>NW_028142977.1:0-600000 GCF_977018435.1 Lepisma saccharinum
CAGATAGGAGGTTCCAGATAAGGTCAAAAACGACATACTCAGATCTTCACCAAACTTTGCAGGGATACATTGGATGTCAAGACACGTGGAAAAAACGTACAAAACAAGAGATTGGGGTCATCAAGATTTTGGACGGATTTTTTAGGAATTTTCAAATTTTCAGATGGGAGGTTCCAGATAAGGTCAAAAACTACATACTCAGATCTTCACCAAACATTGCAGGGATACATTGGATGTCAAGACACGTGGAAAAAACGTACAAAACAAGAGATTGGAGACATCAATATTTTGGACGAATTTTTTAAGAATTTTTAAATTTTCAGATAGGAGGTTCCATATAAGGTCAAAAACTACATACTCAGATCTTCACCAAACTTTGCATGGATACATTATGTGTCAAGACACGTGGAAAAAACGTACAAAACAAGAGATTGGAGACATCAAGATATTGGTCGAATTTTTTAAGAATTTTCAAATTTTCAGATGGGAGGTTCCAGATAAGGTCAAAAACTAAATACTCAGATCTTCACCAAACTTTGCAGGGATACATTGAATGTCAAGACACGTGGAAAAAACGTACAAAACAAGAGATTGGAGACATCAAGATTTTGGACGAATTTTTTAAGAATTTTCAAATTTTCAGAAAGGAGGTTCCAGATGAGGTCAAAAACTACATACTCAGATCTTCACCAAACTTTGCAGGAATACTTTGCATGTCAAGACACGTGGAAAAAACGTACAAAACAAGAGATCGGAGACATCAAGATTTTCGACGAATTTTTTAAGAATTTTCAAATTTTCAGATGGGAGGTTCCAGATAAGGTCAAAAACGACATACTCAGATCTTCACCAAACTTTGCAGGGATCCATTGGAGGTCGAGACACGTGGAAAAAACGTACAAAACAAGAGATTGGAGACATCAAGATTTTGGACGAATTTTTTAAGAATTTTCAAATTTTCAGATAGGAGGTTCCATATAAGGTCAAAAACTACATACTCAGATCTTCACCAAACTTTGCAGGGATACATTGGATGTCAAGACACGTGGAAAAAACGTACAAAACAAGAGATTGGAGACATCAAGATTTTCGACGAATTTTTTAAGAATTTTCAAATTTTCAGAAAGGATGTTCCAGATAAGGTCAAAAACGACATACTCAGATCTTCACCAAACTTTGCAGGGATCCATTGGAGGTCGAGACACGTGGAAAAAACGTACAAAACAAGAGATTGGAGACATCAAGATTTTGGACGAATTTTTGAAGAATTTTCAAATTTTCAGATAGGAGGTTCCAGATAAGGTCTAAAACTACATACTCAGATCTTCACCAAACTTTGCAGGGATACATTGGATGTCAAGACACGTGGAAAAAACGTACAAAACAAGAGATTGGAGACTTCAAGATTTTGGACGAATTTTTTAAGAATTTTCAAATTTTCAGATAGGAGGTTCCATATAAGGTCAAAAACTACATACTCAGATCTTCACCAAACTTTGCATGGATACATTATGTGTCAAGACACTTGGAAAAAACGTACAAAACAAAAGATTGGAGACATCAAGATTTTGGTCGAATTTTTTAAGAATTTTCAAATTTTCAGATGGGAGGTTCCAGATAAGGTCAAAAACTACATACTCAGATCTTCACCAAACTTTGCAGGGATACATTGGATGTCAAGACACGTGGAAAAAACGTACAAAAAAGAGATTGGAGACATCAAGATTTTGGACGAATTTTTTAACAATTTTCAAATTTTCAGAAAGGATGTTCCAGATAAGGTCAAAAACGACATACTCAGATCTTCACCAAACTTTGCAGGGATACATTGGATATCAAGACACGTGGAAAAAACGTACAAAACAAGAGATTGGAGACATCAAGATTTTGGACGAATTTTTTAAGAATTTTCAAATTTTCAGATGGGAGGTTCAATATAAGGTCAAAAACTACATACTCAGATCTTCACCAAACTTTGCAGGGATACATTGGATGTCAAGACACGTGGAAAAAACGTACAAAACAAGAGATTGGGGTCATCAAGATTTTGGACGGATTTTTTAGGAATTTTCAAATTTTCAGATGGGAGGTTCCAGATAAGGTCAAAAACTACATACTCAGATCTTCACCAAACATTGCAGGGATACATTGGATGTCAAGACACGTGGAAAAAACGTACAAAACAAGAGATTGGAGACATCAAAATTTTGGACGAATTTTTTAAGAATTTTCAAATTTTCAGATAGGAGGTTCCAGATGAGGTCAAAAACTACATACTCAGATCTTCACCAAACTTTGCAGGAATACTTTGCATGTCAAGACACGTGGAAAAAACGTACAAAACAAGAGATTGGAGACATCAAGATTTTCGACGAATTTTTTAAGAATTTTCAAATTTTCAGAAAGGATGTTCCAGATAAGGTCAAAAACGACATACTCAGATCTTCACCAAACTTTGCAGGGATACATTGGAGGTCGAGACACGTGGAAAAAACGTACAAAACAAGAGATTGGAGACATCAAGATTTTCGACGAATTTTTGAAGAATTTTCAAATTTTCAGATAGGAGGTTCCAGATAAGGTCAAAAACTACATACTCAGATCTTCACCAAACGTTGCAGGGATACTTTGCATGTCAAGACACGTGGAAAAAACGTACAAAACAAGAGATTGGAGACATCAAGATTTTCGACGAATTTTTTAAGAATTTTCAAATTTTCAGATGGGAGGTTCCAGATAAGGTCAAAAACGACATACTCAGATCTTCACCAAACTTTGCATGGATACATTGGATGTCAAGACACGTGGAAAAAACGTACAAAACAAGAGATTGGGGTCATCAAGATTTTGTACGGATTTTTTAGGAATTTTCAAATTTTCAGATGGGAGGTTCCAGATAAGGTCAAAAACTACATACTCAGATCTTCACCAAACTTTGCAGGGATACATTGGATGTCAAGACACGTGGAAAAAACGTACAAAACAAGAGATTGGAGACATCAAGATTTTGGACGAATTTTTTAAGAATTTTCAAATTTTCAGATAGGAGGTTCCATATAAGGTCAAAAACTACATACTCAGATCTTCACCAAACTTTGCATGGATACATTATGTGTCAAGACACGTGGAAAAAACGTACAAAACAAAAGATTGGAGACATCAAGATTTTGGTCGAATTTTTTAAGAATTTTCAAATTTTCAGATGGGAGGTTCCAGATAAGGTCAAAAACTACATACTCAGATCTTCACCAAACTTTGCAGGGATACATTGGATGTCAAGACACGTGGAAAAAACGTACATAAAAGAGATTGGAGACATCAAGATTTTGGACGAATTTTTTAACAATTTTCAAATTTTCAGAAAGGATGTTCCAGATAAGGTCAAAAACGACATACTCAGATCTTCACCAAACTTTGCAGGGATACATTGGATATCAAGACACGTGGAAAAAACGTACAAAACAAGAGATTGGAGACATCAAGATTTTGGACGAATTTTTTAAGAATTTTCAAATTTTCAGATAGGAGGTTCCAGATAAGGTCAAAAACTACATACTCAGATCTTCACCAAACTTTGCAGGGATACATTGGATGTCAAGACACGTGGAAAAAACGTACAAAACAAGAGATTGGGGTCATCAAGATTTTGGACGGATTTTTTAGGAATTTTCAAATTTTCAGATGGGAGGTTCCAGATAAGGTCAAAAACTACATACTCAGATCTTCACCAAACATTGCAGGGATACATTGGATGTCAAGACACGTGGAAAAAACGTACAAAACAAGAGATTGGAGACATCAAAATTTTGGACGAATTTTTTAAGAATTTTCAAATTTTCAGATAGGAGGTTCCAGATGAGGTCAAAAACTACATACTCAGATCTTCACCAAACTTTGCAGGAATACTTTGCATGTCAAGACACGTGGAAAAAACGTACAAAACAAGAGATTGGGGTCATCAAGATTTTGGACGGATTTTTTAGGAATTTTCAAATTTTCAGATGGGAGGTTCCAGATAAGGTCAAAAACTACATACTCAGATCTTCAACAAACATTGCAGGGATACATTGGATGTCAAGACACGTGGAAAAAACGTACAAAACAAGAGATTGGAGACATCAAAATTTTGGACGAATTTTTTAAGAATTTTCAAATTTTCAGATAGGAGGTTCCAGATGAGGTCAAAAACTACATACTCAGATCTTCACCAAACTTTGCAGGAATACTTTGCATGTCAAGACACGTGGAAAAAACGTACAAAACAAGAGATCGGAGACATCAAGACTTTCCACGAATTTTTTAAGAATTTTCAAATTTTCAGATGGGAGGTTCCAGATAAGGTCAAAAACGACATACTCAGATCTTCACCAAACTTTGCATGGATACATTGGATGTCAAGACACGTGGAAAAAACATACAAAACATAGGATTGGTGACATCAAGATTTTGGACGAATTTTTTAAGAATTTTCAAATTTTCAGATAGGAGGTTCCATATAAGGTCAAAAACTACATACTCAGATCTTCACCAAACTTTGCAGGGATACATTGGATGTCAAGACACGTGGAAAAAACGTACAAAACAAGAGATTGGAGACATCAAGATTATGGACGAATTTTTTGAGAATTTTCAAATTTTCAGAAAGGAGGTTCCATATAAGGTCAAAAACTACATACTCAGATCTTCACCAAACTTTGCAGGGATACATTGGATGTCAAGACACGTGGAAAAAACGTACAAAACAAGAGATTGGAGACATCAAGATTTTCGACGAATTTTTTAAGAATTTTCAAATTTTCAGAAAGGATGTTCCAGATAAGGTCAAAAACGACATACTCAGATCTTCACCAAACTTTGCAGGGATACATTGGAGGTCGAGACACGTGGAAAAAACGTACAAAACAAGAGATTGGAGACATCAAGATTTTGGACGAATTTTTGAAGAATTTTCAAATTTTCTGATAGGAGGTCCCAGATAAGGTCAAAAACTACATACTCAGATCTCCACCAAACATTGCAGGGATACATTGGATGTCAAGACACGTGGAAAAAACGTACAAAACAAGAGATTGGAGACATCAAGATTTTCGACGAATTTTTTAAGAATTTTCAAATTTTCAGAAAGGATGTTCCAGATAAGGTCAAAAACGACATACTCAGATCTTCACCAAACTTTGCAGGGATCCATTGGAGGTCGAGACACGTGGAAAAAACGTACAAAACAAGAGATTGGAGACATCAAGATTTTGGACGAATTTTTGAAGAATTTTCAAATTTTCAGATAGGAGGTTCCAGATAAGGTCTAAAACTACATACTCAGATCTTCACCAAACTTTGCAGGGATACATTGGATGTCAAGACACGTGGAAAAAACGTACAAAACAAGAGATTGGAGACATCAAGATTTTGGACGAATTTTTTAAGAATTTTCAAATTTTCAGATAGGAGGTTCCATATAAGGTCAAAAACTACATACTCAGATCTTCACCAAACTTTGCATGGATACATTATGTGTCAAGACACTTGGAAAAAACGTACAAAACAAAAGATTGGAGACATCAAGATTTTGGTCGAATTTTTTAAGAATTTTCAAATTTTCAGATGGGAGGTTCCAGATAAGGTCAAAAACTACATACTCAGATCTTCACCAAACTTTGCAGGGATACATTGGATGTCAAGACACGTGGAAAAAATGTACAAAAAAGAGATTGGAGACATCAAGATTTTGGACGAATTTTTTAAAAATTTTCAAATTTTCAGAAAGGATGTTCCAGATAAGGTCAAAAACGACATACTCAGATCTTCACCAAACTTTGCAGGGATACATTGGATATCAAGACACGTGGAAAAAACGTACAAAACAAGAGATTGGAGACATCAAGATTTTGGACGAATTTTTTAAGAATTTTCAAATTTTCAGATGGGAGGTTCAATATAAGGTCAAAAACTACATACTCAAATCTTCACCAAACTTTGCAGGGATACATTGGATGTCAAGACACGTGGAAAAAACGTACAAAACAAGAGATTGGGGTCATCAAGATTTTGGACGGATTTTTTAGGAATTTTCAAATTTTCAGATGGGAGGTTCCAGATAAGGTCAAAAACTACATACTCAGATCTTCACCAAACATTGCAGGGATACATTGGATGTCAAGACACGTGGAAAAAACGTACAAAACAAGAGATTGGAGACATCAAAATTTTGGACGAATTTTTTAACAATTTTCAAATTTTCAGATAGGAGGTTCCAGATGAGGTCAAAAACTACATACTCAGATCTTCACCAAACTTTGCAGGAATACTTTGCATGTCAAGACACGTGGAAAAAACGTACAAAACAAGAGATCGGAGACATCAAGACTTTCCACGAATTTTTTAAGAATTTTCAAATTTTCAGATGGGAGGTTCCAGATAAGGTCAAAAACGACATACTCAGATCTTCACCAAACTTTGCATGGATACATTGGATGTCAAGACACGTGGAAAAAACATACAAAACATAGGATTGGTGACATCAAGATTTTGGACGAATTTTTTAAGAATTTTCAAATTTTCAGATAGGAGGTTCCATATAAGGTCAAAAGCTACATACTCAGATCTTCACCAAACTTTGCAGGGATACATTGGATGTCAAGACACGTGGAAAAAACGTACAAAACAAGAGATTGGAGACATCAAGATTATGGACGAATTTTTTGAGAATTTTCAAATTTTCAGAAAGGAGGTTCCATATAAGGTCAAAAACTACATACTCAGATCTTCACCAAACTTTGCAGGGATACATTGGATGTCAAGACACGTGGAAAAAACGTACAAAACAAGAGATTGGAGACATCAAGATTTTCGACGAATTTTTTAAGAATTTTCAAATTTTCAGAAAGGATGTTCCAGATAAGGTCAAAAACGACATACTCAGATCTTCACCAAACTTTGCAGGGATACATTGGAGGTCGAGACACGTGGAAAAAACGTACAAAACAAGAGATTGGAGACATCAAGATTTTGGACGAATTTTTGAAGAATTTTCAAATTTTCTGATAGGAGGTCCCAGATAAGGTCAAAAACTACATACTCAGATCTCCACCAAACATTGCAGGGATACATTGGATGTCAAGACACGTGGAAAAAACGTACAAAACAAGAGATTGGAGACATCAAGATTTTCGACGAATTTTTGAAGAATTTTCAAATTTTCAGATAGGAGGTTCCAGATAAGGTCAAAAACTACATACTCAGATCTTCACCAAACGTTGCAGGGATACTTTGCATGTCAAGACACGTGGAAAAAACGTACAAAACAAGAGATTGGAGACATCAAGATTTTCGACGAATTTTTTAAGAATTTTCAAATTTTCAGATGGGAGGTTCCAGATAAGGTCAAAAACGACATACTCAGATCTTCACCAAACTTTGCATGGATACATTGGATGTCAAGACACGTGGGAAAAACGTACAAAACAAGAGATTGGGGTCATCAAGATTTTGTACGGATTTTTTAGGAATTTTCAAATTTTCAGATGGGAGGTTCCAGATAAGGTCAAAAACTACATACTCAGATCTTCACCAAACTTTGCAGGGATACATTGGATGTCAAGACACGTGGAAAAAACGTACAAAACAAGAGATTGGAGACATCAAGATTTTGGACGAATTTTTTAAGAATTTTCAAATTTTCAGATAGGAGGTTCCATATAAGGTCAAAAACTACATACTCAGATCTTCACCAAACTTTGCATGGATACATTATGTGTCAAGACACGTGGAAAAAACGTACAAAACAAAAGATTGGAGACATCAAGATTTTGGTCGAATTTTTTAAGAATTTTCAAATTTTCAGATGGGAGGTTCCAGATAAGGTCAAAAACTACATACTCAGATCTTCACCAAACTTTGCAGGGATACATTGGATGTCAAGACACGTGGAAAAAACGTACAAAAAAGAGATTGGAGACATCAAGATTTTGGACGAATTTTTTAACAATTTTCAAATTTTCAGAAAGGATGTTCCAGATAAGGTCAAAAACGACATACTCAGATCTTCACCAAACTTTGCAGGGATACATTGGATATCAAGACACGTGGAAAAAACGTACAAAACAAGAGATTGGAGACATCAAGATTTTGGACGAATTTTTTAAGAATTTTCAAATTTTCAGATAGGAGGTTCCAGATAAGGTCAAAAACTACATACTCAGATCTTCACCAAACTTTGCAGGGATACATTGGATGTCAAGACACGTGGAAAAAACGTACAAAACAAGAGATTGGGGTCATCAAGATTTTGGACGGATTTTTTAGGAATTTTCAAATTTTCAGATGGGAGGTTCCAGATAAGGTCAAAAACTACATACTCAGATCTTCACCAAACATTGCAGGGATACATTGGATGTCAAGACACGTGGAAAAAACGTACAAAACAAGAGATTGGAGACATCAAAATTTTGGACGAATTTTTTAAGAATTTTCAAATTTTCAGATAGGAGGTTCCAGATGAGGTCAAAAACTACATACTCAGATCTTCACCAAACTTTGCAGGAATACTTTGCATGTCAAGACACGTGGAAAAAACGTACAAAACAAGAGATTGGGGTCATCAAGATTTTGGACGGATTTTTTAGGAATTTTCAAATTTTCAGATGGGAGGTTCCAGATAAGGTCAAAAACTACATACTCAGATCTTCACCAAACATTGCAGGGATACATTGGATGTCAAGACACGTGGAAAAAACGTACAAAACAAGAGATTGGAGACATCAAAATTTTGGACGAATTTTTTAAGAATTTTCAAATTTTCAGATAGGAGGTTCCAGATGAGGTCAAAAACTACATACTCAGATCTTCACCAAACTTTGCAGGAATACTTTGCATGTCAAGACACGTGGAAAAAACGTACAAAACAAGAGATCGGAGACATCAAGACTTTCCACGAATTTTTTAAGAATTTTCAAATTTTCAGATGGGAGGTTCCAGATAAGGTCAAAAACGACATACTCAGATCTTCACCAAACTTTGCATGGATACATTGGATGTCAAGACACGTGGAAAAAACATACAAAACATAGGATTGGTGACATCAAGATTTTGGACGAATTTTTTAAGAATTTTCAAATTTTCAGATAGGAGGTTCCATATAAGGTCAAAAACTACATACTCAGATCTTCACCAAACTTTGCAGGGATACATTGGATGTCAAGACACGTGGAAAAAACGTACAAAACAAGAGATTGGAGACATCAAGATTATGGACGAATTTTTTGAGAATTTTCAAATTTTCAGAAAGGAGGTTCCATATAAGGTCAAAAACTACATACTCAGATCTTCACCAAACTTTGCAGGGATACATTGGATGTCAAGACACGTGGAAAAAACGTACAAAACAAGAGATTGGAGACATCAAGATTTTCGACGAATTTTTTAAGAATTTTCAAATTTTCAGAAAGGATGTTCCAGATAAGGTCAAAAACGACATACTCAGATCTTCACCAAACTTTGCAGGGATACATTGGAGGTCGAGACACGTGGAAAAAACGTACAAAACAAGAGATTGGAGACATCAAGATTTTGGACGAATTTTTGAAGAATTTTCAAATTTTCTGATAGGAGGTCCCAGATAAGGTCAAAAACTACATACTCAGATCTCCACCAAACATTGCAGGGATACATTGGATGTCAAGACACGTGGAAAAAACGTACAAAACAAGAGATTGGAGACATCAAGATTTTCGACGAATTTTTGAAGAATTTTCAAATTTTCAGATAGGAGGTTCCAGATAAGGTCAAAAACTACATACTCAGATCTTCACCAAACGTTGCAGGGATACTTTGCATGTCAAGACACGTGGAAAAAACGTACAAAACAAGAGATTGGAGACATCAAGATTTTCGACGAATTTTTTAAGAATTTTCAAATTTTCAGATGGGAGGTTCCAGATAAGGTCAAAAACGACATACTCAGATCTTCACCAAACTTTGCATGGATACATTGGATGTCAAGACACGTGGAAAAAACATACAAAACATAGGATTGGTGACATCAAGATTTTGGACGAATTTTTTAAGAATTTTCAAATTTTCAGATAGGAGGTTCCATATAAGGTCAAAAACTACATACTCAGATCTTCACCAAACTTTGCAGGGATACATTGGATGTCAAGACACGTGGAAAAAACGTACAAAACAAGAGATTGGAGACATCAAGATTATGGACGAATTTTTTGAGAATTTTCAAATTTTCAGAAAGGAGGTTCCATATAAGGTCAAAAACTACATACTCAGATCTTCACCAAACTTTGCAGGGATACATTGGATGTCAAGACACGTGGAAAAAACGTACAAAACAAGAGATTGGAGACATCAAGATTTTCGACGAATTTTTTAAGAATTTTCAAATTTTCAGAAAGGATGTTCCAGATAAGGTCAAAAACGACATACTCAGATCTTCACCAAACTTTGCAGGGATACATTGGAGGTCGAGACACGTGGAAAAAACGTACAAAACAAGAGATTGGAGACATCAAGATTTTGGACGAATTTTTGAAGAATTTTCAAATTTTCTGATAGGAGGTCCCAGATAAGGTCAAAAACTACATACTCAGATCTCCACCAAACATTGCAGGGATACATTGGATGTCAAGACACGTGGAAAAAACGTACAAAACAAGAGATTGGAGACATCAAGATTTTCGACGAATTTTTGAAGAATTTTCAAATTTTCAGATAGGAGGTTCCAGATAAGGTCAAAAACTACATACTCAGATCTTCACCAAACGTTGCAGGGATACTTTGCATGTCAAGACACGTGGAAAAAACGTACAAAACAAGAGATTGGAGACATCAAGATTTTCGACGAATTTTTTAAGAATTTTCAAATTTTCAGATGGGAGGTTCCAGATAAGGTCAAAAACGACATACTCAGATCTTCACCAAACTTTGCATGGATACATTGGATGTCAAGACACGTGGAAAAAACGTACAAAACAAGAGATTGGGGTCATCAAGATTTTGCACGGATTTTTTAGGAATTTTCAAATTTTCAGATGGGAGGTTCCAGATAAGGTCAAAAACTACATACTCAGATCTTCACCAAACTTTGCAGGGATACATTGGATGTCAAGACACGTGGAAAAAACGTACAAAACAAGAGATTGGAGACATCAAGATTTTGGACGAATTTTTTAAGAATTTTCAAATTTTCAGATAGGAGGTTCCATATAAGGTCAAAAACTACATACTCAGATCTTCACCAAACTTTGCATGGATACATTATGTGTCAAGACACGTGGAAAAAACGTACAAAACAAAAGATTGGAGACATCAAGATTTTGGTCGAATTTTTTAAGAATTTTCAAATTTTCAGATGGGAGGTTCCAGATAAGGTCAAAAACTACATACTCAGATCTTCACCAAACTTTGCAGGGATACATTGGATGTCAAGACACGTGGAAAAAACGTACAAAAAAGAGATTGGAGACATCAAGATTTTGGACGAATTTTTTAACAATTTTCAAATTTTCAGAAAGGATGTTCCAGATAAGGTCAAAAACGACATACTCAGATCTTCACCAAACTTTGCAGGGATACATTGGATATCAAGACACGTGGAAAAAACGTACAAAACAAGAGATTGGAGACATCAAGATTTTGGACGAATTTTTTAAGAATTTTCAAATTTTCAGATAGGAGGTTCCAGATAAGGTCAAAAACTACATACTCAGATCTTCACCAAACTTTGCAGGGATACATTGGATGTCAAGACACGTGGAAAAAACGTACAAAACAAGAGATTGGGGTCATCAAGATTTTGGACGGATTTTTTAGGAATTTTCAAATTTTCAGATGGGAGGTTCCAGATAAGGTCAAAAACTACATACTCAGATCTTCACCAAACATTGCAGGGATACATTGGATGTCAAGACACGTGGAAAAAACGTACAAAACAAGAGATTGGAGACATCAAAATTTTGGACGAATTTTTTAAGAATTTTCAAATTTTCAGATAGGAGGTTCCAGATGAGGTCAAAAACTACATACTCAGATCTTCACCAAACTTTGCAGGAATACTTTGCATGTCAAGACACGTGGAAAAAACGTACAAAACAAGAGATCGGAGACATCAAGATTTTCGACGAATTTTTTAAGAATTTTCAAATTTTCAGATGGGAGGTTCCAGATAAGGTCAAAAACGACATACTCAGATCTTCACCAAACTTTGCATGGATACATTGGATGTCAAGACACGTGGAAAAAACATACAAAACATAGGATTGGTGACATCAAGATTTTGGACGAATTTTTTAAGAATTTTCAAATTTTCAGATAGGAGGTTCCATATAAGGTCAAAAACTACATACTCAGATCTTCACCAAACTTTGCAGGGATACATTGGATGTCAAGACACGTGGAAAAAACGTACAAAACAAGAGATTGGAGACATCAAGATTATGGACGAATTTTTTGAGAATTTTCAAATTTTCAGAAAGGAGGTCCCAGATAAGGTCAAAAACTACATACTCAGATCTCCACCAAACTTTGCAGGGATACATTGGATGTCAAGACACGTGGAAAAAACGTACAAAACAAGAGATTGGAGACATCAAGATTTTCGACGAATTTTTGAAGAATTTTCAAATTTTCAGATAGGAGGTTCCAGATAAGGTCAAAAACTACATACTCAGATCTTCACCAAACGTTGCAGGGATACTTTGCATGTCAAGACACGTGGAAAAAACGTACAAAACAAGAGATTGGAGACATCAAGATTTTCGACGAATTTTTTAAGAATTTTCAAATTTTCAGATGGGAGGTTCCAGATAAGGTCAAAAACGACATACTCAGATCTTCACCAAACTTTGCATGGATACATTGGATGTCAAGACACGTGGAAAAAACGTACAAAACAAGAGATTGGGGTCATCAAGATTTTGCACGGATTTTTTAGGAATTTTCAAATTTTCAGATGGGAGGTTCCAGATAAGGTCAAAAACTACATACTCAGATCTTCACCAAACGTTGCAGGGATACTTTGCATGTCAAGACACGTGGAAAAAACGTACAAAACAAGAGATTGGAGACATCAAGATTTTCGACGAATTTTTTAAGAATTTTCAAATTTTCAGATAGGAGGTTCCATATAAGGTCAAAAACTACATACTCAGATCTTCACCAAACTTTGCATGGATACATTATGTGTCAAGACACGTGGAAAAAACGTACAAAACAAAAGATTGGAGACATCAAGATTTTGGTCGAATTTTTTAAGAATTTTCAAATTTTCAGATGGGAGGTTCCAGATAAGGTCAAAAACTACATACTCAGATCTTCACCAAACTTTGCAGGGATACATTGGATGTCAAGACACGTGGAAAAAACGTACAAAAAAGAGATTGGAGACATCAAGATTTTGGACGAATTTTTTAACAATTTTCAAATTTTCAGAAAGGATGTTCCAGATAAGGTCAAAAACGACATACTCAGATCTTCACCAAACTTTGCAGGGATACATTGGATATCAAGACACGTGGAAAAAACGTACAAAACAAGAGATTGGAGACATCAAGATTTTGGACGAATTTTTTAAGAATTTTCAAATTTTCAGATAGGAGGTTCCAGATAAGGTCAAAAACTACATACTCAGATCTTCACCAAACTTTGCAGGGATACATTGGATGTCAAGACACGTGGAAAAAACGTACAAAACAAGAGATTGGAGACATCAAGATTATGGACGAATTTTTTGAGAATTTTCAAATTTTCAGAAAGGAGGTTCCATATAAGGTCAAAAACTACATACTCAGATCTTCACCAAACTTTGCAGGGATACATTGGATGTCAAGACACGTGGAAAAAACGTACAAAACAAGAGATTGGAGACATCAAGATTTTCGACGAATTTTTTAAGAATTTTCAAATTTTCAGAAAGGATGTTCCAGATAAGGTCAAAAACGACATACTCAGATCTTCACCAAACTTTGCAGGGATACATTGGAGGTCGAGACACGTGGAAAAAACGTACAAAACAAGAGATTGGAGACATCAAGATTTTGGACGAATTTTTGAAGAATTTTCAAATTTTCTGATAGGAGGTCCCAGATAAGGTCAAAAACTACATACTCAGATCTCCACCAAACATTGCAGGGATACATTGGATGTCAAGACACGTGGAAAAAACGTACAAAACAAGAGATTGGAGACATCAAGATTTTCGACGAATTTTTGAAGAATTTTCAAATTTTCAGATAGGAGGTTCCAGATAAGGTCAAAAACTACATACTCAGATCTTCACCAAACGTTGCAGGGATACTTTGCATGTCAAGACACGTGGAAAAAACGTACAAAACAAGAGATTGGAGACATCAAGATTTTCGACGAATTTTTTAAGAATTTTCAAATTTTCAGATGGGAGGTTCCAGATAAGGTCAAAAACGACATACTCAGATCTTCACCAAACTTTGCATGGATACATTGGATGTCAAGACACGTGGGAAAAACGTACAAAACAAGAGATTGGGGTCATCAAGATTTTGTACGGATTTTTTAGGAATTTTCAAATTTTCAGATGGGAGGTTCCAGATAAGGTCAAAAACTACATACTCAGATCTTCACCAAACTTTGCAGGGATACATTGGATGTCAAGACACGTGGAAAAAACGTACAAAACAAGAGATTGGAGACATCAAGATTTTGGACGAATTTTTTAAGAATTTTCAAATTTTCAGATAGGAGGTTCCATATAAGGTCAAAAACTACATACTCAGATCTTCACCAAACTTTGCATGGATACATTATGTGTCAAGACACGTGGAAAAAACGTACAAAACAAAAGATTGGAGACATCAAGATTTTGGTCGAATTTTTTAAGAATTTTCAAATTTTCAGATGGGAGGTTCCAGATAAGGTCAAAAACTACATACTCAGATCTTCACCAAACTTTGCAGGGATACATTGGATGTCAAGACACGTGGAAAAAACGTACAAAAAAGAGATTGGAGACATCAAGATTTTGGACGAATTTTTTAACAATTTTCAAATTTTCAGAAAGGATGTTCCAGATAAGGTCAAAAACGACATACTCAGATCTTCACCAAACTTTGCAGGGATACATTGGATATCAAGACACGTGGAAAAAACGTACAAAACAAGAGATTGGAGACATCAAGATTTTGGACGAATTTTTTAAGAATTTTCAAATTTTCAGATAGGAGGTTCCAGATAAGGTCAAAAACTACATACTCAGATCTTCACCAAACTTTGCAGGGATACATTGGATGTCAAGACACGTGGAAAAAACGTACAAAACAAGAGATTGGGGTCATCAAGATTTTGGACGGATTTTTTAGGAATTTTCAAATTTTCAGATGGGAGGTTCCAGATAAGGTCAAAAACTACATACTCAGATCTTCACCAAACATTGCAGGGATACATTGGATGTCAAGACACGTGGAAAAAACGTACAAAACAAGAGATTGGAGACATCAAAATTTTGGACGAATTTTTTAAGAATTTTCAAATTTTCAGATAGGAGGTTCCAGATGAGGTCAAAAACTACATACTCAGATCTTCACCAAACTTTGCAGGAATACTTTGCATGTCAAGACACGTGGAAAAAACGTACAAAACAAGAGATTGGGGTCATCAAGATTTTGGACGGATTTTTTAGGAATTTTCAAATTTTCAGATGGGAGGTTCCAGATAAGGTCAAAAACTACATACTCAGATCTTCACCAAACATTGCAGGGATACATTGGATGTCAAGACACGTGGAAAAAACGTACAAAACAAGAGATTGGAGACATCAAAATTTTGGACGAATTTTTTAAGAATTTTCAAATTTTCAGATAGGAGGTTCCAGATGAGGTCAAAAACTACATACTCAGATCTTCACCAAACTTTGCAGGAATACTTTGCATGTCAAGACACGTGGAAAAAACGTACAAAACAAGAGATCGGAGACATCAAGACTTTCCACGAATTTTTTAAGAATTTTCAAATTTTCAGATGGGAGGTTCCAGATAAGGTCAAAAACGACATACTCAGATCTTCACCAAACTTTGCATGGATACATTGGATGTCAAGACACGTGGAAAAAACATACAAAACATAGGATTGGTGACATCAAGATTTTGGACGAATTTTTTAAGAATTTTCAAATTTTCAGATAGGAGGTTCCATATAAGGTCAAAAACTACATACTCAGATCTTCACCAAACTTTGCAGGGATACATTGGATGTCAAGACACGTGGAAAAAACGTACAAAACAAGAGATTGGAGACATCAAGATTATGGACGAATTTTTTGAGAATTTTCAAATTTTCAGAAAGGAGGTTCCATATAAGGTCAAAAACTACATACTCAGATCTTCACCAAACTTTGCAGGGATACATTGGATGTCAAGACACGTGGAAAAAACGTACAAAACAAGAGATTGGAGACATCAAGATTTTCGACGAATTTTTTAAGAATTTTCAAATTTTCAGAAAGGATGTTCCAGATAAGGTCAAAAACGACATACTCAGATCTTCACCAAACTTTGCAGGGATACATTGGAGGTCGAGACACGTGGAAAAAACGTACAAAACAAGAGATTGGAGACATCAAGATTTTGGACGAATTTTTGAAGAATTTTCAAATTTTCTGATAGGAGGTCCCAGATAAGGTCAAAAACTACATACTCAGATCTCCACCAAACATTGCAGGGATACATTGGATGTCAAGACACGTGGAAAAAACGTACAAAACAAGAGATTGGAGACATCAAGATTTTCGACGAATTTTTTAAGAATTTTCAAATTTTCAGATAGGAGGTTCCAGATAAGGTCAAAAACTACATACTCAGATCTTCACCAAACGTTGCAGGGATACTTTGCATGTCAAGACACGTGGAAAAAACGTACAAAACAAGAGATTGGAGACATCAAGATTTTCGACGAATTTTTTAAGAATTTTCAAATTTTCAGATGGGAGGTTCCAGATAAGGTCAAAAACGACATACTCAGATCTTCACCAAACTTTGCATGGATACATTGGATGTCAAGACACGTGGAAAAAACATACAAAACATAGGATTGGTGACATCAAGATTTTGGACGAATTTTTTAAGAATTTTCAAATTTTCAGATAGGAGGTTCCATATAAGGTCAAAAACTACATACTCAGATCTTCACCAAACTTTGCAGGGATACATTGGATGTCAAGACACGTGGAAAAAACGTACAAAACAAGAGATTGGAGACATCAAGATTATGGACGAATTTTTTGAGAATTTTCAAATTTTCAGAAAGGAGGTTCCATATAAGGTCAAAAACTACATACTCAGATCTTCACCAAACTTTGCAGGGATACATTGGATGTCAAGACACGTGGAAAAAACGTACAAAACAAGAGATTGGAGACATCAAGATTTTCGACGAATTTTTTAAGAATTTTCAAATTTTCAGAAAGGATGTTCCAGATAAGGTCAAAAACGACATACTCAGATCTTCACCAAACTTTGCAGGGATACATTGGAGGTCGAGACACGTGGAAAAAACGTACAAAACAAGAGATTGGAGACATCAAGATTTTGGACGAATTTTTGAAGAATTTTCAAATTTTCTGATAGGAGGTCCCAGATAAGGTCAAAAACTACATACTCAGATCTCCACCAAACATTGCAGGGATACATTGGATGTCAAGACACGTGGAAAAAACGTACAAAACAAGAGATTGGAGACATCAAGATTTTCGACGAATTTTTGAAGAATTTTCAAATTTTCAGATAGGAGGTTCCAGATAAGGTCAAAAACTACATACTCAGATCTTCACCAAACGTTGCAGGGATACTTTGCATGTCAAGACACGTGGAAAAAACGTACAAAACAAGAGATTGGAGACCAAGATTTTCGACGAATTTTTTAAGAATTTTCAAATTTTCAGATGGGAGGTTCCAGATAAGGTCAAAAACGACATACTCAGATCTTCACCAAACTTTGCATGGATACATTGGATGTCAAGACACGTGGAAAAAACGTACAAAACAAGAGATTGGGGTCATCAAGATTTTGCACGGATTTTTTAGGAATTTTCAAATTTTCAGATGGGAGGTTCCAGATAAGGTCAAAAACTACATACTCAGATCTTCACCAAACTTTGCAGGGATACATTGGATGTCAAGACACGTGGAAAAAACGTACAAAACAAGAGATTGGAGACATCAAGATTTTGGACGAATTTTTTAAGAATTTTCAAATTTTCAGATAGGAGGTTCCATATAAGGTCAAAAACTACATACTCAGATCTTCACCAAACTTTGCATGGATACATTATGTGTCAAGACACGTGGAAAAAACGTACAAAACAAAAGATTGGAGACATCAAGATTTTGGTCGAATTTTTTAAGAATTTTCAAATTTTCAGATGGGAGGTTCCAGATAAGGTCAAAAACTACATACTCAGATCTTCACCAAACTTTGCAGGGATACATTGGATGTCAAGACACGTGGAAAAAACGTACAAAAAAGAGATTGGAGACATCAAGATTTTGGACGAATTTTTTAACAATTTTCAAATTTTCAGAAAGGATGTTCCAGATAAGGTCAAAAACGACATACTCAGATCTTCACCAAACTTTGCAGGGATACATTGGATATCAAGACACGTGGAAAAAACGTACAAAACAAGAGATTGGAGACATCAAGATTTTGGACGAATTTTTTAAGAATTTTCAAATTTTCAGATAGGAGGTTCCAGATAAGGTCAAAAACTACATACTCAGATCTTCACCAAACTTTGCAGGGATACATTGGATGTCAAGACACGTGGAAAAAACGTACAAAACAAGAGATTGGGGTCATCAAGATTTTGGACGGATTTTTTAGGAATTTTCAAATTTTCAGATGGGAGGTTCCAGATAAGGTCAAAAACTACATACTCAGATCTTCACCAAACATTGCAGGGATACATTGGATGTCAAGACACGTGGAAAAAACGTACAAAACAAGAGATTGGAGACATCAAAATTTTGGACGAATTTTTTAAGAATTTTCAAATTTTCAGATAGGAGGTTCCAGATGAGGTCAAAAACTACATACTCAGATCTTCACCAAACTTTGCAGGAATACTTTGCATGTCAAGACACGTGGAAAAAACGTACAAAACAAGAGATCGGAGACATCAAGATTTTCGACGAATTTTTTAAGAATTTTCAAATTTTCAGATGGGAGGTTCCAGATAAGGTCAAAAACGACATACTCAGATCTTCACCAAACTTTGCATGGATACATTGGATGTCAAGACACGTGGAAAAAACATACAAAACATAGGATTGGTGACATCAAGATTTTGGACGAATTTTTTAAGAATTTTCAAATTTTCAGATAGGAGGTTCCATATAAGGTCAAAAACTACATACTCAGATCTTCACCAAACTTTGCAGGGATACATTGGATGTCAAGACACGTGGAAAAAACGTACAAAACAAGAGATTGGAGACATCAAGATTATGGACGAATTTTTTGAGAATTTTCAAATTTTCAGAAAGGAGGTCCCAGATAAGGTCAAAAACTACATACTCAGATCTCCACCAAACTTTGCAGGGATACATTGGATGTCAAGACACGTGGAAAAAACGTACAAAACAAGAGATTGGAGACATCAAGATTTTCGACGAATTTTTGAAGAATTTTCAAATTTTCAGATAGGAGGTTCCAGATAAGGTCAAAAACTACATACTCAGATCTTCACCAAACGTTGCAGGGATACTTTGCATGTCAAGACACGTGGAAAAAACGTACAAAACAAGAGATTGGAGACATCAAGATTTTCGACGAATTTTTTAAGAATTTTCAAATTTTCAGATGGGAGGTTCCAGATAAGGTCAAAAACGACATACTCAGATCTTCACCAAACTTTGCATGGATACATTGGATGTCAAGACACGTGGAAAAAACGTACAAAACAAGAGATTGGGGTCATCAAGATTTTGCACGGATTTTTTAGGAATTTTCAAATTTTCAGATGGGAGGTTCCAGATAAGGTCAAAAACTACATACTCAGATCTTCACCAAACGTTGCAGGGATACTTTGCATGTCAAGACACGTGGAAAAAACGTACAAAACAAGAGATTGGAGACATCAAGATTTTCGACGAATTTTTTAAGAATTTTCAAATTTTCAGATAGGAGGTTCCATATAAGGTCAAAAACTACATACTCAGATCTTCACCAAACTTTGCATGGATACATTATGTGTCAAGACACGTGGAAAAAACGTACAAAACAAAAGATTGGAGACATCAAGATTTTGGTCGAATTTTTTAAGAATTTTCAAATTTTCAGATGGGAGGTTCCAGATAAGGTCAAAAACTACATACTCAGATCTTCACCAAACTTTGCAGGGATACATTGGATGTCAAGACACGTGGAAAAAACGTACAAAAAAGAGATTGGAGACATCAAGATTTTGGACGAATTTTTTAACAATTTTCAAATTTTCAGAAAGGATGTTCCAGATAAGGTCAAAAACGACATACTCAGATCTTCACCAAACTTTGCAGGGATACATTGGATATCAAGACACGTGGAAAAAACGTACAAAACAAGAGATTGGAGACATCAAGATTTTGGACGAATTTTTTAAGAATTTTCAAATTTTCAGATAGGAGGTTCCAGATAAGGTCAAAAACTACATACTCAGATCTTCACCAAACTTTGCAGGAATACTTTGCATGTCAAGACACGTGGAAAAAACGTACAAAAGAAGAGATTGGAGACATCAAGATTTTGGTCGAATTTTTTAAGAATTTTCAAATTTTCAGATGGGAGGTTCCAGATAAGGTCAAAAACTACATACTCAGATCTTCACCAAACTTTGCAGGGATACATTGGATGTCAAGACACGTGGAAAAAACGTACAAAACAAGAGATAGGAGACATCAAGATTTTGGACGAATTTTTTAACAATTTTCAAATTTTCAGAAAGGATGTTCCAGATAAGGTCAAAAACGACATACTCAGATCTTCACCAAACTTTGCAGGGATACATTGGATATCAAGACACGTGGAAAAAACGTACAAAACAAGAGATTGGAGACATCAAGATTTTGGACGAATTTTTTAAGAATTTTCAAATTTTCAGATAGGAGGTTCCAGATAAGGTCAAAAACTACATACTCAGATCTTCACCAAACTTTGCAGGGATACATTGGATGTCAAGACACGTGGAAAAAACGTACAAAACAAGAGATTGGGGTCATCAAGATTTTGGACGGATTTTTTAGAAATTTTCAAATTTTCAGATGGGAGGTTCCAGATAAGGTCAAAAACTACATAGTCAGATCTTCACCAAACTTTGCAGGAATACTTTGCATGTCAAGACACGTGGAAAAAACGTACAAAACAAGAGATCGGAGACATCAAGATTTTCGACGAATTTTTTAAGAATTTTCAAATTTTCAGATGGGAGTTTCCAGATAAGGTCAAAAACGACATACTCAGATCTTCACCAAACTTTGCATGGATACATTGGATGTCAAGACACGTGGAAAAAACATACAAAACATAGGATTGGTGACATCAAGATTTTGGACGAATTTTTTAAGAATTTTCAAATTTTCAGATAGGAGGTTCCATATAAGGTCAAAAACTACATACTCAGATCTTCACCAAACTTTGCAGGGATACATTGGATTTCAAGACACGTGGAAAAATCGTACAAAACAAGAGATTGGAGACATCAAGATTTTCGAAGAATTTTTTAAGAATTTTCAAATTTTCAGAAAGGATGTTCCAGATAAGGTCAAAAACGACATACTCAGATCTTCACCAAACTTTGCAGGGATACATTGGAGGTCGAGACACGTGGAAAAAACGTACAAAACAAGAGATTGGAGACATCAAGATTTTGGACGAATTTTTGAAGAATTTTCAAATTTTCAGATAGGAGGTTCCAGATAAGGTAAAAAACTACATACTCAGATCTCAACCAAACATTGCAGGGATACATTGGATGTCAAGACACGTGGAAAAAACGTACAAAACAAGAGATTGGAGACATCAAGATTTTCGACGAATTTTTTAAGAATTTTCAAATTTTCAGAAAGGATGTTCCAGATAAGGTCAAAAACGACATACTCAGATCTTCACCAAACTTTGCAGGGATACATTGGAGGTCGAGACACGTGGAAAAAACGTACAAAACAAGAGATTGGAGACATCAAGATTTTCGACGAATTTTTTAAGAATTTTCAAATTTTCAGATGGGAGGTTCCAGATAAGGTCAAAAACGACATACTCAGATCTTCACCAAACTTTGCATGGATACATTGGATGTCAAGACACGTGGAAAAAACGTACAAAACAAGAGATTGGAGACATCAAGATTTTGGACGAATTTTTTAAGAATTCTCAAATTTTCAGAAAGGAGGTTCCATATAAGGTCAAAAACTACAAACTCAAATCTTCACCAAACTTTGCAGGGATACATTGGATGTCAAGACACGTGGAAAAAACGTACAAAACAAGAGATTGGGGTCATCAAGATTTTGGACGAATTTTTTAAGAATTTTCAAATTTTCAGAAAGGAGGTTCCATATAAGGTCAAAAACTACATACTCAGATCTTCACCAAACTTTGCAGGGATACATTGAATGTCAAGACACGTGGAAAAAACGTACAAAACAAGAGATTGGGGTCATCAAGATTTTGGACGGATTTTTTAGGAATTTTCAAATTTTCAGATGGGAGGTTCCAGATAAGGTCAAAAACTACATACTCAGATCTTCACCAAACTTTGCAGGGATACATTGGATGTCAAGACACGTGGAAAAAACGTACAAAACAAGAGATTGGAGACATCAAGATTTTGGACGAATTTTTTAAGAATTTTTAAATTTTCAGATAGGAGGTTCCATATAAGGTCAAAAACTACATACTCAGATCTTCACCAAACTTTGCATGGATACATTATGTGTCAAGACACGTGGAAAAAACGTACAAAACAAGAGATTGGAGACATCAAGATATTGGTCGAATTTTTTAAGAATTTTCAAATTTTCAGATGGGAGGTTCCAGATAAGGTCAAAAACTACATACTCAGATCTTCACCAAACTTTGCAGGGATACATTGGATGTCAAGACACGTGGAAAAAACGTACAAAACAAGAGATTGGAGACATCAAGATTTTGGACGAATTTTTTAAGAATTTTCAAATTTTCAGATAGGAGGTTCCAGATAAGGTCAAAAACTACATACTCAGATCTTCACCAAACTTTGCAGGGATACATTGGATGTCAAGACACGTGGAAAAAACGTACAAAACAAGAGATTGGGGTCATCAAGATTTTGGACGGATTTTTTAGGAATTTTCAAATTTTCAGATGGGAGGTTCCAGATAAGGTCAAAAACTACATAGTCAGATCTTCACCAAACTTTGCAGGAATACTTTGCATGTCAAGACACGTGGAAAAAACGTACAAAACAAGAGATCGGAGACATCAAGATTTTCGACGAATTTTTTAAGAATTTTCAAATTTTCAGATGGGAGTTTCCAGATAAGGTCAAAAACTACATACTCAGATCTTCACCAAACTTTGCAGGGATACATTGGAGGTCGAGACACGTGGAAAAATCGTACAAAACAAGAGATTGGAGACATCAAGATTTTCGACGAATTTTTTAAGAATTTTCAAATTTTCAGATAGGAGGTTCCAGATAAGGTAAAAAACTACATACTCAGATCTCAACCAAACATTGCAGGGATACATTGGATGTCAAGACACGTGGAAAAAACGTACAAAACAAGAGATTGGAGACATCAAGATTTTCGACGAATTTTTGAAGAATTTTCAAATTTTCAGATAGGAGGTTCCAGATAAAGTCAAAAACTACATACTCAGATCTTCACCAAACGTTGCAGGGATACTTTGCATGTCAAGACACGTGGAAAAAACGTACAAAACAAGAGATTGGAGACATCAAGATTTTCGACGAATTTTTTAAGAATTTTCAAATTTTCAGATGGGAGGTTCCAGATAAGGTCAAAAACGACATACTCAGATCTTCACCAAACTTTGCATGGATACATTGGATGTCAAGACACGTGGAAAAAACGTACAAAACAAGAGATTGGAGACATCAAGATTTTGGACGAATTTTTTAAGAATTCTCAAATTTTCAGAAAGGAGGTTCCATATAAGGTCAAAAACTACAAACTCAAATCTTCACCAAACTTTGCAGGGATACATTGGATGTCAAGACACGTGGAAAAAACGTACAAAACAAGAGATTGGGGTCATCAAGATTTTGGACGAATTTTTTAAGAATTTTCAAATTTTCAGAAAGGAGGTTCCATATAAGGTCAAAAACTACATACTCAGATCTTCACCAAACTTTGCAGGGATACATTGAATGTCAAGACACGTGGAAAAAACGTACAAAACAAGAGATTGGGGTCATCAAGATTTTGGACGGATTTTTTAGGAATTTTCAAATTTTCAGATGGGAGGTTCCAGATAAGGTCAAAAACTACATACTCAGATCTTCACCAAACTTTGCAGGGATACATTGGATGTCAAGACACGTGGAAAAAACGTACAAAACAAGAGATTGGAGACATCAAGATTTTGGACGAATTTTTTAAGAATTTTTAAATTTTCAGATAGGAGGTTCCATATAAGGTCAAAAACTACATACTCAGATCTTCACCAAACTTTGCATGGATACATTATGTGTCAAGACACGTGGAAAAAACGTACAAAACAAGAGATTGGAGACATCAAGATATTGGTCGAATTTTTTAAGAATTTTCAAATTTTCAGATGGGAGGTTCCAGATAAGGTCAAAAACTACATACTCAGATCTTCACCAAACTTTGCAGGGATACATTGGATGTCAAGACACGTGGAAAAAACGTACAAAACAAGAGATAGGAGACATCAAGATTTTGGACGAATTTTTTAACAATTTTCAAATTTTCAGAAAGGATGTTCCAGATAAGGTCAAAAACAACATACTCAGATCTTCACCAAACTTTGCAGGGATACATTGGATGTCAAGACACGTGGAAAAAACGTACAAAACAAGAGATTGGAGACATCAAGATTTTGGACGAATTTTTTAAGAATTTTCAAATTTTCAGATAGGAGGTTCCATATAAGGTCAAAAACTACATACTCAGATCTTCACCAAACTTTGCATGGATACATTATGTGTCAAGACACGTGGAAAAAACGTACAAAACAAAAGATTGGAGACATCAAGATTTTGGTCGAATTTTTTAAGAATTTTCAAATTTTCAGATGGGAGGTTCCAGATAAGGTCAAAAACTACATACTCAGATCTTCACCAAACTTTGCAGGGATACATTGGATGTCAAGACACGTGGAAAAAACGTACAAAACAAGAGATTGGAGACATCAAGATTTTGGACGAATTTTTTAAGAATTTTTAAATTTTCAGATAGGAGGTTCCATATAAGGTCAAAAACTACATACTCAGATCTTCACCAAACTTTGCATGGATACATTATGTGTCAAGACACGTGGAAAAAACGTACAAAACAAGAGATTGGAGACATCAAGATATTGGTCGAATTTTTTAAGAATTTTCAAATTTTCAGATGGGAGGTTAAAGATAAGGTCAAAAACTACATACTCAGATCTTCACCAAACTTTGCAGGGATACATTGGATGTCAAGACACGTGGAAAAAACGTACAAAACAAGAGATAGGAGACATCAAGATTTTGGACGAATTTTTTAACAATTTTCAAATTTTCAGAAAGGATGTTCCAGATAAGGTCAAAAACAACATACTCAGATCTTCACCAAACTTTGCAGGGATACATTGGATATCAAGACACGTGGAAAAACGTACAAAACAAGAGATTGGAGACATCAAGATTTTGGACGAATTTTTTAAGAATTTTCAAATTTTCAGATAGGAGGTTCCAGATAAGATCAAAAACTACATACTCAGATCTTCACCAAACTTTGCAGGGATACATTGGATGTCAAGACACGTGGAAAAAAAGTACAAAACAAGAGATTGGGGTCATCAAGATTTTGGACGGATTTTTTAGGAATTTTCAAATTTTCAGATGGGAGGTTCCAGATAAGGTCAAAAAGTACATACTCAGATCTTCACCAAACATTGCAGGGATACATTGGATGTCAAGACACGTGGAAAAAACGTACAAAACAAGAGATTGGAGACATCAAGATTTTGGACGAATTTTTTAAGAATTTTCAAATTTTCAGATAGGAGGTTCCAGATGAGGTCAAAAACTACATACTCAGATCTTCACCAAACTTTGCAGGAATACTTTGCATGTCAAGACACGTGGAAAAAACGTACAAAACAAGAGATCGGAGACATCAAGATTTTCGACGAATTTTTTAAGAATTTTCAAATTTTCAGATGGGAGGTTCCAGATAAGGTCAAAAACGACATACTCAGATCTTCACCAAACTTTGCAGGGATCCATTGGAGGTCGAGACACGTGGAAAAAACGTACAAAACAAGAGATTGGAGACATCAAGATTTTGGACGAATTTTTTAAGAATTTTCAAATTTTCAGATAGGAGGTTCCATATAAGGTCAAAAACTACATACTCAGATCTTCACCAAACTTTGCAGGGATACATTGGATGTCAAGACACGTGGAAAAAACGTACAAAACAAGAGATTGGAGACATCAAGATTTTCGACGAATTTTTTAAGAATTTTCAAATTTTCAGAAAGGATGTTCCAGATAAGGTCAAAAACGACATACTCAGATCTTCACCAAACTTTGCATTGATCCATTGGAGGTCGAGACACGTGGAAAAAACGTACAAAACAAGAGATTGGAGACATCAAGATTTTGGACGAATTTTTGAAGAATTTTCAAATTTTCAGATAGGAGGTTCCAGATAAGGTCTAAAACTACATACTCAGATCTCATCCAAACATTGCAGGAATACATTGGATGTCAAGACACGTGGAAAAAACGTACAAAACAAGAGATTGGAGACATCAAGATTTTCGACGAATTTTTGAAGAATTTTCAAATTTTCAGATAGGAGGTTCCAGATAAGGTCAAAAACTACATACTCAGATCTTCACCAAACGTTGCAGGGATACTTTGCATGTCAAGACACGTGGAAAAAACGTACAAAACAAAAGATTGGAGACATCAAGATTTTCGACGAATTTTTTAAGAATTTTCAAATTTTCAGATGGGAGGTTCCAGATAAGGTAAAAAACGACATACTCAGATCTTCACCAAACTTTGCATGGATACATTGGATGTCAAGACACGTGGAAAAAACGTACAAAACAAGAGATTGGAGACATCAAGATTTTGGACGAATTTTTTAAGAATTCTCAAATTTTCAGAAAGGAGGTTCCATATAAGGTCAAAAACTACATACTCAGATCTTCACCAAACTTTGCAGGGATACTTTGGATGTCAAGACACGTGGAAAAAACGTACAAAACAAGAGATTGGGGTCATCAAGATTTTGGTCGAATTTTTTAAGAATTTTCAAATTTTCAGATAGGAGGTTCCATATAAGGTCAAAAACTACATACTCAGATCTTCACCAAACATTGCAGGAATACATTGGATGTCAAGACACGTGGAAAAAACGTACAAAACAAGAGATTGGGGTCATCAAGATTTTGCACGGATTTTTTAGGAATTTTCAAATTTTCAGATGGGAGGTTCCAGATAAGGTCAAAAACTACATACTCAGATCTTCACCAAACTTTGCAGGGATACATTGGATGTCAAGACACGTGGAAAAAACGTACAAAACAAGAGATTGGAGACATCAAGATTTTGGACGAATTTTTTAAGAATTTTCAAATTTTCAGATAGGAGGTTCCATATAAGGTCAAAAACTACATACTCAGATCTTCACCAAACTTTGCATGGATACATTATGTGTCAAGACACGTGGAAAAAACGTACAAAACAAAAGATTGGAGACATCAAGATTTTGGTCGAATTTTTTAAGAATTTTCAAATTTTCAGATGGGAGGTTCCAGATAAGGTCAAAAACTACATACTCAGATCTTCACCAAACTTTGCAGGGATACATTGGATGTCAAGACACGTGGAAAAAACGTACAAAAAAGAGATTGGAGACATCAAGATTTTGGACGAATTTTTTAACAATTTTCAAATTTTCAGAAAGGATGTTCCAGATAAGGTCAAAAACGACATACTCAGATCTTCACCAAACTTTGCAGGGATACATTGGATATCAAGACACGTGGAAAAAACGTACAAAACAAGAGATTGGAGACATCAAGATTTTGGACGAATTTTTTAAGAATTTTCAAATTTTCAGATAGGAGGTTCCAGATAAGGTCAAAAACTACATACTCAGATCTTCACCAAACTTTGCAGGGATACATTGGATGTCAAGACACGTGGAAAAAACGTACAAAACAAGAGATTGGGGTCATCAAGATTTTGGACGGATTTTTTAGGAATTTTCAAATTTTCAGATGGGAGGTTCCAGATAAGGTCAAAAACTACATACTCAGATCTTCACCAAACATTGCAGGGATACATTGGATGTCAAGACACGTGGAAAAAACGTACAAAACAAGAGATTGGAGACATCAAAATTTTGGACGAATTTTTTAAGAATTTTCAAATTTTCAGATAGGAGGTTCCAGATGAGGTCAAAAACTACATACTCAGATCTTCACCAAACTTTGCAGGAATACTTTGCATGTCAAGACACGTGGAAAAAACGTACAAAACAAGAGATCGGAGACATCAAGATTTTCGACGAATTTTTTAAGAATTTTCAAATTTTCAGATGGGAGGTTCCAGATAAGGTCAAAAACGACATACTCAGATCTTCACCAAAATTTGCATGGATACATTGGATGTCGAGACACGTGGAAAAAACGTACAAAACATAGGATTGGTGACATCAAGATTTTGGACGAATTTTTTAAGAATTTTCAAATTTTCAGATAGGAGGTTCCATATAAGGTCAAAAACTACATACTCAGATCTTCACCAAACTTTGCAGGGATACATTGGATGTCAAGACACGTGGAAAAAACGTACAAAACAAGAGATTGGAGACATCAAGATTTTGGACGAATTTTTTAAGAATTTTCAAATTTTCAGATAGGAGGTTCCAGATAAGGTCAAAAACTACATACTCAGATCTTCACCAAACTTTGCAGGGATACATTGGATGTCAAGACACGTGGAAAAAACGTACAAAACAAGAGATTGGGGTCATCAAGATTTTGGACGGATTTTTTAGGAATTTTCAAATTTTCAGATGGGAGGTTCCAGATAAGGTCAAAAACTACATAGTCAGATCTTCACCAAACTTTGCAGGAATACTTTGCATGTCAAGACACGTGGAAAAAACGTACAAAACAAGAGATCGGAGACATCAAGATTTTCGACGAATTTTTTAAGAATTTTCAAATTTTCAGATGGGAGTTTCCAGATAAGGTCAAAAACTACATACTCAGATCTTCACCAAACTTTGCAGGGATACATTGGATGTCAAGACACGTGGAAAAATCGTACAAAACAAGAGATTGGAGACATCAAGATTTTCGACGAATTTTTTAAGAATTTTCAAATTTTCAGAAAGGATGTTCCAGATAAGGTCAAAAACGACATACTCAGATCTTCAACAAACTTTGCAGGGATACATTGGAGGTCGAGACACGTGGAAAAAACGTACAAAACAAGAGATTGGAGACATCAAGATTTTGGACGAATTTTTGAAGAATTTTCAAATTTTCAGATAGGAGGTTCCAGATAAGGTAAAAAACTACATACTCAGATCTCAACCAAACATTGCAGGGATACATTGGATGTCAAGACACGTGGAAAAAACGTACAAAACAAGAGATTGGAGACATCAAGATTTTCGACGAATTTTTGAAGAATTTTCAAATTTTCAGATAGGAGGTTCCAGATAAAGTCAAAAACTACATACTCAGATCTTCACCAAACGTTGCAGGGATACTTTGCATGTCAAGACACGTGGAAAAAACGTACAAAACAAGAGATTGGAGACATCAAGATTTTCGACGAATTTTTTAAGAATTTTCAAATTTTCAGATGGGAGGTTCCAGATAAGGTCAAAAACGACATACTCAGATCTTCACCAAACTTTGCATGGATACATTGGATGTCAAGACACGTGGAAAAAACGTACAAAACAAGAGATTGGAGACATCAAGATTTTGGACGAATTTTTTAAGAATTCTCAAATTTTCAGAAAGGAGGTTCCATATAAGGTCAAAAACTACAAACTCAAATCTTCACCAAACTTTGCAGGGATACATTGGATGTCAAGACACGTGGAAAAAACGTACAAAACAAGAGATTGGGGTCATCAAGATTTTGGACGAATTTTTTAAGAATTTTCAAATTTTCAGAAAGGAGGTTCCATATAAGGTCAAAAACTACATACTCAGATCTTCACCAAACTTTGCAGGGATACATTGAATGTCAAGACACGTGGAAAAAACGTACAAAACAAGAGATTGGGGTCATCAAGATTTTGGACGGATTTTTTAGGAATTTTCAAATTTTCAGATGGGAGGTTCCAGATAAGGTCAAAAACTACATACTCAGATCTTCACCAAACTTTGCAGGGATACATTGGATGTCAAGACACGTGGAAAAAACGTACAAAACAAGAGATTGGAGACATCAAGATTTTGGACGAATTTTTTAAGAATTTTTAAATTTTCAGATAGGAGGTTCCATATAAGGTCAAAAACTACATACTCAGATCTTCACCAAACTTTGCATGGATACATTATGTGTCAAGACACGTGGAAAAAACGTACAAAACAAGAGATTGGAGACATCAAGATATTGGTCGAATTTTTTAAGAATTTTCAAATTTTCAGATGGGAGGTTCCAGATAAGGTCAAAAACTACATACTCAGATCTTCACCAAACTTTGCAGGGATACATTGGATGTCAAGACACGTGGAAAAAACGTACAAAACAAGAGATAGGAGACATCAAGATTTTGGACGAATTTTTTAACAATTTTCAAATTTTCAGAAAGGATGTTCCAGATAAGGTCAAAAACAACATACTCAGATCTTCACCAAACTTTGCAGGGATACATTGGATGTCAAGACACGTGGAAAAAACGTACAAAACAAGAGATTGGAGACATCAAGATTTTGGACGAATTTTTTAAGAATTTTCAAATTTTCAGATCGGAGGTTCCAGATAAGATCAAAAACTACATACTCAGATCTTCACCAAACTTTGCAGGGATACATTGGATGTCAAGACACGTGGAAAAAACGTACAAAACAAGAGATTGGAGACATCAAGATTTTGGACGAATTTTTGAAGAATTTTCAAATTTTCAGATAGGAGGTTCCAGATAAGGTCTAAAACTACATACTCAGATCTCATCCAAACATTGCAGGAATACATTGGATGTCAAGACACGTGGAAAAAACGTACAAAACAAGAGATTGGAGACATCAAGATTTTCGACGAATTTTTGAAGAATTTTCAAATTTTCAGATAGGAGGTTCCAGATAAGGTCAAAAACTACATACTCAGATCTTCACCAAACGTTGCAGGGATACTTTGCATGTCAAGACACGTGGAAAAAACGTACAAAACAAAAGATTGGAGACATCAAGATTTTCGACGAATTTTTTAAGAATTTTCAAATTTTCAGATGGGAGGTTCCAGATAAGGTCAAAAACGACATACTCAGATCTTCACCAAACTTTGCATGGATACATTGGATGTCAAGACACGTGGAAAAAACGTACAAAACAAGAGATTGGAGACATCAAGATTTTGGACGAATTTTTTAAGAATTCTCAAATTTTCAGAAAGGAGGTTCCATATAAGGTCAAAAACTACATACTCAGATCTTCACCAAACTTTGCAGGGATACTTTGGATGTCAAGACACGTGGAAAAAACGTACAAAACAAGAGATTGGGGTCATCAAGATTTTGGTCGAATTTTTTAAGAATTTTCAAATTTTCAGATAGGAGGTTCCATATAAGGTCAAAAACTACATACTCAGATCTTCACCAAACATTGCAGGAATACATTGGATGTCAAGACACGTGGAAAAAACGTACAAAACAAGAGATTGGGGTCATCAAGATTTTGCACGGATTTTTTATAAATTTTCAAATTTTCAGATGGGAGGTTCCAGATAAGGTCAAAAACTACATACTCAGATCTTCACCAAACTTTGCAGGGATACATTGGATGTCAAGACACGTGGAAAAAACGTACAAAACAAGAGATTGGAGACATCAAGATTTTGGACGAATTTTTTAAGAATTTTCAAATTTTCAGATAGGAGGTTCCATATAAGGTCAAAAACTACATACTCAGATCTTCACCAAACTTTGCATGGATACATTATGTGTCAAGACACGTGGAAAAAACGTACAAAACAAAAGATTGGAGACATCAAGATTTTGGTCGAATTTTTTAAGAATTTTCAAATTTTCAGATGGGAGGTTCCAGATAAGGTCAAAAACTACATACTCAGATCTTCACCAAACTTTGCAGGGATACATTGGATGTCAAGACACGTGGAAAAAACGTACAAAAAAGAGATTGGAGACATCAAGATTTTGGACGAATTTTTTAACAATTTTCAAATTTTCAGAAAGGATGTTCCAGATAAGGTCAAAAACGACATACTCAGATCTTCACCAAACTTTGCAGGGATACATTGGATATCAAGACACGTGGAAAAAACGTACAAAACAAGAGATTGGAGACATCAAGATTTTGGACGAATTTTTTAAGAATTTTCAAATTTTCAGATAGGAGGTTCCAGATAAGGTCAAAAACTACATACTCAGATCTTCACCAAACTTTGCAGGGATACATTGGATGTCAAGACACGTGGAAAAAACGTACAAAACAAGAGATTGGGGTCATCAAGATTTTGGACGGATTTTTTAGGAATTTTCAAATTTTCAGATGGGAGGTTCCAGATAAGGTCAAAAACTACATACTCAGATCTTCACCAAACATTGCAGGGATACATTGGATGTCAAGACACGTGGAAAAAACGTACAAAACAAGAGATTGGAGACATCAAAATTTTGGACGAATTTTTTAAGAATTTTCAAATTTTCAGATAGGAGGTTCCAGATGAGGTCAAAAACTACATACTCAGATCTTCACCAAACTTTGCAGGAATACTTTGCATGTCAAGACACGTGGAAAAAACGTACAAAACAAGAGATCGGAGACATCAAGATTTTCGACGAATTTTTTAAGAATTTTCAAATTTTCAGATGGGAGGTTCCAGATAAGGTCAAAAACGACATACTCAGATCTTCACCAAAATTTGCATGGATACATTGGATGTCGAGACACGTGGAAAAAACGTACAAAACATAGGATTGGTGACATCAAGATTTTGGACGAATTTTTTAAGAATTTTCAAATTTTCAGATAGGAGGTTCCATATAAGGTCAAAAACTACATACTCAGATCTTCACCAAACTTTGCAGGGATACATTGGATGTCAAGACACGTGGAAAAAACGTACAAAACAAGAGATTGGAGACATCAAGATTATGGACGAATTTTTTGAGAATTTTCAAATTTTCAGAAAGGAGGTTCCATATAAAGTCAAAAACTACATACTCAGATCTTCACCAAACTTTGCAGGGATACATTGGATGTCGAGACACGTGGAAAAAACGTACAAAACAAGAGATTGGAGACATCAAGATTTTCGACGAATTTTTTAAGAATTTTCAAATTTTCAGAAAGGATGTTCCAGATAAGGTCAAAAACGACATACTCAGATCTTCACCAAACTTTGCAGGGATACATTGGAGGTCGAGACACGTGGAAAAAACGTACAAAACAAGAGATTGGAGACATCAAGATTTTGGACGAATTTTTGAAGAATTTTCAAATTTTCTGATAGGAGGTCCCAGATAAGGTCAAAAACTACATACTCAGATCTCCACCAAACGTTGCAGGGATACATTGGATGTCAAGACACGTGGAAAAAACGTACAAAACAAGAGATTGGAGACATCAAGATTTTCGACGAATTTTTGAAGAATTTTCAAATTTTCAGATGGGAGGTTCCAGATAAGGTCAAAAACTACATACTCAGATCTTCACCAAACTTTCCAGGGATACTTTGCATGTCAAGACACGTGGAAAAAACGTACAAAACAAGAGATTGGAGACATCAAGATTTTCGACGAATTTTTTAAGAATTTTCAAATTTTCAGATGGGAGGTTCCAGATAAGGTCAAAAACGACATACTCAGATCTTCACCAAACTTTGCATGGATACATTGGATGTCAAGACACGTGGAAAAAACGTACAAAACAAGAGATTGGGGTCATCAAGATTTTGCACGGATTTTTTAGGAATTTTCAAATTTTCAGATGGGAGGTTCCAGATAAGGTCAAAAACTACATACTCAGATCTTCACCAAACTTTGCAGGGATACATTGGATGTCAAGACACGTGGAAAAAACGTACAAAACAAGAGATTGGAGACATCAAGATTTTGGACGAATTTTTTAAGAATTTTCAAATTTTCAGATAGGAGGTTCCATATAAGGTCAAAAACTACATACTCAGATCTTCACCAAACTTTGCATGGATACATTATGTGTCAAGACACGTGGAAAAAACGTACAAAACAAAAGATTGGAGACATCAAGATTTTGGTCGAATTTTTTAAGAATTTTCAAATTTTCAGATGGGAGGTTCCAGATAAGGTCAAAAACTACATACTCAGATCTTCACCAAACTTTGCAGGGATACATTGGATGTCAAGACACGTGGAAAAAACGTACAAAAAAGAGATTGGAGACATCAAGATTTTGGACGAATTTTTTAACAATTTTCAAATTTTCAGAAAGGATGTTCCAGATAAGGTCAAAAACGACATACTCAGATCTTCACCAAACTTTGCAGGGATACATTGGATATCAAGACACGTGGAAAAAACGTACAAAACAAGAGATTGGAGACATCAAGATTTTGGACGAATTTTTTAAGAATTTTCAAATTTTCAGATAGGAGGTTCCAGATAAGGTCAAAAACTACATACTCAGATCTTCACCAAACTTTGCAGGGATACATTGGATGTCAAGACACGTGGAAAAAACGTACAAAACAAGAGATTGGGGTCATCAAGATTTTGGACGGATTTTTTAGGAATTTTCAAATTTTCAGATGGGAGGTTCCAGATAAGGTCAAAAACTACATACTCAGATCTTCACCAAACATTGCAGGGATACATTGGATGTCAAGACACGTGGAAAAAACGTACAAAACAAGAGATTGGAGACATCAAAATTTTGGACGAATTTTTTAAGAATTTTCAAATTTTCAGATAGGAGGTTCCAGATGAGGTCAAAAACTACATACTCAGATCTTCACCAAACTTTGCAGGAATACTTTGCATGTCAAGACACGTGGAAAAAACGTACAAAACAAGAGATCGGAGACATCAAGATTTTCGACGAATTTTTTAAGAATTTTCAAATTTTCAGATGGGAGGTTCCAGATAAGGTCAAAAACGACATACTCTGATCTTCACCAAACTTTGCATGGATACATTGGATGTCAAGACACGTGGAAAAAACATACAAAACATAGGATTGGTGACATGAAGATTTTGGACGAATTTTTTAAGAATTTTCAAATTTTCAGATAGGAGGTTCCATATAAGGTCAAAAACTACATACTCAGATCTTCACCAAACTTTGCAGGGATACATTGGATGTCAAGACACGTGGAAAAAACGTACAAAACAAGAGATTGGGGTCATCAAGATTTTGGACGGATTTTTTAGGAATTTTCAAATTTTCAGATGGGAGGTTCCAGATAAGGTCAAAAACTACATACTCAGATCTTCACCAAACATTGCAGGGATACATTGGATGTCAAGACACGTGGAAAAAACGTACAAAACAAGAGATTGGAGACATCAAAATTTTGGACGAATTTTTTAAGAATTTTCAAATTTTCAGATAGGAGGTTCCAGATGAGGTCAAAAACTACATACTCAGATCTTCACCAAACTTTGCAGGAATACTTTGCATGTCAAGACACGTGGAAAAAACGTACAAAACAAGAGATCGGAGACATCAAGATTTTCGACGAATTTTTTAAGAATTTTCAAATTTTCAGATGGGAGGTTCCAGATAAGGTCAAAAACGACATACTCAGATCTTCACCAAAATTTGCATGGATACATTGGATGTCGAGACACGTGGAAAAAACGTACAAAACATAGGATTGGTGACATCAAGATTTTGGACGAATTTTTTAAGAATTTTCAAATTTTCAGATAGGAGGTTCCATATAAGGTCAAAAACTACATACTCAGATCTTCACCAAACTTTGCAGGGATACATTGGATGTCAAGACACGTGGAAAAAACGTACAAAACAAGAGATTGGAGACATCAAGATTATGGACGAATTTTTTGAGAATTTTCAAATTTTCAGAAAGGAGGTTCCATATAAAGTCAAAAACTACATACTCAGATCTTCACCAAACTTTGCAGGGATACATTGGATGTCGAGACACGTGGAAAAAACGTACAAAACAAGAGATTGGAGACATCAAGATTTTCGACGAATTTTTTAAGAATTTTCAAATTTTCAGAAAGGATGTTCCAGATAAGGTCAAAAACGACATACTCAGATCTTCACCAAACTTTGCAGGGATACATTGGAGGTCGAGACACGTGGAAAAAACGTACAAAACAAGAGATTGGAGACATCAAGATTTTGGACGAATTTTTGAAGAATTTTCAAATTTTCTGATAGGAGGTCCCAGATAAGGTCAAAAACTACATACTCAGATCTCCACCAAACGTTGCAGGGATACATTGGATGTCAAGACACGTGGAAAAAACGTACAAAACAAGAGATTGGAGACATCAAGATTTTCGACGAATTTTTGAAGAATTTTCAAATTTTCAGATGGGAGGTTCCAGATAAGGTCAAAAACTACATACTCAGATCTTCACCAAACTTTCCAGGGATACTTTGCATGTCAAGACACGTGGAAAAAACGTACAAAACAAGAGATTGGAGACATCAAGATTTTCGACGAATTTTTTAAGAATTTTCAAATTTTCAGATGGGAGGTTCCAGATAAGGTCAAAAACGACATACTCAGATCTTCACCAAACTTTGCATGGATACATTGGATGTCAAGACACGTGGAAAAAACGTACAAAACAAGAGATTGGGGTCATCAAGATTTTGCACGGATTTTTTAGGAATTTTCAAATTTTCAGATGGGTGGTTCCAGATAAGGTCAAAAACTACATACTCAGATCTTCACCAAACTTTGCAGGGATACATTGGATGTCAAGACACGTGGAAAAAACGTACAAAACAAGAGATTGGAGACATCAAGATTTTGGACGAATTTTTTAAGAATTTTCAAATTTTCAGATAGGAGGTTCCATATAAGGTCAAAAACTACATACTCAGATCTTCACCAAACTTTGCATGGATACATTATGTGTCAAGACACGTGGAAAAAACGTACAAAACAAAAGATTGGAGACATCAAGATTTTGGTCGAATTTTTTAAGAATTTTCAAATTTTCAGATGGGAGGTTCCAGATAAGGTCAAAAACTACATACTCAGATCTTCACCAAACTTTGCAGGGATACATTGGATGTCAAGACACGTGGAAAAAACGTACAAAAAAGAGATTGGAGACATCAAGATTTTGGACGAATTTTTTAACAATTTTCAAATTTTCAGAAAGGATGTTCCAGATAAGGTCAAAAACGACATACTCAGATCTTCACCAAACTTTGCAGGGATACATTGGATATCAAGACACGTGGAAAAAACGTACAAAACAAGAGATTGGAGACATCAAGATTTTGGACGAATTTTTTAAGAATTTTCAAATTTTCAGATAGGAGGTTCCAGATAAGGTCAAAAACTACATACTCAGATCTTCACCAAACTTTGCAGGGATACATTGGATGTCAAGACACGTGGAAAAAACGTACAAAACAAGAGATTGGGGTCATCAAGATTTTGGACGGATTTTTTAGGAATTTTCAAATTTTCAGATGGGAGGTTCCAGATAAGGTCAAAAACTACATACTCAGATCTTCACCAAACATTGCAGGGATACATTGGATGTCAAGACACGTGGAAAAAACGTACAAAACAAGAGATTGGAGACATCAAAATTTTGGACGAATTTTTTAAGAATTTTCAAATTTTCAGATAGGAGGTTCCAGATGAGGTCAAAAACTACATACTCAGATCTTCACCAAACTTTGCAGGAATACTTTGCATGTCAAGACACGTGGAAAAAACGTACAAAACAAGAGATCGGAGACATCAAGATTTTCGACGAATTTTTTAAGAATTTTCAAATTTTCAGATGGGAGGTTCCAGATAAGGTCAAAAACGACATACTCTGATCTTCACCAAACTTTGCATGGATACATTGGATGTCAAGACACGTGGAAAAAACATACAAAACATAGGATTGGTGACATGAAGATTTTGGACGAATTTTTTAAGAATTTTCAAATTTTCAGATAGGAGGTTCCATATAAGGTCAAAAACTACATACTCAGATCTTCACCAAACTTTGCAGGGATACATTGGATGTCAAGACACGTGGAAAAAACGTACAAAACAAGAGATTGGAGACATCAAGATTATGGACGAATTTTTTGAGAATTTTAAAATTTTCAGAAAGGAGGTTCCATATAAGGTCAAAAACTACATACTCAGATCTCCACCAAACTTTGCAGGGATACATTGGATGTCAAGACACGTGGAAAAAACGTACAAAACAAGAGATTGGAGACATCAAGATTTTCGACGAATTTTTTAAGAATTTTCAAATTTTCAGAAAGGATGTTCCAGATAAGGTCAAAAACGACATACTCAGATCTTCACCAAACTTTGCAGGGATACATTGGAGGTCGAGACACGTGGAAAAAACGTACAAAACAAGAGATTGGAGACATCAAGATTTTGGACGAATTTTTGAAGAATTTTCAAATTTTCTGATAGGAGGTACCAGATAAGGTCAAAAACTACATACTCAGATCTCCACCAAACATTGCAGGGATACATTGGATGTCAAGACACGTGGAAAAAACGTACAAAACAAGAGATTGGAGACATCAAGATTTTCGACGAATTTTTGAAGAATTTTCAAATTTTCAGATAGGAGGTTCCAGATAAGGTCAAAAACTACATACTCAGATCTTCACCAAACGTTGCAGGGATACTGTGCATGTCAAGACACGTGGAAAAAACGTACAAAACAAGAGATTGGAGACATCAAGATTTTCGACGAATTTTTTAAGAATTTTCAAATTTTCAGATGGGAGGTTCCAGATAAGGTCAAAAATGACATACTCAGATCTTCACCAAACTTTGCATGGATACATTGGATGTCAAGACACGTGGAAAAAACGTACAAAACAAGAGATTGGGGTCATCAAGATTTTGCACGGATTTTTTAGGAATTTTCAAATTTTCAGATGGGAGGTTCCAGATAAGGTCAAAAACTACATACTCAGATCTTCACCAAACTTTGCAGGGATACATTGGATGTCAAGACACGTGGAAAAAACGTACAAAACAAGAGATTGGAGACATCAAGATTTTGGACGAATTTTTTAAGAATTTTCAAATTTTCAGATAGGAGGTTCCATATAAGGTCAAAAACTACATACTCAGATCTTCACCAAACTTTGCATGGATACATTATGTGTCAAGACACGTGGAAAAAACGTACAAAACAAGAGATTGGAGACATCAAGATTTTGGACGAATTTTTTAAGAATTTTCAAATTTTCAGAAAGGAGGTTCCAGATAAGGTCAAAAACTACATACTCAGATCTTCACCAAACTTTGCAGGGATACATTGGATGTCAAGACACGTGGAAAAAACGTACAAAACAAGAGATTGGGGTCATCAAGATTTTGGACGGATTTTTTAGGAATTTTCAAATTTTCAGATGGGAGGTTCCAGATAAGGTCAAAAACTACATACTCAGATCTTCACCAAACATTGCAGGGATACATTGGATGTCAAGACAAGTGGAAAAAACGTACAAAACAAGAGATTGGAGACATCAAAATTTTGGACGAATTTTTTAAGAATTTTCAAATTTTCAGATAGGAGGTTCCAGATGAGGTCAAAAACTACATACTCAGATCTTCACCAAACTTTGCAGGAATACTTTGCATGTCAAGACACGTGGAAAAAACGTACAAAAGAAGAGATTGGAGACATCAAGATTTTGGTCGAATTTTTTAAGAATTTTCAAATTTTCAGATGGGAGGTTCCAGATAAGGTCAAAAACTACATACTCAGATCTTCACCAAACTTTGCAGGGATACATTGGATGTCAAGACACGTGGAAAAAACGTACAAAACAAGAGATAGGAGACATCAAGATTTTGGACGAATTTTTTAACAATTTTCAAATTTTCAGAAAGGATGTTCCAGATAAGGTCAAAAACGACATACTCAGATCTTCACCAAACTTTGCAGGGATACATTGGATATCAAGACACGTGGAAAAAACGTACAAAACAAGAGATTGGAGACATCAAGATTTTGGACGAATTTTTTAAGAATTTTCAAATTTTCAGATAGGAGGTTCCAGATAAGGTCAAAAACTACATACTCAGATCTTCACCAAACTTTGCAGGGATACATTGGATGTCAAGACACGTGGAAAAAACGTACAAAACAAGAGATTGGGGTCATCAAGATTTTGGACGGATTTTTTAGGAATTTTCAAATTTTCAGATGGGAGGTTCCAGATAAGGTCAAAAACTACATACTCAGATCTTCACCAAACGTTGCAGGGATACTTTGCATGTCAAGACACGTGGAAAAAACGTACAAAACAAGAGATTGGAGACATCAATATTTTGGACGAATTTTTAAAGAATTTTCAAATTTTCAGATGGGAGGTTCCAGATGAGGTCAAAAACTACATACTCAGATCTTCACCAAACTTTGCATGGATACATTGGATGTCAAGACACGTGGAAAAAACATACAAAACATAGGATTGGTGACATCAAGATTTTGGACGAATTTTTTAAGAATTTTCAAATTTTCAGATAGGAGGTTCCATATAAGGTCAAAAACTACATACTCAGATCTTCACCAAACTTTGCAGGGATACATTGGATGTCAAGACACGTGGAAAAAACGTACAAAACAAGAGATTGGAGACATCAAGATTTTCGACGAATTTTTTAAGAATTTTCAAATTTTCAGAAAGGATGTTCCAGATAAGGTCAAAAACGACATACTCAGATCTTCACCAAACTTTGCAGGGATACATTGGAGGTCGAGACACGTGGAAAAAACGTACAAAACAAGAGATTGGAGACATCAAGATTTTGGACGAATTTTTGAAGAATTTTCAAATTTTCAGATAGGAGGTTCCAGATAAGGTCAAGAACTACATACTCAGATCTCAACCAAACATTGCAGGGATACATTGGATGTCAAGACACGTGGAAAAAACGTACAAAACAAGAGATTGGAGACATCAAGATTTTCGACGAATTTTTGAAGAATTTTCAAATTTTCAGATAGGAGGTTCCAGATAAGGTCAAAAACTACATACTCAGATCTTCACCAAACGTTGCAGGGATACTTTGCATGTCAAGACACGTGGAAAAAACGTACAAAACAAGAGATTGGAGACATCAAGATTTTCGACGAATTTTTTAAGAATTTTCAAATTTTCAGATGGGAGGTTCCAGATAAGGTCAAAAACGACATACTCAGATCTTCACCAAACTTTGCATGGATACATTGGATGTCAAGACACGTGGAAAAAACGTACAAAACAAGAGATTGGAGACATCAAGATTTTGGACGAATTTTTTAAGAATTCTCAAATTTTCAGAAAGGAGGTTCCATATAAGGTCAAAAACTACAAACTCAGATCTTCACCAAACTTTGCAGGGATACATTGGATGTCAAGACACGTGGAAAAAACGTACAAAACAAGAGATTGGGGTCATCAAGATTTTGGACGAATTTTTTAAGAATTTTCAAATTTTCAGAAAGGAGGTTCCATATAAGGTCAAAAACTACATACTCAGATCTTCACCAAACTTTGCAGGGATACATTGAATGTCAAGACACGTGGAAAAAAAGTACAAAACAAGAGATTGGGGTCATCAAGATTTTGGACGGATTTTTTAGGAATTTTCAAATTTTCAGATGGGAGGTTCCAGATAAGGTCAAAAACTACATACTCAGATCTTCACCAAACTTTGCAGGGATACATTGGATGTCAAGACACGTGGAAAAAACGTACAAAACAAGAGATTGGGGTCATCAAGATTTTGGACGAATTTTTTAAGAATTTTCAAATTTTCAGAAAGGAGGTTCCATATAAGGTCAAAAACTACATACTCAGATCTTCACCAAACTTTGCAGGGATACATTGAATGTCAAGACACGTGGAAAAAACGTACAAAACAAGAGATTGTTGTCATCAAGATTTTGGACGGATTTTTTAGGAATTTTCAAATTTTCAGATGGGAGGTTCCAGATAAGGTCAAAAACTACATACTCAGATCTTCACCAAACTTTGCAGGGATACATTGGATGTCAAGACACGTGGAAAAAACGTACAAAACAAGAGATAGGAGACATCAAGATTTTGGACGAATTTTTTAACAATTTTCAAATTTTCAGAAAGGATGTTCCAGATAAGGTCAAAAACAACATACTCAGATCTTCACCAAACTTTGCAGGGATACATTGGATATCAAGACACGTGGAAAAAACGTACAAAACAAGAGATTGGAGACATCAAGATTTTGGACGAATTTTTTAAGAATTTTCAAATTTTCAGATAGGAGGTTCCAGATAAGATCAAAAACTACATACTCAGATCTTCACCAAACTTTGCAGGGATACATTGGATGTCAAGACACGTGGAAAAAAAGTACAAAACAAGAGATTGGGGTCATCAAGATTTTGGACGGATTTTTTAGGAATTTTCAAATTTTCAGATGGGAGGTTCCAGATAAGGGCAAAAACTACATACTCAGATCTTCACCAAACATTGCAGGGATACATTGGATGTCAAGACACGTGGAAAAAACGTACAAAACAAGAGATTGGAGACATCAAGATTTTGGACGAATTTTTTAAGAATTTTCAAATTTTCAGATAGGAGGTTCCAGATGAGGTCAAAAACTACATACTCAGATCTTCACCAAACTTTGCAGGAATACTTTGCATGTCAAGACACGTGGAAAAAACGTACAAAACAAGAGATCGGAGACATCAAGATTTTCGACGAATTTTTTAAGAATTTTCAAATTTTCAGATGGGAGGTTCCAGATAAGGTCAAAAACGACATACTCAGATCTTCACCAAACTTTGCAGGGATCCATTGGAGGTCGAGACACGTGGAAAAAACGTACAAAACAAGAGATTGGAGACATCAAGATTTTGGACGAATTTTTTAAGAATTTTCAAATTTTCAGATAGGAGGTTCCATATAAGGTCAAAAACTACATACTCAGATCTTCACCAAACTTTGCAGGGATACATTGGATGTCAAGACACGTGGAAAAAACGTACAAAACAAGAGATTGGAGACATCAAGATTTTCGACGAATTTTTTAAGAATTTTCAAATTTTCAGAAAGGATGTTCCAGATAAGGTCAAAAACGACATACTCAGATCTTCACCAAACTTTGCAGGGATCCATTGGAGGTCGAGACACGTGGAAAAAACGTACAAAACAAGAGATTGGAGACATCAAGATTTTGGACGAATTTTTGAAGAATTTTCAAATTTTCAGATATGAGGTTCCAGATAAGGTCTAAAACTACATACTCAGATCTCCACCAAACATTGCAGGAATACATTGGATGTCAAGACACGTGGAAAAAACGTACAAAACAAGAGATTGGAGACATCAAGATTTTCGACGAATTTTTGAAGAATTTTCAAATTTTCAGATAGGAGGTTCCATATAAGGTCAAAAACTACATACTCAGATCTTCACCAAACGTTGCAGGGATACTTTGCATGTCAAGACACGTGGAAAAAACGTACAAAACAAAAGATTGGAGACATCAAGATTTTCGACGAATTTTTTAAGAATTTTCAAATTTTCAGATGGGAGGTTCCAGATAAGGTCAAAAACGACATACTCAGATCTTCACCAAACTTTGCATGGATACATTGGATGTCAAGACACGTGGAAAAAACGTACAAAACAAGAGATTGGAGACATCAAGATTTTGGACGAATTTTTTAAGAATTCTCAAATTTTCAGAAAGTAGGTTCCATATAAGGTCAAAAACTACATACTCAGATCTTCACCAAACTTTGCAGGGATACTTTGGATGTCAAGACACGTGGAAAAAACGTACAAAACAAGAGATTGGAGACATCAAGATTTTGGACGAATTTTTTAAGAATTTTCAAATTTTCAGATGGGAGGTTCAATATAAGGTCAAAAACTACGTACTCAGATCTTCACCAAACTTTGCATGGATACATTGGATGTCAAGACACGTGGAAAAAACGTACAAAACAAGAGATAGGAGACATCAAGATTTTGGACGAATTTTTTAACAATTTTCAAATTTTCAGAAAGGATGTTCCAGATAAGGTCAAAAACAACATACTCAGATCTTCACCAAACTTTGCAGGGATACATTGGATATCAAGACACGTGGAAAAAACGTACAAAACAAGAGATTGGAGACATCAAGATTTTGGACGAATTTTTTAAGAATTTTCAAATTTTCAGATAGGAGGTTCCAGATAAGATCAAAAACTACATACTCAGATCTTCACCAAACTTTGCAGGGATACATTGGATGTCAAGACACGTGGAAAAAAAGTACAAAACAAGAGATTGGGGTCATCAAGATTTTGGACGGATTTTTTAGGAATTTTCAAATTTTCAGATGGGAGGTTCCAGATAAGGTCAAAAACTACATACTCAGATCTTCACCAAACATTGCAGGGATACATTGGATGTCAAGACACGTGGAAAAAACGTACAAAACAAGAGATTGGAGACATCAAGATTTTGGACGAATTTTTTAAGAATTTTCAAATTTTCAGATAGGAGGTTCCAGATGAGGTCAAAAACTACATACTCAGATCTTCACCAAACTTTGCAGGAATACTTTGCATGTCAAGACACGTGGAAAAAACGTACAAAACAAGAGATCGGAGACATCAAGATTTTCGACGAATTTTTTAAGAATTTTCAAATTTTCAGATAGGAGGTTCCATATAAGGTCAAAAACTACATACTCAGATCTTCACCAAACTTTGCAGGGATACATTGGATGTCAAGACACGTGGAAAAAACGTACAAAACAAGAGATTGGAGACATCAAGATTTTCGACGAATTTTTTAAGAATTTTCAAATTTTCAGAAAGGATGTTCCAGATAAGGTCAAAAACGACATACTCAGATCTTCACCAAACTTTGCAGGGATCCATTGGAGGTCGAGACACGTGGAAAAAACGTACAAAACAAGAGATTGGAGACATCAAGATTTTGGACGAATTTTTGAAGAATTTTCAAATTTTCAGATAGGAGGTTCCAGATAAGGTCTAAAACTACATACTCAGATCTCCACCAAACATTGCAGGAATACATTGGATGTCAAGACACGTGGAAAAAACGTACAAAACAAGAGATTGGAGACATCAAGATTTTCGACGAATTTTTGAAGAATTTTCAAATTTTCAGATAGGAGGTTCCATATAAGGTCAAAAACTACATACTCAGATCTTCACCAAACGTTGCAGGGATACTTTGCATGTCAAGACACGTGGAAAAAACGTACAAAACAAAAGATTGGAGACATCAAGATTTTCGACGAATTTTTTAAGAATTTTCAAATTTTCAGATGGGAGGTTCCAGATAAGGTCAAAAACGACATACTCAGATCTTCACCAAACTTTGCATGGATACATTGGATGTCAAGACACGTGGAAAAAACATACAAAACATAGGATTCGGAACATCAAGATTTTGGTCGAATTTTTTAAGAATTTTCAAATTTTCAGATAGGAGGTTCCATATAAGGTCAAAAACTACATACTCAGATCTTCACCAAACATTGCAGGAATACATTGGATGTCAAGACACGTGGAAAAAACGTACAAAACAAGAGATTGGGGTCATCAAGATTTTGCACGGATTTTTTAGGAATTTTCAAATTTTCAGATGGGAGGTTCCAGATAAGGTCAAAAACTACATACTCAGATCTTCACCAAACTTTGCAGGGATACATTGGATGTCAAGACACGTGGAAAAAACGTACAAAACAAGAGATTGGAGACATCAAGATTTTGGACGAATTTTTTAAGAATTTTCAAATTTTCAGATAGGAGGTTCCATATAAGGTCAAAAACTACATACTCAGATCTTCACCAAACTTTGCATGGATACATTATGTGTCAAGACACGTGGAAAAAACGTACAAAACAAAAGATTGGAGACATCAAGATTTTGGTCGAATTTTTTAAGAATTTTCAAATTTTCAGATGGGAGGTTCCAGATAAGGTCAAAAACTACATACTCAGATCTTCACCAAACTTTGCAGGGATACATTGGATGTCAAGACACGTGGAAAAAACGTACAAAACAAGAGATTGGAGAAATCAAGATTTTGGACGAATTTTTTAAGAATTTTTAAATTTTCAGATAGGAGGTTCCATATAAGGTCAAAAACTACATACTCAGATCTTCACCAAACTTTGCATGGATACATTATGTGTCAAGACACGTGGAAAAAACGTACAAAACAAGAGATTGGAGACATCAAGATATTGGTCGAATTTTTTAAGAATTTTCAAATTTTCAGATGGGAGGTTCCAGATAAGGTCAAAAACTACATACTCAGATCTTCACCAAACTTTGCAGGGATACATTGGATGTCAAGACACGTGGAAAAAACGTACAAAACAAGAGATAGGAGACATCAAGATTTTGGACGAATTTTTTAACAATTTTCAAATTTTCAGAAAGGATGTTCCAGATAAGGTCAAAAACAACATACTCAGATCTTCAAAAAACTTTGCAGGGATACATTGGATATCAAGACACGTGGAAAAAACGTACAAAACAAGAGATTGGAGACATCAAGATTTTGGACGAATTTTTTAAGAATTTTCAAATTTTCAGATAGGAGGTTCCAGATAAGATCAAAAACTACATACTCAGATCTTCACCAAACTTTGCAGGGATACATTGGATGTCAAGACACGTGGAAAAAAAGTACAAAACAAGAGATTGGGGTCATCAAGATTTTGGACGGATTTTTTAGGAATTTTCAAATTTTCAGATGGGAGGTTCCAGATAAGGTCAAAAACTACATACTCAGATCTTCACCAAACATTGCAGGGATACATTGGATGTCAAGACACGTGGAAAAAACGTACAAAACAAGAGATTGGAGACATCAAGATTTTCGACGAATTTTTGAAGAATTTTCAAATTTTCAGATAGGAGGTTCCATATAAGGTCAAAAACTACATACTCAGATCTTCACCAAACGTTGCAGGGATACTTTGCATGTCAAGACACGTGGAAAAAACGTACAAAACAAAAGATTGGAGACATCAAGATTTTCGACGAATTTTTTAAGAATTTTCAAATTTTCAGATGGGAGGTTCCAGATAAGGTCAAAAACGACATACTCAGATCTTCACCAAACTTTGCATGGATACATTGGATGTCAAGACACGTGGAAAAAACGTACAAAACAAGAGATTGGAGACATCAAGATTTTGGACGAATTTTTTAAGAATTCTCAAATTTTCAGAAAGGAGGTTCCATATAAGGTCAAAAACTACATACTCAGATCTTCACCAAACTTTGCAGGGATACTTTGGATGTCAAGACACGTGGAAAAAACGTACAAAACAATAGATTGGGGTCATCAAGATTTTGGACGAATTTTTTAAGAATTTTCAAATTTTCAGATGGGAGGTTCAATATAAGGTCAAAAACTACATACTCAGATCTTCACCAAACTTTGCATGGATACATTGGATGTCAAGACACGTGGAAAAAACATACAAAACATAGGATTCGGAACATCAAGATTTTGGTCGAATTTTTTAAGAATTTTCAAATTTTCAGATAGGAGGTTCCATATAAGGTCAAAAACTACATACTCAGATCTTCACCAAACATTGCAGGAATACATTGGATGTCAAGACACGTGGAAAAAACGTACAAAACAAGAGATTGGGGTCATCAAGATTTTGCACTAATTTTTTAGGAATTTTCAAATTTTCAGATGGGAGGTTCCAGATAAGGTCAAAAACTACATACTCAGATCTTCACCAAACTTTGCAGGGATACATTGGATGTCAAGACACGTGGAAAAAACGTACAAAACAAGAGATTGGAGACATCAAGATTTTGGACGAATTTTTTAAGAATTTTCAAATTTTCAGATAGGAGGTTCCATATAAGGTCAAAAACTACATACTCAGATCTTCACCAAACTTTGCATGGATACATTATGTGTCAAGACACGTGGAAAAAACGTACAAAACAAAAGATTGGAGACATCACGATTTTGGTCGAATTTTTTAAGAATTTTCAAATTTTCAGATGGGAGGTTCCAGATAAGGTCAAAAACTACATACTCAGATCTTCACCAAACTTTGCAGGGATACATTGGATGTCAAGACACGTGGAAAAAACGTACAAAACAAGAGATTGGAGAAATCAAGATTTTGGACGAATTTTTTAAGAATTTTTAAATTTTCAGATAGGAGGTTCCATATAAGGTCAAAAACTACATACTCAGATCTTCACCAAACTTTGCATGGATACATTATGTGTCAAGACACGTGGAAAAAACGTACAAAACAAGAGATTGGAGACATCAAGATATTGGTCGAATTTTTTAAGAATTTTCAAATTTTCAGATGGGAGGTTCCAGATAAGGTCAAAAACTACATACTCAGATCTTCACCAAACTTTGCAGGGATACATTGGATGTCAAGACACGTGGAAAAAACGTACAAAACAAGAGATAGGAGACATCAAGATTTTGGACGAATTTTTTAACAATTTTCAAATTTTCAGAAAGGATGTTCCAGATAAGGTCAAAAACAACATACTCAGATCTTCAAAAAACTTTGCAGGGATACATTGGATATCAAGACACGTGGAAAAAACGTACAAAACAAGAGATTGGAGACATCAAGATTTTGGACGAATTTTTTAAGAATTTTCAAATTTTCAGATAGGAGGTTCCAGATAAGATCAAAAACTACATACTCAGATCTTCACCAAACTTTGCAGGGATACATTGGATGTCAAGACACGTGGAAAAAAAGTACAAAACAAGAGATTGGGGTCATCAAGATTTTGGACGGATTTTTTAGGAATTTTCAAATTTTCAGATGGGAGGTTCCAGATAAGGTCAAAAACTACAGACTCAGATCTTCACCAAACATTGCAGGGATACATTGGATGTCAAGACACGTGGAAAAAACGTACAAAACAAGAGATTGGAGACATCAAGATTTTGGACGAATTTTTTAAGAATTTTCAAATTTTCAGATAGGAGGTTCCAGATGAGGTCAAAAACTACATACTCAGATCTTCACCAAACTTTGCAGGAATACTTTGCATGTCAAGACACGTGGAAAAAACGTACAAAACAAGAGATCGGAGACATCAAGATTTTCGACGAATTTTTTAAGAATTTTCAAATTTTCAGATGGGAGGTTCCAGATAAGGTCAAAAACGACATACTCAGATCTTCACCAAACTTTGCAGGGATCCATTGGAGGTCGAGACACGTGGAAAAAACGTACAAAACAAGAGATTGGAGACATCAAGATTTTGGACGAATTTTTTAAGAATTTTCAAATTTTCAGATAGGAGGTTCCATATAAGGTCAAAAACTACATACTCAGATCTTCACCAAACTTTGCAGGGATACATTGGATGTCAAGACACGTGGAAAAAACGTACAAAACAAGAGATTGGAGACATCAAGATTTTCGACGAATTTTTTAAGAATTTTCAAATTTTCAGAAAGGATGTTCCAGATAAGGTCAAAAACGACATACTCAGATCTTCACCAAACTTTGCAGGGATCCATTGGAGGTCGAGACACGTGGAAAAAACGTACAAAACAAGAGATTGGAGACATCAAGATTTTGGACGAATTTTTGAAGAATTTTCAAATTTTCAGATAGGAGGTTCCAGATAAGGTCTAAAACTACATACTCAGATCTCCACCAAACATTGCAGGAATACATTGGATGTCAAGACACGTGGAAAAAACGTACAAAACAAGAGATTGGAGACATCATGATTTTCGACGAATTTTTGAAGAATTTTCAAATTTTCAGATAGGAGGTTCCAGATAAGGTCAAAAACTACATACTCAGATCTTCACCAAACGTTGCAGGGATACTTTGCATGTCAAGACACGTGGAAAAAACGTACAAAACAAAAGATTGGAGACATCAAGATTTTCGACGAATTTTTTAAGAATTTTCAAATTTTCAGATGGGAGGTTCCAGATAAGGTCAAAAACGACATACTCAGATCTTCACCAAACTTTGCATGGATACATTGGATGTCAAGACACGTGGAAAAAACGTACAAAACAAGAGATTGGAGACATCAAGATTTTGGACGAATTTTTTAAGAATTCTCAAATTTTCAGAAAGGAGGTTCCATATAAGGTCAAAAACTACATACTCAGATCTTCACCAAACTTTGCAGGGATACTTTGGATGTCAAGACACGTGGAAAAAACGTACAAAACAAGAGATTGGGGTCATCAAGATTTTGGACGAATTTTTTAAGAATTTTCAAATTTTCAGATGGGAGGTTCAATATAAGGTCAAAAACTACATACTCAGATCTTCACCAAACTTTGCATGGATACATTGGATGTCAAGACACGTGGAAAAAACATACAAAACATAGGATTCGGAACATCAAGATTTTGGTCGAATTTTTTAAGAATTTTCAAATTTTCAGATAGGAGGTTCCATATAAGGTCAAAAACTACATACTCAGATCTTCACCAAACATTGCAGGAATACATTGGATGTCAAGACACGTGGAAAAAACGTACAAAACAAGAGATTGGGGTCATCAAGATTTTGCACGGATTTTTTAGTAATTTTCAAATTTTCAGATGGGAGGTTCCAGATAAGGTCAAAAACTACATACTCAGATCTTCACCAAACTTTGCAGGGATACATTGGATGTCAAGACACGTGGAAAAAACGTACAAAACAAGAGATTGGAGACATCAAGATTTTGGACGAATTTTTTAAGAATTTTCAAATTTTCAGATAGGAGGTTCCATATAAGGTCAAAAACTACATACTCAGATCTTCACCAAACTTTGCATGGATACATTATGTGTCAAGACACGTGGAAAAAACGTACAAAACAAAAGATTGGAGACATCAAGATTTTGGTCGAATTTTTTAAGAATTTTCAAATTTTCAGATGGGAGGTTCCAGATAAGGTCAAAAACTACATACTCAGATCTTCACCAAACTTTGCAGGGATACATTGGATGTCAAGACACGTGGAAAAAACGTACAAAAAAGAGATTGGAGACATCAAGATTTTGGACGAATTTTTTAACAATTTTCAAATTTTCAGAAAGGATGTTCCAGATAAGGTCAAAAACGACATACTCAGATCTTCACCAAACTTTGCAGGGATACATTGGATATCAAGACACGTGGAAAAAACGTACAAAACAAGAGATTGGAGACATCAAGATTTTGGACGAATTTTTTAAGAATTTTCAAATTTTCAGATAGGAGGTTCCAGATAAGGTCAAAAACTACATACTCAGATCTTCACCAAACTTTGCAGGGATACATTGGATGTCAAGACACGTGGAAAAAACGTACAAAACAAGAGATTGGGGTCATCAAGATTTTGGACGGATTTTTTAGGAATTTTCAAATTTTCAGATGGGAGGTTCCAGATAAGGTCAAAAACTACATACTCAGATCTTCACCAAACATTGCAGGGATACATTGGATGTCAAGACACGTGGAAAAAACGTACAAAACAAGAGATTGGAGACATCAAAATTTTGGACGAATTTTTTAAGAATTTTCAAATTTTCAGATAGGAGGTTCCAGATGAGGTCAAAAACTACATACTCAGATCTTCACCAAACTTTGCAGGAATACTTTGCATGTCAAGACACGTGGAAAAAACGTACAAAACAAGAGATCGGAGACATCAAGATTTTCGACGAATTTTTTAAGAATTTTCAAATTTTCAGATGGGAGGTTCCAGATAAGGTCAAAAACGACATACTCAGATCTTCACCAAACTTTGCATGGATACATTGGATGTCAAGACACGTGGAAAAAACAGAAAACATAGGATTGGTGACATCAAGATTTTGGACGAATTTTTTAAGAATTTTCAAATTTTCAGATAGGAGGTTCCATATAAGGTCAAAAACTACATACTCAGATCTTCACCAAACTTTGCAGGGATACATTGGATGTCAAGACACGTGGAAAAAACGTACAAAACAAGAGATTGGAGACATCAACATTATGGACGAATTTTTTGAGAATTTTCAAATTTTCAGAAAGGAGGTTCCATATAAGGTCAAAAACTACATACTCAGATCTTCACCAAACTTTGCAGGGATACATTGGATGTCAAGACACGTGGAAAAAACGTACAAAACAAGAGATTGGAGACATCAAGATTTTCGACTAATTTTTTAAGAATTTTCAAATTTTCAGAAAGGATGTTCCAGATAAGGTCAAAAACGACATACTCAGATCTTCACCAAACTTTGCAGGGATACATTGGAGGTCGAGACACGTGGAAAAAACGTACAAAAAAAGAGATTGGAGACATCAAGATTTTGGACGAATTTTTTAAGAATTTTCAAATTTTCTGATAGGAGGTCCCAGATAAGGTCAAAAACTACATACTCAGATCTCCACCAAACATTGCAGGGATACATTGGATGTCAAGACACGTGGAAAAAACGTACAAAACAAGAGATTGGAGACATCAAGATTTTCGACGAATTTTTTAAGAATTTTCAAATTTTCAGTTGGGAGGTTCCAGATAAGGTCAAAAACGACATACTCAGATCTTCACCAAACTTTGCATGGATACATTGGATGTCAAGACACGTGGAAAAAACGTACAAAACAAGAGATTGGTATCATCAAGATTTTGCACGGATTTTTTAGGAATTTTCAAATTTTCAGATGGGAGGTTCCAGATAAGGTCAAAAACTACATACTCAGATCTTCACCAAACTTTGCAGGGATACATTGGATGTCAAGACACGTGGAAAAAACGTACAAAACAAGAGATTGGAGACATCAAGATTTTGGACGAATTTTTTAAGAATTTTCAAATTTTCAGATAGGAGGTTCCATATAAGGTCAAAAACTACATACTCAGATCTTCACCAAACTTTGCATGGATACATTATGTGTCAAGACACGTGGAAAAAACGTACAAAACAAAAGATTGGAGACATCAAGATTTTGGTCGAATTTTTTAAGAATTTTCAAATTTTCAGATGGGAGGTTCCAGATAAGGTCAAAAACTACATACTCAGATCTTCACCAAACTTTGCAGGGATACATTGGATGTCAAGACACGTGGAAAAAACGTACAAAAAAGAGATTGGAGACATCAAGATTTTGGACGAATTTTTTAACAATTTTCAAATTTTCAGAAAGGATGTTCCAGATAAGGTCAAAAACGACATACTCAGATCTTCACCAAACTTTGCAGGGATACATTGGATATCAAGACACGTGGAAAAAACGTACAAAACAAGAGATTGGAGACATCAAGATTTTGGACGAATTTTTTAAGAATTTTCAAATTTTCAGATAGGAGGTTCCAGATAAGGTCAAAAACGACATACTCAGATCTTCACCAAACTTTGCAGGGATACATTGGATGTCAAGACACGTGGAAAAAACGTACAAAACAAGAGATTGGGGTCATCAAGATTTTGGACGGATTTTTTAGGAATTTTCAAATTTTCAGATGGGAGGTTCCAGATAAGGTCAAAAACTACATACTCAGATCTTCACCAAACATTGCAGGGATACATTGGATGTCAAGACACGTGGAAAAAACGTACAAAACAAGAGATTGGAGACATCAAAATTTTGGACGAATTTTTTAAGAATTTTCAAATTTTCAGATAGGAGGTTCCAGATGAGGTCAAAAACTACATACTCAGATCTTCACCAAACTTTGCAGGAATACTTTGCATGTCAAGACACGTGGAAAAAACGTACAAAACAAGAGATCGGAGACATCAAGATTTTCGACGAATTTTTTAAGAATTTTCAAATTTTCAGATGGGAGGTTCCAGATAAGGTCAAAAACGACATACTCAGATCTTCACCAAACTTTGCATGGATACATTGGATGTCAAGACACGTGGAAAAAACATACAAAACATAGGATTGGTGACATCAAGATTTTGGACGAATTTTTTAAGAATTTTCAAATTTTCAGATAGGAGGTTCCATATAAGGTCAAAAACTACATACTCAGATCTTCACCAAACTTTGCAGGGATACATTGGATGTCAAGACACGTGGAAAAAACGTACAAAACAAGAGATTGGAGACATCAAGATTATGGACGAATTTTTTGAGAATTTTCAAATTTTCAGAAAGGAGGTTCCATATAAGGTCAAAAACTACATACTCAGATCTTCACCAAACTTTGCAGGGATACATTGGATGTCAAGACACGTGGAAAAAACGTACAAAACAAGAGATTGGAGACATCAAGATTTTCGACGAATTTTTTAAGAATTTTCAAATTTTCAGAAAGGATGTTCCAGATAAGTTCAAAAACGACATACTCAGATCTTCACCAAACTTTGCAGGGATACATTGGAGGTCGAGACACGTGGAAAAAACGTACAAAACAAGAGATTGGAGACATCAAGATTTTGGACGAATTTTTGAAGAATTTTCAAATTTTCTGATAGGAGGTCCCAGATAAGGTCAAAAACTACATACTCAGATCTCCACCAAACATTGCAGGGATACATTGGATGTCAAGACACGTGGAAAAAACGTACAAAACAAGAGATTGGAGACATCAAGATTTTCGACGAATTTTTGAAGAATTTTCAAATTTTCAGATAGGAGGTTCCAGATAAGGTCAAAAACTACATACTCAGATCTTCACCAAACGTTGCAGGGATACTTTGCATGTCAAGACACGTGGAAAAAACGTACAAAACAAGAGATTGGAGACATCAAGATTTTCGACGAATTTTTTAAGATTTTTCAAATTTTCAGAAAGGATGTTCCAGATAAGGTCAAAAACGACATACTCAGATCTTCACCAAACTTTGCATGGATACATTGGATGTCAAGACACGTGGAAAAAACGTACAAAACAAGAGATTGGGGTCATCAAGATTTTGCACGGATTTTTTAGGAATTTTCAAATTTTCAGATGGGAGGTTCCAGATAAGGTCAAAAACTACATACTCAGATCTTCACCAAACTTTGCAGGGATACATTGGATGTCAAGACACGTGGAAAAAACGTACAAAACAAGAGATTGGAGACATCAAGATTTTGGACGAATTTTTTAAGAATTTTCAAATTTTCAGATAGGAGGTTCCATATAAGGTCAAAAACTACATACTCAGATCTTCACCAAACTTTGCATGGATACATTATGTGTCAAGACACGTGGAAAAAACGTACAAAACAAAAGATTGGAGACATCAAGATTTTGGTCGAATTTTTTAAGAATTTTCAAATTTTCAGATGGGAGGTTCCAGATAAGGTCAAAAACTACATACTCAGATCTTCACCAAACTTTGCAGGGATACATTGGATGTCAAGACACGTGGAAAAAACGTACAAAAAAGAGATTGGAGACATCAAGATTTTGGACGAATTTTTTAACAATTTTCAAATTTTCAGAAAGGATGTTCCAGATAAGGTCAAAAACGACATACTCAGATCTTCACCAAACTTTGCAGGGATACATTGGATATCAAGACACGTGGAAAAAACGTACAAAACAAGAGATTGGAGACATCAAGATTTTGGACGAATTTTTTAAGAATTTTCAAATTTTCAGATAGGAGGTTCCAGATAAGGTCAAAAACTACATACTCAGATCTTCACCAAACTTTGCAGGGATACATTGGATGTCAAGACACGTGGAAAAAACGTACAAAACAAGAGATTGGGGTCATCAAGATTTTGGACGGATTTTTTAGGAATTTTCAAATTTTCAGATGGGAGGTTCCAGATAAGGTCAAAAACTACATACTCAGATCTTCACCAAACTTTGCAGGGATACATTGGATGTCAAGACACGTGGAAAAAACGTACAAAAAAGAGATTGGAGACATCAAGATTTTGGACGAATTTTTTAACAATTTTCAAATTTTCAGATAGGAGGTTCCAGATGAGGTCAAAAACTACATACTCAGATCTTCACCAAACTTTGCAGGAATACTTTGCATGTCAAGACACGTGGAAAAAACGTACAAAACAAGAGATCGGAGACATCAAGATTTTCGACGAATTTTTTAAGAATTTTCAAATTTTCAGATGGGAGGTTCCAGATAAGGTCAAAAACGACATACTCAGATCTTCACCAAACTTTGCATGGATACATTGGATGTCAAGACACGTGGAAAAAACATACAAAACATAGGATTGGTGACATCAAGATTTTGGACGAATTTTTTAAGAATTTTCAAATTTTCAGATAGGAGGTTCCATATAAGGTCAAAAACTACATACTCAGATCTTCACCAAACTTTGCAGGGATACATTGGAGGTCGAGACACGTGGAAAAAAAGTACAAAACAAGAGATTGGGGTCATCAAGATTTTGGACGGATTTTTTAGGAATTTTCAAATTTTCAGATGGGAGGTTCCAGATAAGGTCAAAAACTACATACTCAGATCTTCACCAAACATTGCATTGATACATTGGATGTCAAGACACGTGGAAAAAACGTACAAAACAAGAGATTGGAGACATCAAGATTTTGGACGAATTTTTTAAGAATTTTCAAATTTTCAGATAGGAGGTTCCAGATGAGGTCAAAAACTACATACTCAGATCTTCTCCAAACTTTGCAGGAATACTTTGCATGTCAAGACACGTGGAAAAAACGTACAAAACAAGAGATCGGAGACATCAAGATTTTCGACGAATTTTTTAAGAATTTTCAAATTTTCAGATGGGAGGTTCCAGATAAGGTCAAAAACGACATACTCAGATCTTCACCAAACTTTGCAGGGATCCATTGGAGGTCGAGACACGTGGAAAAAACGTACAAAACAAGAGATTGGAGACATCAAGATTTTGGACGAATTTTTTAAGAATTTTCAAATTTTCAGATAGGAGGTTCCATATAAGGTCAAAAACTACATACTCAGATCTTCACCAAACTTTGCATGGATACATTGGATGTCAAGACACGTGGAAAAAACGTACAAAACAAGAGATTGGAGACATCAAGATTTTGGACGAATTTTTTAAGAATTTTCAAATTTTCAGATAGGAGGTTCCATATAACGTCAAAAACTACATACTCAGATCTTCACCAAACTTTGCATGGATACATTATGTGTCAAGACACGTGGAAAAAACGTACAAAACAAAAGATTGGAGACATCAAGATTTTGGTCGAATTTTTTAAGAATTTTCAAATTTTCAGATGGGAGGTTCCAGATAAGGTCAAAAACTACATACTCAGATCTTCACCAAACTTTGCAGGGATACATTGGATGTCAAGACACGTGGAAAAAACGTACAAAAAAGAGATTGGAGACATCAAGATTTTGGACGAATTTTTTAACAATTTTCAAATTTTCAGAAAGGATGTTCCAGATAAGGTCAAAAACGACATACTCAGATCTTCACCAAACTTTGCAGGGATACATTGGATATCAAGACACGTGGAAAAAACGTACAAAACAAGAGATTGGAGACATCAAGATTTTGGACGAATTTTTTAAGAATTTTCAAATTTTCAGATAGGAGGTTCCAGATAAGGTCAAAAACGACATACTCAGATCTTAACCAAACTTTGCAGGGATACATTGGATGTCAAGACACGTGGAAAAAACGTACAAAACAAGAGATTGGGGTCATCAAGATTTTGGACGGATTTTTTAGGAATTTTCAAATTTTCAGATGGGAGGTTCCAGATAAGGTCAAAAACTACATACTCAGATCTTCACCAAACATTGCAGGGATACATTGGATGTCAAGACACGTGGAAAAAACGTACAAAACAAGAGATTGGAGACATCAAAATTTTGGACGAATTTTTTAAGAATTTTCAAATTTTCAGATAGGAGGTTCCAGATGAGGTCAAAAACTACATACTCAGATCTTCACCAAACTTTGCAGGAATACTTTGCATGTCAAGACACGTGGAAAAAACGTACAAAACAAGAGATCGGAGACATCAAGATTTTCGACGAATTTTTTAAGAATTTTCAAATTTTCAGATGGGAGGTTCCAGATAAGGTCAAAAACGACATACTCAGATCTTCACCAAACTTTGCATGGATACATTGGATGTCAAGACACGTGGAAAAAACATACAAAACATAGGATTGGTGACATCAAGATTTTGGACGAATTTTTTAAGAATTTTCAAATTTTCAGATAGGAGGTTCCATATAAGGTCAAAAACTACATACTCAGATCTTCACCAAACTTTGCATGGATACATTATGTGTCAAGACACGTGGAAAAAACGTACAAAACAAAAGATTGGAGACATCAAAATTTTGGTCGAATTTTTTAAGAATTTTCAAATTTTCAGATGGGAGGTTCCAGATAAGGTCAAAAACTACATACTCAGATCTTCACCAAACTTTGCAGGGATACATTGGATGTCAAGACACGTGGAAAAAACGTACAAAAAAGAGATTGGAGACATCAAGATTTTGGACGAATTTTTTAACAATTTTCAAATTTTCAGAAAGGATGTTCCAGATAAGGTCAAAAACGACATACTCAGATCTTCACCAAACTTTGCAGGGATACATTGGATATCAAGACACGTGGAAAAAACGTACAAAACAAGAGATTGGAGACATCAAGATTTTGGACGAATTTTTTAAGAATTTTCAAATTTTCAGATAGGAGGTTCCAGATAAGGTCAAAAACTACATACTCAGATCTTAACCAAACTTTGCAGGGATACATTGGATGTCAAGACACGTGGAAAAAACGTACAAAACAAGAGATTGGGGTCATCAAGATTTTGGACGGATTTTTTAGGAATTTTCAAATTTTCAGATGGGAGGTTCCAGATAAGGTCAAAAACTACATACTCAGATCTTCACCAAACATTGCAGGGATACATTGGATGTCAAGACACGTGGAAAAAACGTACAAAACAAGAAATTGGAGACATCAAAATTTTGGACGAATTTTTTAAGAATTTTCAAATTTTCAGATAGGAGGTTCCAGATGAGGTCAAAAACTACATACTCAGATCTTCACCAAACTTTGCAGGAATACTTTGCATGTCAAGACACGTGGAAAAAACGTACAAAACAAGAGATCGGAGACATCAAGATTTTCGACGAATTTTTTAAGAATTTTCAAATTTTCAGATGGGAGGTTCCAGATAAGGTCAAAAACGACATACTCAGATCTTCACCAAACTTTGCATGGATACATTGGATGTCAAGACACGTGGAAAAAACATACAAAACATAGGATTGGTGACATCAAGATTTTGGACGAATTTTTTAAGAATTTTCAAATTTTCAGATAGGAGGTTCCATATAAGGTCAAAAACTACATACTCAGATCTTCACCAAACTTTGCAGGGATACATTGGATGTCAAGACACGTGGAAAAAACGTACAAAACAAGAGATTGGAGACATCAAGATTATGGACGAATTTTTTGAGAATTTTCAAATTTTCAGAAAGGAGGTTCCATATAAGGTCAAAAACTACATACTCAGATCTTCACCAAACTTTGCAGGGATACATTGGATGTCAAGACACGTGGAAAAAACGTACAAAACAAGAGATTGGAGACATCAAGATTTTCGACGAATTTTTTAAGAATTTTCAAATTTTCAGAAAGGATGTTCCAGATAAGTTCAAAAACGACATACTCAGATCTTCACCAAACTTTGCAGGGATACATTGGAGGTCGAGACACGTGGAAAAAACGTACAAAACAAGAGATTGGAGACATCAAGATTTTGGACGAATTTTTGAAGAATTTTCAAATTTTCTGATAGGAGGTCCCAGATAAGGTCAAAAACTACATACTCAGATCTCCACCAAACATTGCAGGGATACATTGGATGTCAAGACACGTGGAAAAAACGTACAAAACAAGAGATTGGAGACATCAAGATTTTCGACGAATTTTTGAAGAATTTTCAAATTTTCAGATAGGAGGTTCCAGATAAGGTCAAAAACTACATACTCAGATCTTCACCAAACGTTGCAGGGATACTTTGCATGTCAAGACACGTGGAAAAAACGTACAAAACAAGAGATTGGAGACATCAAGATTTTCGACGAATTTTTTAAGATTTTTCAAATTTTCAGAAAGGATGTTCCAGATAAGGTCAAAAACGACATACTCAGATCTTCACCAAACTTTGCATGGATACATTGGATGTCAAGACACGTGGAAAAAACGTACAAAACAAGAGATTGGAGACATCAAGATTTTGGACGAATTTTTTAAGAATTTTCAAATTTTCAGATAGGAGGTTCCAGATAAGGTCAAAAACTACATACTCAGATCTTAACCAAACTTTGCAGGGATACATTGGATGTCAAGACACGTGGAAAAAACGTACAAAACAAGAGATTGGGGTCACCAAGATTTTGCACGGATTTTTTAGGAATTTTCAAATTTTCAGATGGGAGGTTCCAGATAAGGTCAAAAACTACATACTCAGATCTTCACCAAACTTTGCAGGGATACATTGGATGTCAAGACACGTGGAAAAAACGTACAAAACAAGAGATTGGAGACATCAAGATTTTGGACGAATTTTTTAAGAATTTTCAAATTTTCAGATAGGAGGTTTCATATAAGGTCAAAAACTACATACTCAGATCTTCACCAAACTTTGCATGGATACATTATGTGTCAAGACACGTGGAAAAAACGTACAAAACAAAAGATTGGAGACATCAAGATTTTGGTCGAATTTTTTAAGAATTTTCAAATTTTCAGATGGGAGGTTCCAGATAAGGTCAAAAACTACATACTCAGATCTTCACCAAACTTTGCAGGGATACATTGGATGTCAAGACACGTGGAAAAAACGTACAAAACAAGAGATTGGAGACATCAAGATTTTGGACGAATTTTTTAAGAATTTTTAAATTTTCAGATAGGAGGTTCCATATAAGGTCAAAAACTACATACTCAGATCTTCACCAAACTTTGCATGGATACATTATGTGTCAAGACACGTGGAAAAAACGTACAAAACAAGAGATTGGAGACATCAAGATATTGGTCGAATTTTTTAAGAATTTTCAAATTTTCAGATGGGAGGTTCCAGATAAGGTCAAAAACTACATACTCAGATCTTCACCAAACTTTGCAGGGATACATTGGATGTCAAGACACGTGGAAAAAACGTACAAAACAAGAGATAGGAGACATCATGATTTTGGACGAATTTTTTAACAATTTTCAAATTTTCAGAAAGGATGTTCCAGATAAGGTCAAAAACAACATACTCAGATCTTCACCAAACTTTGCAGGGATACATTGGATATCAAGACACGTGAAAAAAACGTACAAAACAAGAGATTGGAGACATCAAGATTTTGGACGAATTTTTTAAGAATTTTCAAATTTTCAGATAGGAGGTTCCAGATAAGATCAAAAACTACATACTCAGATCTTCACCAAACTTTTCAGGGATACATTGGATGTCAAGACACGTGGAAAAAAAGTACAAAACAAGAGATTGGGGTCATCAAGATTTTGGACGGATTTTTTAGGAATTTTCAAATTTTCAGATGGGAGGTTCCAGATAAGGTCAAAAACTACATACTCAGATCTTCACCAAACATTGCAGGGATACATTGGATGTCAAGACACGTGGAAAAAACGTACAAAACAAGAGATTGGAGACATCAAGATTTTGGACGAATTTTTTAAGAATTTTCAAATTTTCAGATAGGAGGTTCCAGATGAGGTCAAAAACTACATACTCAGATCTTCACCAAACTTTGCAGGAATACTTTGCATGTCAAGACACGTGGAAAAAACGTACAAAACAAGAGATCGGAGACATCAAGATTTTCGACGAATTTTTTAAGAATTTTCAAATTTTCAGATGGGAGGTTCCAGATAAGGTCAAAAACGACATACTCAGATCTTCACCAAACTTTGCAGGGATCCATTGGAGGTCGAGACACGTGGAAAAAACGTACAAAACAAGAGATTGGAGACATCAAGATTTTGGACGAATTTTTTAAGAATTTTCAAATTTTCAGATAGGAGGTTCCATATAAGGTCAAAAACTACATACTCAGATCTTCACCAAACTTTGCAGGGATACATTGGATGTCAAGACACGTGGAAAAAACGTACAAAACAAGAGATTGGAGACATCAAGATTTTCGACGAATTTTTTAAGAATTTTCAAATTTTCAGAAAGGATGTTCCAGATAAGGTCAAAAACGACATACTCAGATCTTCACCAAACTTTGCAGGGATCCATTGGAGGTCGAGACACGTGGAAAAAACGTACAAAACAAGAGATTGGAGACATCAAGATTTTGGACGAATTTTTGAAGAATTTTCAAATTTTCAGATAGGAGGTTCCAGATAAGGTCTAAAACTACATACTCAGATCTCCACCAAACATTGCAGGAATACATTGGATGTCAAGACACGTGGAAAAAACGTACAAAACAAGAGATTGGAGACATCAAGATTTTGGACGAATTTTTTAAGAATTTTCAAATTTTCAGATAGGAGGTTCCAGATAAGATCAAAAACTACATACTCAGATCTTCACCAAACTTTGCAGGGATACATTGGATATCAAGACACGTGGAAAAAACGTACAAAACAAGAGATTGGAGACATCAAGATTTTGGACGAATTTTTTAAGAATTTTCAAATTTTCAGATAGGAGGTTCCAGATAAGATCAAAAACTACATACTCAGATCTTCACCAAACTTTGCAGGGATACATTGGATGTCAAGACACGTGGAAAAAAAAGTACAAAACAAGAGATTGGGGTCATCAAGATTTTGGACGGATTTTTTAGGAATTTTCAAATTTTCAGATGGGAGGTTCCAGATAAGGTCAAAAACTACATACTCAGATCTTCACCAAACATTGCAGGGATACATTGGATGTCAAGACACGTGGAAAAAACGTACAAAACAAGAGATTGGAGACATCAAGATTTTGGACGAATTTTTTAAGAATTTTCAAATTTTCAGATAGGAGGTTCCAGATGAGGTCAAAAACTACATACTCAGATCTTCACCAAACTTTGCAGGAATACTTTGCATGTCAAGACACGTGGAAAAAACGTACAAAACAAGAGATCGGAGACATCAAGATTTTCGACGAATTTTTTAAGAATTTTCAAATTTTCAGATGGGAGGTTCCAGATAAGGTCAAAAACGACATACTCAGATCTTCACCAAACTTTGCAGGGATCCATTGGAGGTCGAGACACGTGGAAAAAACGTACAAAACAAGAGATTGGAGACATCAAGATTTTGGACGAATTTTTTAAGAATTTTCAAATTTTCAGATAGGAGGTTCCATATAAGGTCAAAAACTACATACTCAGATCTTCACCAAACTTTGCAGGGATACATTGGATGTCAAGACACGTGGAAAAAACGTACAAAACAAGAGATTGGAGACATCAAGATTTTCGACGAATTTTTTAAGAATTTTCAAAATTTCAGAAAGGATGTTCCAGATAAGGTCAAAAACGACATACTCAGATCTTCACCAAACTTTGCAGGGATCCATTGGAGGTCGAGACACGTGGAAAAAACGTACAAAACAAGAGATTGGAGACATCAAGATTTTGGACGAATTTTTGAAGAATTTTCAAATTTTCAGATAGGAGGTTCCAGATAAGGTCTAAAACTACATACTCAGATCTCCACCAAACATTGCAGGAATACATTGGATGTCAAGACACGTGGAAAAAACGTACAAAACAAGAGATTGGAGACATCAAGATTTTCGACGAATTTTTGAAGAATTTTCAAATTTTCAGATAGGAGGTTCCAGATAAGGTCAAAAACTACATACTCAGATCTTCACCAAACGTTGCAGGGGTACTTTGCATGTCAAGACACGTGGAAAAAACGTACAAAACAAAAGATTGGAGACATCAAGATTTTCGACGAATTTTTTAAGAATTTTCAAATTTTCAGATGGGAGGTTCCAGATAAGGTCAAAAACGACATACTCAGATCTTCACCAAACTTTGCATGGATACATTGGATGTCAAGACACGTGGAAAAAACGTACAAAACAAGAGATTGGAGACATCAAGATTTTGGACGAATTTTTTAAGAATTCTCAAATTTTCAGAAAGGAGGTTCCATATAAGGTCAAAAACTACATACTCAGATCTTCACCAAACTTTGCAGGGATACTTTGGATGTCAAGACACGTGGAAAAAACGTACAAAACAAGAGATTGGGGTCATCAAGATTTTGGACGAATTTTTTAAGAATTTTCAAATTTTCAGATGGGAGGTTCAATATAAGGTCAAAAACTACATACTCAGAACTTCACCAAACTTTGCATGGATACATTGGATGTCAAGACACGTGGAAAAAACATACAAAACATAGGATTCGGAACATCAAGATTTTGGTCGAATTTTTTAAGAATTTTCAAATTTTCAGATAGGAGGTTCCATATAAGGTCAAAAACTACATACTTAGATCTTCACCAAACATTGCAGGAATACATTGGATGTCAAGACACGTGGAAAAAACGTACAAAACAAGAGATTGGGGTCATCAAGATTTTGCACGGATTTTTTAGGAATTTTCAAATTTTCAGATGGGAGGTTCCAGATAAGGTCAAAAACTACATACTCAGATCTTCACCAAACTTTGCAGGGATACATTGGATGTCAAGACACGTGGAAAAAACGTACAAAACAAGAGATTGGAGACATCAAGATTTTGGACGAATTTTTTAAGAATTTTCAAATTTTCAGATAGGAGGTTCCATATAAGGTCAAAAACTACATACTCAGATCTTCACCAAACTTTGCATGGATACATTATGTGTCAAGACACGTGGAAAAAACGTACAAAACAAAAGATTGGAGACATCAAGATTTTGGTCGAATTTTTTAAGAATTTTCAAATTTTCAGATGGGAGGTTCCAGATAAGGTCAAAAACTACATACTCAGATCTTCACCAAACTTTGCAGGGATACATTGGATGTCAAGGCACGTGGAAAAAACGTACAAAACAAGAGATTGGAGACATCAAGATTTTGGACGAATTTTTTAAGAATTTTTAAATTTTCAGATAGGAGGTTCCATATAAGGTCAAAAACTACATACTCAGATCTTCACCAAACTTTGCATGGATACATTATGTGTCAAGACACGTGGAAAAAACGTACAAAACAAGAGATTGGAGACATCAAGATATTGGTCGAATTTTTTAAGAATTTTCAAATTTTCAGATGGGAGGTTCCAGATAAGGTCAAAAACTACATACTCAGATCTTCACCAAACTTTGCAGGGATACATTGGATGTCAAGACACGTGGAAAAAACGTACAAAACAAGAGATATTAGACATCAAGATTTTGGACGAATTTTTTAACAATTTTCAAATTTTCAGAAAGGATGTTCCAGATAAGGTCAAAAACAACATACTCAGATCTTCACCAAACTTTGCAGGGATACATTGGATATCAAGACACGTGGAAAAAACGTACAAAACAAGAGATTGGAGACATCAAGATTTTGGACGAATTTTTTAAAAATTTTCAAATTTTCAGATAGGAGGTTCCAGATAAGATCAAAAACTACATACTCAGATCTTCACCAAACTTTGCAGGGATACATTGGATGTCAAGACACGTGGAAAAAAAGTACAAAACAAGAGATTGGGGTCATCAAGATTTTGGACGGATTTTTTAGGAATTTTCAAATTTTCAGATGGGAGGTTCCAGATAAGGTCAAAAACTACATACTCAGATCTTCACCAAACATTGCAGGGATACATTGGATGTCAAGACACGTGGAAAAAACGTACAAAACAAGAGATTGGAGACATCAAGATTTTGGACGAATGTTTTTAAGAATTTTCAAATTTTCAGATAGGAGGTTCCATATAAGGTCAAAAACTACATACTCAGATCTTCACCAAACTTTGCAGGGATACATTGGATGTCAAGACACGTGGAAAAAACGTACAAAACAAGAGATTGGAGACATCAAGATTTTCGACGAATTTTTTAAGAATTTTCAAATTTTCAGATGGGAGGTTCCAGATAAGGTCAAAAACGACATACTCAGATCTTCACCAAACTTTGCAGGGATCCATTGGAGGTCGAGACACGTGGAAAAAACGTACAAAACAAGAGATTGGAGACATCAAGATTTTGGACGAATTTTTGAAGAATTTTCAAATTTTCAGATAGGAGGTTCCAGATAAGGTCTAAAACTACATACTCAGATCTCCACCAAACATTGCAGGAATACATTGGATGTCAAGACACGTGGAAAAAACGTACAAAACAAGAGATTGGAGACATCAAGATTTTCGACGAATTTTTGAAGAATTTTCAAATTTTCAGATAGGAGGTTCCAGATAAGGTCAAAAACTACATACTCAGATCTTCACCAAACGTTGCAGGGATACTTTGCATGTCAAGACACGTGGAAAAAACGTACAAAACAAAAGATTGGAGACATCAAGATTTTCGACGAATTTTTTAAGAATTTTCAAATTTTCAGATGGGAGGTTCCAGATAAGGTCAAAAACGACATACTCAGATCTTCACCAAACTTTGCATGGATACATTGGATGTCAAGACACGTGGAAAAAACGTACAAAACAAGAGATTGGAGACATCAAGATTTTGGACGAATTTTTTAAGAATTCTCAAATTTTCAGAAAGGAGGTTCCATATAAGGTCAAAAACTACACACTCAGATCTTCACCAAACTTTGCAGGGATACTTTGGATGTCAAGACACGTGGAAAAAACGTACAAAACAAGAGATTGGGGTCATCAAGATTTTGGACGAATTTTTTAAGAATTTTCAAATTTTCAGATGGGAGGTTCAATATAAGGTCAAAAACTACATACTCAGATCTTCACCAAACTTTGCATGGATACATTGGATGTCAAGACACGTGGAAAAAACATACAAAACATAGGATTCGGAACATCAAGATTTTGGTCGAATTTTTTAAGAATTTTCAAATTTTCAGATAGGAGGTTCCATATAAGGTCAAAAACTACATACTCAGATCTTCACCAAACATTGCAGGAATACATTGGATGTCAAGACACGTGGAAAAAACGTACAAAACAAGAGATTGGGGTCATCAAGATTTTGCACGGATTTTTTAGGAATTTTCAAATTTTCAGATGGGAGGTTCCAGATAAGGTCAAAAACTACATACTCAGATCTTCACCAAACTTTGCAGGGATACATTGGATGTCAAGACACGTGGAAAAAACGTACAAAACAAGAGATTGGAGACATCAAGATTTTGGACGAATTTTTTAAGAATTTTCAAATTTTCAGATAGGAGGTTCCATATAAGGTCAAAAACTACATACTCAGATCTTCACCAAACTTTGCATGGATACATTATGTGTCAAGACACGTGGAAAAAACGTACAAAACAAAAGATTGGAGACATCAAGATTTTGGTCGAATTTTTTAAGAATTTTCAAATTTTCAGATGGGAGGTTCCAGATAAGGTCAAAAACTACATACTCAGATCTTCACCAAACTTTGCAGGGATACATTGGATGTCAAGACACGTGGAAAAAACGTACAAAAAAGAGATTGGAGACATCAAGATTTTGGACGAATTTTTTAACAATTTTCAAATTTTCAGATAGGAGGTTCCAGATAAGGTCAAAAACTACATACTCAGATCTTCACCAAACTTTGCAGGGATACATTGGATGTCAAGACACGTGGAAAAAACGTACAAAACAAGAGATTGGGGTCATCAAGATTTTGGACGGATTTTTTAGGAATTTTCAAATTTTCAGATGGGAGGTTCCAGATAAGGTCAAAAACGACATACTCAGATCTTCACCAAACTTTGCATAGATACATTGGATGTCAAGACACGTGGAAAAAACATACAAAACATAGGATTGGTGACATCAAGATTTTGGACGAATTTTTTAAGAATTTTCAAATTTTCAGATAGGAGGTTCCATATAAGGTCAAAAACTACATACTCAGATCTTCACCAAACTTTGCAGGGATACATTGGAGGTCGAGACACGTGGAAAAAAAGTACAAAACAAGAGATTGGGGTCATCAAGATTTTGGACGGATTTTTTAGGAATTTTCAAATTTTCAGATGGGATGTTCCAGATAAGGTCAAAAACTACATACTCAGATCTTCACCAAACATTGCAGGGATACATTGGATGTCAAGACACGTGGAAAAAACGTACAAAACAAGAGATTGGAGACATCAAGATTTTGGACGAATTTTTTAAGAATTTTCAAATTTTCAGATAGGAGGTTCCAGATGAGGTCAAAAACTACATACTCAGATCTTCACCAAACTTTGCAGGAATACTTTGCATGTCAAGACACGTGGAAAAAACGTACAAAACAAGAGATCGGAGACATCAAGATTTTCGACGAATTTTTTAAGAATTTTCAAATTTTCAGATGGGAGGTTCCAGATAAGGTCAAAAACGACATACTCAGATCTTCACCAAACTTTGCAGGGATCCATTGGAGGTCGAGACACGTGGAAAAAACGTACAAAACAAAAGATTGGAGACATCAAGATTTTGGTCGAATTTTTTAAGAATTTTCAAATTTTCAGATGGGAGGTTCCAGATAAGGTCAAAAACTACATACTCAGATCTTCACCAAACTTTGCAGGGATACATTGGATGTCAAGACACGTGGAAAAAACGTACAAAACAAGAGATTGGAGACATCAAGATTTTGGACGAATTTTTTAAGAATTTTTAAATTTTCAGATAGGAGGTTCCATATAAGGTCAAAAACTACATACTCAGATCTTCACCAAACTTTGCATGGATACATTATGTGTCAAGACACGTGGAAAAAACGTACAAAACAAGAGATTGGAGACATCAAGATTTTGGACGAATTTTTGAAGAATTTTCAAATTTTCAGATAGGAGGTTCCAGATAAGGTCTAAAACTACATACTCAGATCTCCACCAAACATTGCAGGAATACATTGGATGTCAAGACACGTGGAAAAAACGTACAAAACAAGAGATTGGAGACATCAAGATTTTCGACGAATTTTTGAAGAATTTTCAAATTTTCAGATAGGAGGTTCCAGATAAGGTCAAAAACTACATACTCAGATCTTCACCAAACGTTGCAGGGATACTTTGCATGTCAAGACACGTGGAAAAAACGTACAAAACAAAAGATTGGAGACATCAAGATTTTCGACGAATTTTTTAAGAATTTTCAAATTTTCAGATGGGAGGTTCCAGATAAGGTCAAAAACGACATACTCAGATCTTCACCAAACTTTGCATGGATACATTGGATGTCAAGACACGTGGAAAAAACGTACAAAACAAGAGATTGGGGTCATCAAGATTTTGGACGAATTTTTTAAGAATTTTCAAATTTTCAGATGGGAGGTTCAATATAAGGTCAAAAACTACATACTCAGAACTTCACCAAACTTTGCATGGATACATTGGATGTCAAGACACGTGGAAAAAACATACAAAACATAGGATTCGGAACATCAAGATTTTGGTCGAATTTTTTAAGAATTTTCAAATTTTCAGATAGGAGGTTCCATATAAGGTCAAAAACTACATACTCAGATCTTCACCAAACATTGCAGGAATACATTGGATGTCAAGACACGTGGAAAAAACGTACAAAACAAGAGATTGGGGTCATCAAGATTTTGCACGGATTTTTTAGGAATTTTCAAATTTTCAGATGGGAGGTTCCAGATAAGGTCAAAAACTACATACTCAGATCTTCACCAAACTTTGCAGGGATACATTGGATGTCAAGACACGTGGAAAAAACGTACAAAACAAGAGATTGGAGACATCAAGATTTTGGACGAATTTTTTAAGAATTTTCAAATTTTCAGATAGGAGGTTCCATATAAGGTCAAAAACTACATACTCAGATCTTCACCAAACTTTGCATGGATACATTATGTGTCAAGACACGTGGAAAAAACGTACAAAACAAGAGATCGGAGACATCAAGATTTTCGACGAATTTTTTAAGAATTTTCAAATTTTCAGATGGGAGGTTCCAGATAAGGTCAAAAACGACATACTCAGATCTTCACCAAACTTTGCAGGGATCCATTGGAGGTCGAGACACGTGGAAAAAACGTACAAAATAAAAGATTGGAGACATCAAGATTTTGGTCGAATTTTTTAAGAATTTTCAAATTTTCAGATGGGAGGTTCCAGATAAGGTCAAAAACTACATACTCAGATCTTCACCAAACTTTGCAGGGATACATTGGATGTCAAGACACGTGGAAAAAACGTACAAAACAAGAGATTGGAGACATCAAGATTTTGGACGAATTTTTTAAGAATTTTTAAATTTTCAGATAGGAGGTTCCATATAAGGTCAAAAACTACATACTCAGATCTTCACCAAACTTTGCATGGATACATTATGTGTCAAGACACGTGGAAAAAACGTACAAAACAAGAGATTGGAGACATCAAGATTTTGGACGAATTTTTGAAGAATTTTCAAATTTTCAGATAGGAGGTTCCAGATAAGGTCTAAAACTACATACTCAGATCTCCACCAAACATTGCAGGAATACATTGGATGTCAAGACACGTGGAAAAAACGTACAAAACAAGAGATTGGAGACATCAAGATTTTCGACGAATTTTTGAAGAATTTTCAAATTTTCAGATAGGAGGTTCCAGATAAGGTCAAAAACTACATACTCAGATCTTCACCAAACGTTGCAGGGATACTTTGCATGTCAAGACACGTGGAAAAAACGTACAAAACAAAAGATTGGAGACATCAAGATTTTCGACGAATTTTTTAAGAATTTTCAAATTTTCAGATGGGAGGTTCCAGATAAGGTCAAAAAGGACATACTCAGATCTTCACCAAACTTTGCATGGATACATTGGATGTCAAGACACGTGGAAAAAACGTACAAAACAAGAGATGGGAGACATCAAGATTTTGGACGAATTTTTTAAGAATTCTCAAATTTTCAGAAAGGAGGTTCCATATAAGGTCAAAAACTACATACTCAGATCTTCACCAAACTTTGCAGGGATACTTTGGATGTCAAGACACGTGGAAAAAACGTACAAAACAAGAGATTGGGGTCATCAAGATTTTGGACGAATTTTTTAAGAATTTTCAAATTTTCAGATGGGAGGTTCAATATAAGGTCAAAAACTACATACTCAGAACTTCACCAAACTTTGCATGGATACATTGGATGTCAAGACACGTGGAAAAAACATACAAAACATAGGATTCGGAACATCAAGATTTTGGTCGAATTTTTTTAGAATTTTCAAATTTTCAGATAGGAGGTTCCATATAAGGTCAAAAACTACATACTCAGATCTTCACCAAACATTGCAGGAATACATTGGATGTCAAGACACGTGGAAAAAACGTACAAAACAAGAGATTGGGGTCATCAAGATTTTGCACGGATTTTTTAGGAATTTTCAAATTTTCAGATGGGAGGTTCCAGATAAGGTCAAAAACTACATACTCAGATCTTCACCAAACTTTGCAGGGATACATTGGATGTCAAGACACGTGGAAAAAACGTACAAAACAAGAGATTGGAGACATCAAGATTTTGGACGAATTTTTTAAGAATTTTCAAATTTTCAGATAGGAGGTTCCATATAAGGTCAAAAACTACATACTCAGATCTTCACCAAACTTTGCATGGATACATTATGTGTCAAGACACGTGGAAAAAACGTACAAAACAAGAGATTGGAGACATCAAGATTTTGGACGAATTTTTGAAGAATTTTCAAATTTTCAGATAGGAGGTTCCAGATAAGGTCTAAAACTACATACTCAGATCTCCACCAAACATTGCAGGAATACATTGGATGTCAAGACACGTGGAAAAAACGTACAAAACAAGAGATTGGAGACATCAAGATTTTCGACGAATTTTTGAAGAATTTTCAAATTTTCAGATAGGAGGTTCCAGATAAGGTCAAAAACTACATACTCAGATCTTCACCAAACGTTGCAGGGATACTTTGCATGTCAAGACACGTGGAAAAAACGTACAAAACAAAAGATTGGAGACATCAAGATTTTCGACGAATTTTTTAAGAATTTTCAAATTTTCAGATGGGAGGTTCCAGATAAGGTCAAAAACGACATACTCAGATCTTCACCAAACTTTGCATGGATACATTGGATGTCAAGACACGTGGAAAAAACGTACAAAACAAGAGATGGGAGACATCAAGATTTTGGACGAATTTTTTAAGAATTCTCAAATTTTCAGAAAGGAGGTTCCATATAAGGTCAAAAACTACATACTCAGATCTTCACCAAACTTTGCAGGGATACTTTGGATGTCAAGACACGTGGAAAAAACGTACAAAACAAGAGATTGGGGTCATCAAGATTTTGGACGAATTTTTTAAGAATTTTCAAATTTTCAGATGGGAGGTTCAATATAAGGTCAAAAACTACATACTCAGAACTTCACCAAACTTTGCATGGATACATTGGATGTCAAGACACGTGGAAAAAACATACAAAACATAGGATTCGGAACATCAAGATTTTGGTCGAATTTTTTAAGAATTTTCAAATTTTCAGATAGGAGGTTCCATATAAGGTCAAAAACTACATACTCAGATCTTCACCAAACATTGCAGGAATACATTGGATGTCAAGACACGTGGAAAAAACGTACAAAACAAGAGATTGGGGTCATCAAGATTTTGCACGGATTTTTTAGGAATTTTCAAATTTTCAGATGGGAGGTTCCAGATAAGGTCAAAAACTACATACTCAGATTTTCACCAAACTTTGCAGGGATACATTGGATGTCAAGACACGTGGAAAAAACGTACAAAACAAGAGATTGGAGACATCAAGATTTTGGACGAATTTTTTAAGAATTTTCAAATTTTCAGATAGGAGGTTCCATATAAGGTCAAAAACTACATACTCAGATCTTCACCAAACTTTGCATGGATACATTATGTGTCAAGACACGTGGAAAAAACGTACAAAACAAGAGATCGGAGACATCAAGATTTTCGACGAATTTTTTAAGAATTTTCAAATTTTCAGATGGGAGGTTCCAGATAAGGTCAAAAACGACATACTCAGATCTTCACCAAACTTTGCAGGGATCCATTGGAGGTCGAGACACGTGGAAAAAACGTACAAAACAAAAGATTGGAGACATCAAGATTTTGGTCGAATTTTTTAAGAATTTTCAAATTTTCAGATGGGAGGTTCCAGATAAGGTCAAAAACTACATACTCAGATCTTCACCAAACTTTGCAGGGATACATTGGATGTCAAGACACGTGGAAAAAACGTACAAAACAAGAGATTGGAGACATCAAGATTTTGGACGAATTTTTTAAGAATTTTTAAATTTTCAGATAGGAGGTTCCATATAAGGTCAAAAACTACATACTCAGATCTTCACCAAACTTTGCATGGATACATTATGTGTCAAGACACGTGGAAAAAACGTACAAAACAAGAGATTGGAGACATCAAGATTTTGGACGAATTTTTGAAGAATTTTCAAATTTTCAGATAGGAGGTTCCAGATAAGGTCTAAAACTACATACTCAGATCTCCACCAAACATTGCAGGAATACATTGGATGTCAAGACACGTGGAAAAAACGTACAAAACAAGAGATTGGAGACATCAAGATTTTCGACGAATTTTTGAAGAATTTTCAAATTTTCAGATAGGAGGTTCCAGATAAGGTCAAAAACTACTTACTCAGATATTCACCAAACGTTGCAGGGATACTTTGCATGTCAAGACACGTGGAAAAAACGTACAAAACAAAAGATTGGAGACATCAAGATTTTCGACGAATTTTTTAAGAATTTTCAAATTTTCAGATGGGAGGTTCCAGATAAGGTCAAAAACGACATACTCAGATCTTCACCAAACTTTGCATGGATACATTGGATGTCAAGACACGTGGAAAAAACGTACAAAACAAGAGATGGGAGACATCAAGATTTTGGACGAATTTTTTAAGAATTCTCAAATTTTCAGAAAGGAGGTTCCATATAAGGTCAAAAACTACATACTCAGATCTTCACCAAACTTTGCAGGGATACTTTGGATGTCAAGACACGTGGAAAAAACGTACAAAACAAGAGATTGGGGTCATCAAGATTTTGGACGAATTTTTTAAGAATTTTCAAATTTTCAGATGGGAGGTTCAATATAAGGTCAAAAACTACATACTCAGAACTTCACCAAACTTTGCATGGATACATTGGATGTCAAGACACGTGGAAAAAACATACAAAACATAGGATTCGGAACATCAAGATTTTGGTCGAATTTTTTAAGAATTTTCAAATTTTCAGATAGGAGGTTCCATATAAGGTCAAAAACTACATACTCAGATCTTCACCAAACATTGCAGGAATACATTGGATGTCAAGACACGTGGAAAAAACCTACAAAACAAGAGATTGGGGTCATCAAGATTTTGCACGGATTTTTTAGGAATTTTCAAATTTTCAGATGGGAGGTTCCAGATAAGGTCAAAAACTACATACTCAGATCTTCACCAAACTTTGCAGGGATACATTGGATGTCAAGACACGTGGAAAAAACGTACAAAACAAGAGATTGGAGACATCAAGATTTTGGACGAATTTTTTAAGAATTTTCAAATTTTCAGATAGGAGGTTCCATATAAGGTCAAAAACTACATACTCAGATCTTCACCAAACTTTGCATGGATACATTATGTGTCAAGACACGTGGAAAAAACGTACAAAACAAAAGATTGGAGACATCAAGATTTTGGTCGAATTTTTTAAGAATTTTCAAATTTTCAGATGGGAGGTTCCAGATAAGGTCAAAAACTACATACTCAGATCTTCACCAAACTTTGCAGGGATACATTGGATGTCAAGACACGTGGAAAAAACGTACAAAACAAGAGATTGGAGACATCAAGATTTTGGACGAATTTTTTAAGAATTTTTAAATTTTCAGATAGGAGGTTCCATATAAGGTCAAAAACTACATACTCAGATCTTCACCAAACTTTGCATGGATACATTATGTGTCAAGACACGTGGAAAAAACGTACAAAACAAGAGATTGGAGACATCAAGATATTGGTCGAATTTTTTAAGAATTTTCAAATTTTCAGATGGGAGGTTCCAGATAAGGTCAAAAACTACATACTCAGATCTTCACCAAACTTTGCAGGGATACATTGGATGTCAAGACACGTGGAAAAAACGTACAAAACAAGAGATAGGAGACATCAAGATTTTGGACGAATTTTTTAACAATTTTCAAATTTTCAGAAAGGATGTTCCAGATAAGGTCAAAAACAACATACTCAGATCTTCACCAAACTTTGCAGGGATACATTGGATGTCAAGACACGTGGAAAAAACGTACAAAACAAGAGATTGGAGACATCAAGATTTTGGACGAATTTTTTAAGAATTTTCAAATTTTCAGATAGGAGGTTCCATATAAGGTCAAAAACTACATACTCAGATCTTCACCAAACTTTGCATGGATACATTATGTGTCAAGACACGTGGAAAAAACGTACAAAACAAAAGATTGGAGACATCAAGATTTTGGTCGAATTTTTTAAGAATTTTCAAATTTTCAGATGGGAGGTTCCAGATAAGGTCAAAAACTACATACTCAGATCTTCACCAAACTTTGCAGGGATACATTGGATGTCAAGACACGTGGAAAAAACGTACAAAACAAGAGATTGGAGACATCAAGATTTTGGACGAATTTTTTAAGAATTTTCAAATTTTCAGATAGGAGGTTCCATATAAGGTCAAAAACTACATACTCAGATCTTCACCAAACTTTGCATGGATACATTATGTGTCAAGACACGTGGAAAAAACGTACAAAACAAGAGATTGGAGACATCAAGATATTGGTCGAATTGTTTAAGAATTTTCAAATTTTCAGATGGGAGGTTCCAGATAAGGTCAAAAACTACATACTCAGATCTTCACCAAACTTTGCAGGGATACATTGGATGTCAAGACACGTGGAAAAAACGTACAAAACAAGAGATAGGAGACATCAAGATTTTGGACGAATTTTTTAACAATTTTCAAATTTTCAGAAAGGATGTTCCAGATAAGGTCAAAAACTACATACTCAGATCTTCACCAAACTTTGCAGGGATACATTGGATGTCAAGACACGTGGAAAAAACGTACAAAACAAGAGATAGGAGACATCAAGATTTTGGACGAATTTTTTAACAATTTTCAAATTTTCAGAAAGGATGTTCCAGATAAGGTCAAAAACGACATACTCAGATCTTCACCAAACTTTGCAGGGATACATTGGATATCAAGACACGTGGAAAAAACGTACAAAACAAGAGATTGGAGACATCAAGATTTTGGACGAATTTTTTAAGAATTTTCAAATTTTCAGATAGGAGGTTCCAGATAAGGTCAAAAACTACATACTCAGATCTTCACCAAACTTTGCAGGGATACATTGGATGTCAAGACACGTGGAAAAAACGTACAAAACAAGAGATTGGAGACATCAAGATTTTGGACGAATTTTTTAAGAATTTTCAAATTTTCAGATAGGAGGTTCCAGATGAGGTCAAAAACTACATACTCAGATCTTCACCAAACTTTGCAGGAATACTTTGCATGTCAAGACACGTGGAAAAAACGTACAAAACAAGAGATCGGAGACATCAAGATTTTGGACGAATTTTTTAAGAATTTTCAAATTTTCAGATGGGAGGTTCCAGATAAGGTCAAAAACTACATACTCAGATCTTCACCAAACATTGCAGGGATACATTGGATGTCAAGACACGTGGAAAAAACGTACAAAACAAGAGATTGGAGACATCAAGATTTTGGACGAATTTTTTAAGAATTTTCAAATTTTCAGATAGGAGGTTCCAGATGAGGTCAAAAACTACATACTCAGATCTTCACCAAACTTTGCAGGAATACTTTGCATGTCAAGACACGTGGAAAAAACGTACAAAACAAGAGATCGGAGACATCAAGATTTTCGACGAATTTTTTAAGAATTTTCAAATTTTCAGATGGGAGGTTCCAGTTAAGGTCAAAAACGACATACTCAGATCTTCACCAAACTTTGCAGGGATCCATTGGAGGTCGAGACACGTGGAAAAAACGTACAAAACAAGAGATTGGAGACATCAAGATTTTGGACGAATTTTTGAAGAATTTTCAAATTTTCAGATAGGAGGTTCAAGATAAGGTCTAAAACTACATACTCAGATCTCCACCAAACATTGCAGGAATACATTGGATGTCAAGACACGTGGAAAAAACGTACAAAACAAGAGATTGGAGACATCAAGATTTTCGACGAATTTTTGAAGAATTTTCAAATTTTCAGATAGGAGGTTCCAGATAAGGTCAAAACTACATACTCAGATCTTCACCAAACGTTGCAGGGATACTTTGCATGTCAAGACACGTGGAAAAAACGTACAAAACAAAAGATTGGAGACATCAAGATTTTCGACGAATTTTTTAAGAATTTTCAAATTTTCAGATGGGAGGTTCCAGATAAGGTCAAAAACGACATACTCAGATCTTCACCAAACTTTGCATGGATACATTGGATGTCAAGACACGTGGAAAAAACGTACAAAACAAGAGATTGGAGACATCAAGATTTTCGACGAATTTTTTAAGAATTTTCAAATTTTCAGATGGGAGGTTCCAGATAAGGTCAAAAACTACATACTCAGATCTTCACCAAACTTTGCAGGGATACATTGGATGTCAAGACACGTGGAAAAAACGTACAAAACAAGAGATTGGAGACATCAAGATTTTGGACGAATTTTTTAAGAATTTTCAAATTTTCAGATAGGAGGTTCCATATAAGGTCAAAAACTACATACTCAGATCTTCACCAAACTTTGCATGGATACATTATGTGTCAAGACACGTGGAAAAAACGTACAAAACAAAAGATTGGAGACATCAAGATTTTGATCGAATTTTTTAAGAATTTTCAAATTTTCAGATGGGAGGTTCCAGATAAGGTCAAAAACTACATACTCAGATCTTCACCAAACTTTGCAGGGATACATTGGATGTCAAGACACGTGGAAAAAACGTACAAAAAAGAGATTGGAGACATCAAGATTTTGGACGAATTTTTTAACAATTTTCAAATTTTCAGAAAGGATGTTCCAGATAAGGTCAAAAACGACATACTCAGATCTTCACCAAACTTTGCAGGGATACATTGGATATCAAGACACGTGGAAAAAACGTACAAAACAAGAGATTGGAGACATCAAGATTTTGGACGAATTTTTTAAGAATTTTCAAATTTTCAGATAGGAGGTTCCAGATAAGGTCAAAAACTACATACTCAGATCTTCACCAAACTTTGCAGGGATACATTGGATGTCAAGACACGTGGAAAAAACGTACAAAACAAGAGATTGGGGTCATCAAGATTTTGGACGGATTTTTTAGGAATTTTCAAATTTTCAGATGGGAGGTTCCAGATAAGGTCAAAAACGACATACTCAGATCTTCACCAAACATTGCAGGGATACATTGGATGTCAAGACACGTGGAAAAAACGTACAAAACAAGAGATTGGAGACATCAAAATTTTGGACGAATTTTTTAAGAATTTTCAAATTTTCAGATAGGAGGTTCCAGATGAGGTCAAAAACTACATACTCAGATCTTCACCAAACTTTGCAGGAATACTTTGCATGTCAAGACACGTGGAAAAAACGTACAAAAGAAGAGATTGGAGACATCAAGATTTTGGTCGAATTTTTTAAGAATTTTCAAATTTTCAGATGGGAGGTTCCAGATAAGGTCAAAAACTACATACTCAGAAGTAGATGTATTTACAATAGGGACAGGACGAGAAAGTACGAACCTCTCTCCAGCAGCTTTGGCCATACTTAAAACTTGGTCAACATGCCCATATGAGTTTTTGCTCAAGTGTGGAGCTCTTATAATTCAAGATTTTTGTAAAAAATGCCCTCGGGAATTTTTCAGAAAGTACGAACCCCTCCTCAAGCAGATTTGCTATACTTAAAAAAGTTGCGTCAGCCAGATTTTTGTTCATAAGCTTGTCAATTTTTGGCTACACCAGAAATTAAGCTTATAGTATGTTTTTCTGTCAAAATCCCAGGAATCTTGAATTGATATCTATTGGGTTCTGAGACCGAGTGGAGTGTGGCGCATTGCCTTGTAATCAAAAGGTTCGGGTTTGAGTCCTCATAAAATCTGATGGCAAAATGTTAATATTGTTGTTTTGTAAACAAAGGGGCTTTGGGTTCGAGTCCTGAGAGATGTGACATTCCATACGTGAGATTTTGCTCTGTTGATAGCTCCCAGATCTTAAATTTGGTAAAAAATGTTATACAACAGAGCAAAATTATTCTCTATTAAGAATCGCCAGAGTTTTGTTATCTGGGTAACAGCAATACGGGGCAAAACTGCATAATCAATACAATAGAATGGAGGTCGAGTAAACATTGCATGTTCTTTCCAATCTTTTGATCAGTCACATGTTTCGGCCAACAATTAATTATGCATGGCCGGGGGTTGTATGCCAGCAGATATAATCTATACTGCGTCTTTTCAGAGCGTTATTTATTATTAAAGAGTAATTGCCTTCATTCTGTATGCCTGAGTGATTATATCTGTTGATATTGCCTCTAATGTGTCTTTTCCGAGGGGAAATTACATGTTATTTGTCATGGGACTCAAAGAGAAATTATTATCTACACTGTGTACTCTTTCAGGGAACCATCCATCATATTGAGGAATTGCCTTCTCGGATATTATCATGCAAAGGTTTGGTATTGTCGCAACAAAATAATTGCAAGGGCAGATGTGCTGGGTAGGTAAAAGCTTTTCTGCTCGTAAGCATAGGTAATATAAAATGGGTAGGTAATATATTTTCTGACGGTAAAGTATTGTTTTATATCCAAAGGGTTACTGTGTTTAAATCGTGTTTCTAGTTCGAGTTGCTGTTTTAAGTCTATTTTATGCACAGTAAGGCTAATCGGGAGTGGCCCTACAGTTTTAAAGTGGGATCCAAACTACTTGTGCCTCCACCGGGTATCGAACCCGGGACCTCTTGATTACAAGGCAATGATGCTACCACTGCGCCATGGGGGAAGCCCAGAATCGTGCTTCTAGAACTGCTCTGTGACTCTCTCATTTCTCACATCATAAATATATGATTTTTCACCTATGAGAATGACACTGCATATGGTGTCTTCAGGTAATGCCTCGTGGAATTCACAGATAATTTTAATGTTTGTTCTGTCATTAACCACAACTTGTTTTCTTTTTGAAGTGTTGATGACAAACATGGGTCTCCGTTCCTTGAATTCATCTGGTGCGTAGTACAGGTCAGTATTGCCAGTAGTGACGCGCTTGAAGGAAGAAAAAGCCTCATATAATTTAAGAAAATCATTCTTGGACATGTCTAAATTATAATTTTCCCTAGGGAATACCTCATTTCTGCCATTTTTAAGATATATGTTCTTGATGTTGCAGTTATCAAATCTACTTGAATTTTTTTCCTGATTATTGTGTCTCCTAGTCTGAAACAGTACCACCACAAAATCGGGCATGTCAAATTGAATACTGGAGAATGAATTTGTGGCATCAAATTCATAATAAGTACCAGAGGCAGGCTTCTGTACGCATTGATATGTGTAAAATTGAAGAGGAACCTGTGGATTTTTTAGGATATCTGCTTTGTATTTAAGAGCGTAACTGGCCTCATATTCAACAACGGGGATTCTTAGCTCCATAGTCTGAATAATGCATTTGCCTGCATCAGGTAAGGTATTAGGCAAAGCTTCCCCCGTAGGGTTTAATGTGCTGTACCTCATCAAAGCATTGTTATCATTGGCAGCTCTTCTAAATGTAATTCTTAACCCACCCTTCCACATAATATCTTTGTAATCTGAGAAGAATCCTGGCAACAGGCGCATCGGGAACAGCACAGTGTGGTTCTTAGATAATATTTTATCACCAGCCTCAAATCCGCCTATTTTGTAGTAAGAAGCCTCGGTTTTGGATAATTTTAGAGTGGCCAAAGCCGTGGAGGTAATGCCGGGATAATCTATTCTGTTTATGACAACGCCATGCTTTCTGATCTCAATTTCAGAGAACAGATGCGGCACAAAATTGTCTACCAATCTTATATTTGAATTTGCCGGATAATCTGTACCATCGAGCTTTACAACATCAAATTTGATGTATAGATCTGCTCTGTGGGGGTGTATAAAGCCATCCCCTACATCAAGATCAACCTCGATCTCCGTGTTGGGTTGATTTAAATTTGCAAATGTCCTCCTGTTTGGGGGGAATGATTGTAGCTCATAACTCTCAATATTTTCCATTGTATGTATTTTTATTTAAATGTTAATCTCTATGATAGCAGTTGTTGTGGCTCCAGCAAAATCAACTAATTCTTCTTTTTCATTAGTGACCATCAACTCAATGTAATCTATTCTATTATGGCACACAGGAAAATATAATGTTGGGGATGGATTGTAGATGATTGGCTCCATAAATTCGGAATTAGGTTTGAATGTTGCAATGATGCCGGTTTGTTTGTGAGTGCCTATGCCATTTGATTTGGTGATCATACCCTCGGCCACATTACAGTGAATGTTCAGAGTCTCTATGGCTAAGAATTTAGGTATATTCATAGCAGTGTGTTTGATGGCTGGTTCAAGTTTTGTGTTGTTCTCAAATCCCAACAGCTCTCCTATAGTACCCAGATGCACCGTTTCTGTAGCAGATACAATCTCTACTCTGTGAGTGACAGAATTTTGACTTAACACCACACCTCTGGGTAATTGAGCATTTAGAGTGGACAGATTATACTGCCCTGGAGTTATGACAATTTTTTGATCCCCTACTGCAATTGTATTGTTGTGGTGCGTAATATTTGGGATCAAGTACATGCCGTAAAATGCTCTGAGAGCTATTGTTTTGGGATACACTATGTCATCATGCAATTTGAGTTTCAATATTGAATTTTGGCTGGTGAGATGGAATACCCCCATGATGTTTCAGATACCACAGGGCCTTTTGAAAATCTTCAATTGATGGTTTATTTATTTGAGACATATATCTGAGAACAGATAAACACAAATGTCCACAATTAACATCTTTGAAGTTTTGAACACGGGCATTATTGTAATAAAGATTAGCTGATTTTAGATATTTTACTAAATTTTCAGGTGGAACACCTCCAAATGAATCAAACACAAATGCCTCATCGTTTAAATATTTAAGATAACAGATCCAGTGAGTGCCCTGATTTTTGTACTCATCCAAATTAACAATGCCACACTCTTTGTTGAGTGGTTGTTCCGGTAAAGAATCAGACATGTACACACCTCTAAAATGTTTGATGCCCAATGGCTTGATCAAAGTTTCAATATCTTGGTTTGTAAGCGGCTCTTGTTTTTTTTAAACTTATTCATGGCTCTCTTAACACCTTTGCCTTTTTTCTCCATGGCCAGGTTATGGCGCCTCTGCTCATCTAATTCTGCCCTATTTTTCTTGGCATCTATTACTGTTTTTGCTATGGCAGCTGATCCCCCAGCCAAGCTCCCAACAGCCCCGAGTGCTGCTAAGATGGCAGGGATAGTAAATATAAATCCCCCTACATGTGATTTTTTTCTTGATTGCTGTAATTTTTTTAATTGGGGGGTGCTAAGTAATAATTTCATACCATGGCCCTTTGCAAGACAAGAGCTTTTTTTCTTCCGCTGCTTTTTGGTTAAAAGACTGTCAATAGTTTTAAGAGATTTGAGACTCGCATAAGGTACTTGATACATAACACCCTTGGCCTTCATCCTATGTTTATTATATACATGTTCACAACCCCCACCCCAGTTTTTGTTTGGTGCTCATAGCTATGGTGGTTCCCAATGCTGCTATTTTTTCACTTAAAGAAGCATCTTTGCTTACAAATCTACCAAATGCAGCCTCTTCTAATTTCTTGTCTGCAACATGTCTCTTGTCAAGATCAGAATGTGTGTTGTATGCTATGTCATGGTCTCTGCAAGCAGCATCTAGGGGATTAACACCAGGATCACCTCTGTTTAATCTATGGTCCAATTTTGTACCGGGACCACAATACTGATAGCCTGGAATGTGTAGTTCAAATGGCAGCTTGTTTATAATGTCATTAACTAGGCCCCGACCCTCAGAAATATTCCAAAATTTGGGGGGTAGAGTATTAATAATTTTTATGAGATATCCAATGCCCTTAGGGTCATTCACTATAAAATTAGATAATTTTGTGCTTATCATGTCCATAATTCCAATTTTTTCATTGTAAAAATTGTGGTTGCCAGCATTTTCCTCCCCAGCTATCACCAATAACCTATCTACAAGTTTCCTGACATCATCAACCCACACAAATTCTTTAGGCAGGGTGTTGTATTGTTTGATTCCACTGCCAGTCTTGATCTGTGACCATATGGGCTTGATTAAATTATTGTATTTTGCCCCACTGCTCGACTTGACTCTTTTTTGTGTGGGATCATTGTTCTGGTACAGAGCATCTGATTTTATTAATATTTCTTTGTAATGTTCATAATCTTGATCTGTATAGCTGCCAGGCCTTTTCCTAGTCATCAGTTCCCACAATCCAGGTGTGCCGGGGTACTTAACAAAAGCACCTTTTTCTCCGAGACGAGATTCTGAATAAACAATTATATCATCCCCCATAAAAGTTACTCTGAAATTACCGATTCTATGAATAATGCTGCCATCAAGCTCTGTGTCGGCATATAAGCCAAACACCTCATCTTTGTTGTCTTTAGGTGTGGTTAAATATTTTTGAGCAAGAAGACCCAATTCAATAGGATCCAGAGTAGCTTCAATTCTTCTAGGAGCAACAGGACTAGGTGTATGAATACTGGAAAGTGGGGTGAATGGATAATCTAATATGTTCCTTGCAGCTACAGGCACAAGCTCTGTGATCAAATCTTGATTTTGCTCTGTAACAGTTTTGATATTCTTACCTAAATTATTAATAGCATCAATAACAGGCTGTTCTGTTTGTTTGTGTTTTTCATAAATTCCACGGTTCTCTGATTTCCATCCCTTAAATCTTTTTACAAGATAATCTCTTAACTTAAGATCATCAATGACTGGTCGTTTCATGGTTGTTTATTTATGTCTCAACGTCTAGAAAATCGTTGATTTTATTTCTGTATTTGCCAGTATTAGGTGTTCTTGTCATATCAATTGTGACAAACCCATAACTGTCTTGATTCCAGCACCTACTGCAAAACTTGGAAAAGTCATTGTAGCTCAAGTCCCCACCTACATATTCATCATGTATGTGTTTGAGGTTGGTATGGTCTTGATGAAACACACATATAAAATTGCTGTTGTCCCGGATCAGTTGCTTCGGTATTTTAGAAAAAGTCTGTGCCAGGTAGAAGCAATCAATGTTTTTGTGTCGGCCCTGTGTAAAGAAATTTCTAACCTTGTTTTGATTATCCAGTATAATGTCATCAAACACAACAACAGAATTATCGAGACATTCATCTAATGGCTTAACATCCGGTTCAAAAGTGGCAATATCCAATCCATCATATAGCTTCATCAGCTGCTGATATTTTAATTGTTCCAAGCTCTTAGAGAAGATATACAAGTGCCTGTTTTTCCAGTCTAACCAGTTGGGTGCCAATAAAAAATTATCAACCATTAGTGTAGTTTTACCACAAGCCGATGGCCCAACAATAAGACATCTAATATTATCAGGCAGCAGCACTCCATTTATCTTATTCTGCTGTTCAGGTTCTGGCAGCCTTTTTATAACATCCCAGGTGCTCATATTATCACTTTGTTTGCATCGATCCAGCTGTTTTCCGGATGACCTAGCCATTTGACAAATAACTTGCTGCCTTTTCTGCGGATGATTTTTTCTATGAGATATGTGTCAGGCTGTTTAGTTTTGCTGAGCTCTTGTTCATAGAACCTGCCTTTGAGAATTTCTCCTCGGTGATCTTTTATTATATATGTGTTAAGGGTCCCGGGTTTAACTTGAACCACTGTAAATAATTCGGTGCTCCAGTTTCTCGTAAAGCCTCTTTTGAATAAGTGCTTATATTTGCTGATTCTTACTTGATCGCCTACCCTGTATTTGGCCTTTCTTGTTGTTGGCTGGTATCTAGGATAATAAACAGTCCTGATCAATTTTTGCTCATCAGATGGAGTTACTTCAGAGGGTTTCATGTTGATTGTGGAATGGACCGAGTTGTTATATTTATGTAGAAGTTCTGGAAGAATATTAAGCCATTTATAGTTACCTTGGAGGGTAAATTGTTTATACATAAGATTTTTTAGGGTTTTGTTGAATCTCTCTACAATTGAGGCTTTGAGGTCACTGTAACTCGAATAATGTTTTATTGCCTGGCTTTTAATAAATTGTTGAAACACTGAGTTATAAAATTCTTTACCATTATCTGTTTGCAAATAGCGGGGTGATCTTCCTGAATGATTGATGATTGTCCTGAGGGCTTCTGTAACACATTTTCCAGTCTTGGATTTGAGTGGCACAGCCCAGGCAAATTTTGAAAATGTGTCTATTACAGTGAGTAGATACTTGTAGCCCTTGTTGATTTTGTCTAAGTTTTTCAGCTGTCCACTTGCCATCTCAATCAAGTCGCTCTGCCATAAATCATCTATGCCCTTTGTGACTACTGGAAGTCTCTTATAATTATGTCTGGCTTGTCTGTGTAATTCATCAACAATAATTTGTCTAGACATAATATGTAAACAAGAATATTGCAACTATGGGGTGTTCAGCAGCTGAGACTGCAGGATTTTCTAAATATAATTTGTCCCCTATTTGTATTTTAAATTCCAAAGAGCCATCATCTTCAGTATAGGCTGTTTCTAATGTATTGGGATCTGTAAAATCCTCTAACTCTACACTGGTGATTTTTACTTTGTTATCAGCATTTGTTATCGATAAGGTGGGGTAGTGGTGTGCCTGTGGTTGAAGCCAATATTTGATCTTGATTGGTCTAAGTGTGCCTCCAACAAAAAACTGGTAATAAAATTGTGCAGGGGACAGCATATATATTTTGCCACCTGGTGTAAATGGTGAATCATATTCTTTGTTGGGGATGCTGTACAATTCAAGAATTACTGTATGTTTTGGATTCTCGATTATGCCTGTTATTTCCTTTTCTGCTGTAAGCAATCTGCTTGTTACAGATTCAAGGTGCTCATTGATGGTCCTAACAACATCATCATGGCCTGGCTTGATTTTTATGTCCACAACAAGTTTCTTGTATTGTTGCACAATCTCTTGAAGCTGGGTGGCAAAAACAGACAGAGCATTTGCTTGATTGGATTCCATGGTCCCTAGCTGTTGCTTGATATTAGCTACAATTTGTTGCAAATTTTCAACAACTGCCAATTTTGAATTTTGAGCAGTAAGATCATGGACCTGTCTTCTGATATCCTCAAACAGGGCATGCAGTTCGTTAATATGTTGATTGGTTGGTAAAGTGGCCACTGTTTGTGTGAGTTGTTTGATCTCTGCCTGGATATTCTTGACATCTTCTGATTTCAATATCCTATTCACCGCCCTCTTAATATTTTTAAGTTCCTGTGATGTGGGAAGATTTGATACTGTATTTTGTAAAAATTCAAGTGCCAATTTTACATTGTTTAATTCAGAAGCATCAGCCACATTTTGCATAGCATTTTGGAGCAGGGCTATATCTGCCTGAGTGGGTGTTGATTGTTGTAAAATTTCAAGCTTTGTTTGGATATCATCTATCAAGTGATGAAAATGAGATAGTTCAGATTCAGTGTTGAGGTTTTCAAGCTTTGTAATCTGTTGTTGGACACTAACAAGGGTATCTACAATCCCAGGCAGGCGAGTTTCTTGTACATTTGCCAAATCACTTTGCACTGCTGCTATTGTACCCTCAAGATGGGTTATGGTACTTTGAATTTTTCCAAAATCTTCATATGTTTCAAGTTGCAGCTTAATATTTGCTACACTCCGAGTTATTGCATTCAAAGCATCGGAAGATGGCAAATTGTTCATAAAATTTTCAAGTGTCTCAATTTTTTCTTTAACCTCGGCTATGGCATTGTTCAGAGGATCCAGGTTAGGTATCTGGAGTGACTGAATCTGTTCTTTTAGAGTGGAAATCACTAGATCAAAATCTTCCTGTGATTTTATGCTTTTGACAATTGTTTGGAGCTGTGCCTGGACATTATTTATCTGTTCCTCTAATTGCTGTTTCAATTGCTCAGAGTTGGTGGCCTGGGTCTTAAATTTGGCTTGAAGAGCTGCTACAGCCTCTTCTAAACTTTGAAAATTATCTAATGTGGCCAAATCAGTATATTTCTGAAGCAGCACTTTGAGTTCAGAATCAATTTTAAGAAGAGGGTCCATGCATTGTGATTGTAAATTTGTAATTTCTAATTGAAGACTGGCATTGAGTGTGGTCTGTAAAGCTTGCAAATCACTTCTCAATTTCTTGACTCTGACATCAAGCATCAGAATCTCATCACTGTGATCTTCATGTCTTGTATGGCCAAATATATCATTAGGCATTTTTGTTTTATTGGTTATTTATTATAGAGTATCTGATTCTTAATTCTATAAAAAAGGGTATAAGCTTGTCATATGATCCAGGGACCTCAATATATAAGCAGTCACCAGCAGAAACAGTATATACAGTGCCAGAAACCATGTTTGAGTGCTTAATTCTGTAAATATTTCTCCCTATTGAAATCTTGACATCACCCTCGGGGGTTGTAATAAATTGCAATTGACCACCTACAGGTAATTGGTAATGATTTAAATTATTGTTAAATATGTACAATATTTTACCTGTTTCATCATCATTATCTGTAAGTATGCTGTTCAGATGAATAATTAACAAGCCACTCAGTTTAGACATTACAGATTGTAAATCAGGAGAGGGTTGTGGTGTCGGCAGGTCCATAATAGCCTGTTTTTTGAACCCAAATAAGTTCATAGGCATGTTTATTTATTTCAAATCATGCTCTGTAATTGGGCATTGTTTGCCATTTTTCAAATCACAATGCCCCCAAGGTAGAGTATGTATGCAACATGATAAAATGCATCTCTTGTCATCATGTGGGTCCAGGGCCACTTTTGTTACAATATTGCTAGTCAGCAAGTGATTCTCACTCTGAATTCTATTTTCTGATGTTCTGATTGAATTCTGGGATTTGATGCAATTTTTATAATCTTCAAATACAAGCTCTTTTTCAACAGTAACTCTGCCAATGCCCTTGGCCTTTTTGACAACAGCACTACATGTTTTAAAACTGTACATCTTGGCACTTAACCCAGCAAATTCCACAATAACATCACCAAGTGTCTCATCTTTTAACTTGCCAGGTACCTTTTTGTTGTGGGGTTGTTGAATCTTTGTATGTTCACTGGTATCAAAATATTGAAACAATTCAGGCTGTGACATATCTTGATAAACATCTTCTGTTTGAATTTCAAGAATAAAACTATCCGTGTCCATGTACAATAATTTTACACGATCACCATAAAAAGGTTTCAGCACATCATAATACAATGTTAACATATGTAATTTGGACAATTCCAATATCACAGCCCCTACATAAATAGGTTTATCAAACTTAATCTTTGTTTTCATCATGTTGAAAAGTGCCATGTGCTCATCATAAATTCTTCTGTAATTGAAGTTGGGCTTTGCAACCAATTTTTTGCTCCGGCTGGGGTCAGTAATTATTTTAACATCGGTATGTTTTCTGACATTTTCAATAGTTTTGCCATATACAGAATTCACCATCAATTTAAACAAGCCCTTATCAAATTCGCTTTTTGCAGATGTTCGAAGCTCCGTGTTTGTATCAATGTATGGTTTCAACCATTCTGAGTGCCTGAACCTCAAGACTTTGCCAACTTTGGTTACTTGAACACCATGTTTCATCAGGAATTGGAGGTTTTTATAATATATGACATAACCCTGTTTTGGATCCAGTGTCATCATGAGCTTCTTCTGTTTAGAGCCAGGTGAGCACTGAACCTCGGGAATTGGGGGCAGATCAGAAAATTTGTTGTGTAAATGATCTGGAAATATCAGTTCAGTCTCTAAGAAGAGGCCATATTCACTGTCATCAAAATTCTGAAGATCTTCAATATTGAAATCTTCAACCCACTCAAGCCCTGCATATGGCAGTTTATCCATCATAGCATGACCATAGAGGTTGTTTGCATCCACATACAGTATATAATTTGATGGCCGTGCTGGATCATAATCAGGCATATATTTGTTATTTGCTCTGGCATATCTCTGAGAACATTGCACCATGCCTCCTCTTATACATTGTTCCATAAACAAGTACATATCTTGATCTTGGATCAGATCCAATTGCATTTTGGTATTGAAAAACGTTGCGGCCCATGCTAGGCCCGGGGCACTGTAAAAATACACTGGGTCCAGTCCATAATTTTGCATGGAAGATTTTCTGAATGCCTGCAATATATCAGCTAAGAGGGTCACATCAAGTTTCAAATATGCCATGTGATAATCACCAAATGTCTTGCATTTTAAATTGTTCCACATCAACTTGGCATGGTGATAATCTTCATCAGTGATTCCAGATCCTCTGATTCTGCTGTAAAACGCTTCTTGTGGTGGCAGGGAACACTCATCAAATTTAGAAAAATCTGTAACATAGTCATATGGATATACACCCTTCCGCCTAATTAATTTCAGGTCCAGATTTGGAAACATTGCACGTGTGATTTTCAAGTCATCATCAGATAATTGAGTGGCCAGTGTAGCCAGGCTAGCAGGTAAAAATCTGTAAGAATCAAGAAATCTTATGTGAATAGGAACACCATCAACTTTAATTATCTTGCTAATAAGTAGTATAATTGATACTACGGACAGCGCCACTTACAAGTGTAGAAAAGGCGAGGCTATTTGATTGAACAATCAGATTTGCTTACACTTAAAACAATGCCAAGAGGGGCCTGTACCCCAATTCTTCAGGTGTGATATGCTCTGATTTTTAAGAAATTCTGAGTTTCTAGTGTAGAAAAGGCGAGGGCTCAACAGATAGATTTACCCATACTTAAGACAATGACAAGAGGGGCTTATACCCTAATTTTTCAGGTGTGGAGGTTTGGGTTTAAGTCCTCATAAAATATGAAGCCTCCCCTGATGGCAAAATGATAATATTGTTGTCTTGTAAACAAAAGGCTTAGAAAATATTATGGCAGTTCAAAATCCAATTTTGTCTGCATTAAGGTCTCAGAACCCAGTAAAATGTGGGCATATTCCATATTGAGAAGTGTTAATAGTGTTGCATTGTAATCAGGGGCTTTGGGTTTGAGTCCTGATAAAAGATTGAAATATATACAACTGCCCACACATAAGATATTCACTGCTAGCTGATAATACAGTTGAGGTTTCAAAGCTGGTAGAGTGTCTGGGGCCTCTCTGACAGCAAAGTGTTGGTATTATTGCTTTGTAATCAAGGGCCTCTGTGTTTGAATCGTGCTTCTAAAACTGCTCCGTGACTCTCTCATTTCTTACATCATAAATATATGATTTTTCACCTATGAGAATGACGCTACAAATGGTGTCTTCAGGTAATGCCTCGTGGAATTCACAGATAATTTTAATGTTTGTCCTGTCATTAACCACAACTTGTTTTCTTTTTGAAGTGTTGATTACAAACATGGGTCTCTGTGTTTTGAATTCATCTGGTGTGTAATACATGTCAGTACTGCCAGTAGTGACACGCTTGAAAGCCGAAAAAGCCTCATATAATTTGAGGAAATCATCCTTGGACATGTCTAAATTATAATTTTCTCTAGGAAATACCTCATTTCTGCCATTTTTAAGATAAATGTTCTTGATGTTGCAGTTATCAAATTTGCTTGAATTTTTTTCCTGATTATTGTGTCTTCCAGTCTGAAACAATACCACCACAAAATCAGGCATGTCGTATTGAATACTGGAGAATGAATTTGTAGCATCAAACTCATAATAGGTACCAGATGCGGGCTTCTGTACGCATTGATATGTGTAAAATTGCAGAGGAATTTGCGGATTTTTTAGGATATCAGCTTTGTATTTGAGAGCATAACTGGCTTCATATTCAACAACTGGGATTCTTAGCTCCATAGTCTGAATAATGCATTTGCCCTCATCAGGTAAGGTATTAGGCATAGCTTCCCCTGTGGGGTTTATTGCACTGTACCTCATCAAAGCATTATTATCATTGGCAGCTCTTCTAAATGTAATTCTTAAACCACCCTTCCACATAATATCTTTGTAATCCGAGAAGAATCCTGGCAACAGGCGCATGGGAAATAGCACTGTGTGATTTTTAGATAATATCTTATCACCAGCTTCAAATCCCCCTATTTTGTAGTATGATGCTTCGGTTTTGGATAATTTTAGAGTGGCCAAAGCTGTAGAGGTAATGCCGGGATAATCTATTCTGTTTATAACAACCCCATGCTTTCTGATCTCAATTTCAGAGAACAGATGCGGCACAAAATTATCTACCAATCTTATATTTGAATTTGCCGGATAATCTGTACCATCGAGCTTTACGACATCAAATTTGATGTATAGATCTGCTCTGTGAGGGTGTATAAAGCCATCCCCTACATCAAGATCCACCTCTATCTCTGTGTTGGGTTGATTTAAATTTGCAAATGTCCTCCTGTTTGGGGGGAATGATTGTAGCTCATAACTCTCAATATTTTCCATTGTATGTATTTTTATTTAAATGTTAATCTCTATGATAGCAGTTGTTGTGGCTCCAGCAAAATCAACTAATTCTTCTTTTTCATTAGTGACCATCAATTCAATGTAATCTATTCTATTATGGCACACGGGAAAATATAATGTTGGGGATGGATTGTAGATGATTGGCTCCATGAATTCGGAATTAGGTTTGAATGTTGCAATGATGCCGGTTTGTTTGTGAGTGCCTATGCCATTTGATTTGGTGATCATACCCTCAGCCACATTACAGTGAATATTCAGAGTCTCTATGGCTAAGAATTTGGGTATATTCATAGCAGTGTGTTTGATGGCCGGTTCAAGTTTTGTGTTGTTCTCAAATCCTAACAGCTCTCCTATAGTACCCAGATGTACTGTCTCCGTAGCAGATACAATCTCTACTCTGTGAGTGACAGAATTTTGACTTAACACTACACCTCTGGGTAATTGAGCATTTAGAGTGGACAGATTATATTGCCCTGGAGTTATGACAATTTTTTGATCCCCTATTGCAATTGTGTTGTTGTGGTGAGTAATATTAGGGATCAGGTACATGCCGTAAAATGCTCTGAGAGCTATTGTTTTGGGATACACTATGTCATCATGTAATTTGAGTTTCAATATTGAATTTTGGCTGGTGAGATGGAATACCCCCATGATGTTTCAGATACCACAAGGCTTTTTGAAAATTTTCAATTGATGGTTTATTTATTTTAGACATATATCTGAGAACAGATAAACACAAATGTCCGCAATTAACATCTTTGAAATTTTGAACACGGGCATTATTGTAATAAAGATTAGCTGATTTTAGATATTTTACTAAATTTTCAGGTGGAACACCTCCAAATGAATCAAACACAAATGCCTCATTGTTTAAATATTTAAGATAACAGATCCAGTGAGTGCCCTGATTTTTGTACTCATCCAAATTAACAATGCCACACTCTTTGTTGAGTGGTTGTTCTGGTAAAGAATCAGACATGTACACACCTCTAAAATGTTTGATGCCCAATGGCTTGATTAAAGCTTCAATATCTTGGTTTGTAAGCGGCTCTTGTTTTTTTTAAACTTATTCATGGCTCTCTTAAAACCTTTGCCTTTTTTCTCCATGGCCAGGTTATGGCGCTTCTGCTCATCTAATTCTGCCTTATTTTTCTTGGCATCTATTACCGTTTTTGCTATGGCAGCTGATCCCCCGGCCAAGCTCCCAACAGCCCCGAGAGCAGCTAAGATGGCAGGGATGGTAAATATGAAACCCCCTGTATGCGATTTTTTTCTTGATTGCTGTAATTTTTTTAATTGGGGGGTGCTAAGCAACAATTTCATACCATGTCCCTTTGCAATACAAGAGCTTTTTTTCTTGCGCTGCTTTTTGGTCAAAAGGCTGTCAATAGTTTTAAGAGATTTGAGACCTGCATAAGGTATTTGATACATAACACCCTTGGCCTTCATTGTAGGTTTATTATATACATCTTCACAGCCCCCACCCCAGTTTTTGTTTGGTGCTCATGGCTATGGTGGTTCCCAATGCTGCTATTTTTTCACTTAAAGAAGCATCTTTGCTTACAAATCTGCCAAATGCTGCCTCTTCTAATTTCTTGTCTGCAACATGTCTCTTGTCAAGATCAGAATGTGTGTTGTATGCTATGTCATGGTCTCTGCAAGCAGCATCTAGGGGATTAACACCAGGGTCCCCTCTGCTTAATCTATGATCCAATTTTGTACCTGGACCACAATACTGATAGCCTGGAATGTGTAGTTCAAATGGCAGCTTGTTTATAATGTCATTAACCAGGCCCCGACCCTCAGAAATATTCCAAAATTTGGGTGGTAGAGTATTAATAATTTTTATGAGATATCCAATCCCCTTAGGGTCATTCACTATAAAATTAGACAATTTGGTGCTTATCATGTCCATAATTCCAACTTTTTCATTGTAAAAATTGTGGTTGCCAGCATTTTCCTCCCCAGCTATCACCAATAACCTATCCACAAGTTTCCTGACATCATCAACCCACACAAATTCTTTAGGCAGGGTGTTGTATTGTTTGATCCCACTGCCTGTCTTGATCTGTGACCATATGGGCTTGATTAAATTGTTGTATTTTGCTCCACTGCTAGACTTGACTCTTTTTTGTGTGGGATCATTGTTCTGGTATAGAGCATCTGATTTTATTAATATTTCTTTGTAATGTTCATAATCTTGATCTGTATAGCTGCCAGGCCTTTTCCTAGTCATCAGTTCCCACAATCCAGGTGTTCCGGGGTACTTAACAAAACCACCTTTTTCTCCGAGACGAGATTCTGAATAAACAATCAGATCATCTCCCATAAAAGTTACTCTGAAATTACCAATTCTGTGTATGATACTGCCATCAAGCTCTGTGTCGGCATATAAGCCAAACACCTCATCTTTGTTGTCTTTAGGTGTGGTTAAATATTTTTGAGCAAGAAGACCCAATTCAATAGGATCCTGAGTAGCCTCAATTCTTCGAGGAGCAACAGGACTAGGTGTATGAATACTGGAAAGTGGGGTGAATGGATAATCTAATATGTTCCTTGCAGCTACAGGTACAAGCTCTGTGATCAAATCTTGATTTTGCTCTGTAACAGTTTTGATATTCTTACCTAAATTATTAATAGCATCAATGACAGGCTGTTCTGTTTGTTTGTGTTTTTCATAAATTCCCCGGTTCTGTGATTTCCATCCCTTAAATCTTTTTACAAGATAATCTCTTAACTTAAGATCATCAATGACTGGTCGTTTCATGGTTGTTTATTTATGTCTCTACGTCTAGAAAATCGTTGATTTTATTTCTGTATTTGCCAGTATTAGGTGTTCTTGTCATATCAATTGTGACAAACCCATAACTGTCCTGGTTCCAGCACCTACTGCAAAATTTAGAAAAATCATTGTAGCTCAAGTCCCCACCTACATATTCATCGTGTATGTGTTTGAGGTTGGTATGATCTTGATGAAACACACATATAAAATTGCTGTTGTCTCGGATCAGTTGCTTCGGTATTTTAGAAAAAGTCTGTGCCAGGTAGAAGCAATCAATGTTTTTGTGCCGGCCCTGTGTAAAGAAATTTCTAACCTTGTTTTGATTATCCAGTATAATGTCATCAAACACAACAACAGAATTATCGAGACATTCATGAAGTGGCTTAACATCTGGTTCAAAAGTGGCAATATCCAGTCCATCATATAGCTTCATCAGCTGCTGATATTTTAATTGTTCCAAGCTCTTAGAGAAAACATACAAGTGCCTGTTTTTCCAGTCTAACCAGTTGGGTGCCAATAAAAAATTATCAACCATTAGTGTAGTTTTACCACAAGCAGATGGCCCAACAATAAGACACCTAATATTGTCAGGCAGCAACACTCCATTTATCTTATTCTGTTGTTCAGGTTCTGGCAGCCTTTTTATAACATCCCAGGTGCTCATATTATTACTTTGTCTGCATCGATCCAGCTGTTTTCCGGATGACCCAACCATTTGACAAATAACTTGTTGCCTTTTCTGCGAATGATTTTTTCTATGAGATATGTGTCGGGCTGTTTAGTTTTGCTGAGCTCTTGTTCATAGAACCTGCCTTTGAGAATTTCTCCTCGGTGATCTTTTATTATATATGTGTTAAGGGTCCCGGGTTTAACTTGAACTACTGTAAATAATTCGGTGCTCCAGTTTCTGGTAAAGCCTCTCTTGAATAAGTGCTTATATTTGCTGATTCTTACTTGATCACCCACCCTGTATTTGGCCTTTCTTGTTGTTGGCTGGTATCTAGGATAATAAACAGTCCTGATCAATTTTTGCTCATCAGATGAAGTTACTTCAGAGGGTTTCATGTTGATTGTGGAATGGACCGAGTTGTTATATTTATGTAGAAGTTCTGGAAGAATATTAAGCCATTTATAATTACCTTGCAGGGTAAATTGTTTATACATAAGATTTTTTAAGGTTCTGTTGAATCTCTCTACAATTGAGGCTTTGAGATCACTGTAACTCGAGTAATGTTTTATTGCCTGGCTTTTAATAAATTGTTGAAACACTGAATTATAAAATTCTTTGCCATTATCTGTTTGCAAATAGCGCGGTGATCTTCCTGAATGATTGATGATTGTCCTGAGGGCTTCTGTAACACATTTTCCAGTCTTGGATTTGAGTGGCACAGCCCAGGCAAATTTTGAAAATGTATCTATCACAGTAAGTAGATACTTGTAGCCCTTGTTGATTTTGTCTAAGTTTTTCAACTGCCCACTTGCCATTTCAATCAAGTCGCTCTGCCATAAATCATCTATGCCTTTTGTGACTACTGGGAGCCTCTTAAAATTATGTCTGGCCTGTCTGTGTAGTTCATCAACAATAATTTGTCTAGACATAATATGTAAACAAGAATATTGCAACTATAGGATGTTCAGCAGCTGATACTGCAGGATTTTCTAAATATAATTTGTCCCCTATTTGTATTTTAAATTCCAGAGAGCCATCATCTTCAACATAAGATGTTTCTAATGTATTGGGGTCTGTAAAATCCTCTAACTCTACACTGGTGATTTTTGGTTTGTTGTCAGCATTTGTTATTGATAAGGTGGGGTAGTGGTGTGCCTGTGGCTGATGCCAATATTTGATCTTGATTGGTCTCAGTGTGCCCCCAACAAAAAACTGGTAATAAAATTGTGCAGGAGACAACATATATATTTTGCCATCTTGTGTAAATGGCGAATCATATTCTTTGTTGGGGATACTGTACAATTCAAGAATTACTGTATGTTTTGGATTCTCGATTATGCCTGTTATTTCTTTTTCTGCTGTAAGCAATCTGCTTGTTACAGATTCAAGGTGCTCATTGATGGTCCTAACAACATCATCATGGCCTGGCTTTATTTTTATGTCCACAGCAAGTCTCTTGTATTGTTGCACAATCTCTTGAAGCTGGGTGGCAAAAACAGACAGAGCATTTGCTTGATTGGATTCCATGGTCCCTAGCTGTTGCTTGATATTAGCTACAATTTGCTGTAAATTTTCAACAACTGCCAATTTTGAATTTTGAGCAGTAAGATCATGGACCTGTCTTCTGATATCCTCAAACAGGGCATGCAATTCATTAATATGTTGATTGGTTGGTAGAGTGGCAACTGTCTGAGTGAGTTGTTTGATCTCTGCTTGGATATTCTTGATATCTTCTGATTTCAATATCCTATTCACTGCTCTCTTAATATTTTTAAGTTCCTGTGATGTGGGAAGATTTGATACTGTATTTTGCAAAAATTCAAGTGCCAATTTCACATTGTTTAATTCAGAAGCATCAGCCACATTTTGCATAGCATTTTGGAGCAGGGCTATATCTGCCTGAGTGGGTGTGGATTGTTGTAAAATTTCAAGTTTTGTTTGGATATCATCGATCAAGTGATGAAAATGAGATAGCTCAGATTCAGTGTTGAGGTTTTCAAGCTTTGTGATCTGTTGCTGGACACTGACAAGTGTATCTACAATCCCAGGCAGGCGAGATTCTAGAGATTCTTGTATATTTGTCAAATCACTTTGCACTGCTGCTATTGTACCTTCAAGATGGGTTATGGTACTTTGAATTTTTCCAAAATCTTCATATGTTTCAAGTTGCAGCTTAATATTTGCTACACTCCGAGTTATTGCATTCAAAGCATCAGAAGATGGCAAATTGTTCATAAAATTTTCAAGTGTCTCAATTTTTTCTTTAACCTCGGCTATGGCATTGTGCAGAGGGTCCAGATTAGGTATTTGGAGTGATTGAATCTGTTCTTTTAGAGTGGAAATCACTAGATCAAAATCTTCTTGTGATTTTATGCTTTTGACAATTGTTTGGAGCTGTGCCTGGACATTATTTATCTGCTCTTCCAATTGTTGTTTCAATTGCTCAGAGTTGGTGGCCTGGGTCTTAAATTTGGCTTGAAGAGCTGCTACAGCTTCTTCCAAACTTTGAAAATTATCCAATGTTGCCAGGTCAGTATATTTCTGAAGCAGCACTTTGAGTTCTGAATCAATTTTAAGAAGAGGGTCCATGCATTGTGATTGCAAATTTGTAATTTCTAATTGAAGACTGGCATTGAGTGTGGTTTGTAAAGCTTGTAAATCACTTCTCAATTTCTTGACTCTGACATCAAGCATCAGAATCTCATCACTGTGATCTTCATGTCTTGTGTGGCCAAATATATCATTAGGCATTTTCTTTTAGTGGTTATTTATTATAGAGTATCTGATTCTTAATTCTATAAAGAAAGGTATAAGCTTGTCATAGGATCCCGGGACCTCAATATATAAGCAGTCACCAGCAGAAACAGTATATACAGTGCCAGAAACCATGTTTGAGTGCTTGATTCTATAAATATTTCTCCCTACTGAAATTTTAACATCACCCTCAGGGGTTGTAATAAATTGTAATTGCCCACCTACAGGTAATTGGTAATGATTTAAATTATTGTTAAATATGTACAATGTTTTGCCTGTTTCATCATCATTATCTGTAAGTATGCTGTTCAGATGAATAATTAACAAGCCACTCAGTTTAGACATTACAGATTGTAAATCAGAAGAGGGTTGTGGTGTTGGCAGGTCCATAATAGCCTGTTTCTTGAACCCAAATAAGTTCATAGGCATGTTTATTTATTTCAAATCATGCTCTGGAATTGGGCATTGTTTCCCACTTTTCAAATCACAATGCCCCCAAGGTAGAGTATGTATGTTACATGACAAAATGCATCTCTTGTCATCATGTGGGTCCAGGGCCACTTTTCTTACAACATTTGAAGTCAACAAGTGATCCTCACTCTGAATTCTATTTTCTGATGTTCTGATTGAACTCTGTGATTTGATGCAATTTTTGTAATCTTCAAATACAAGCTCTTTTTCAACAGTTACTCTGCCAATGCCCTTGGCCTTTTTGGCAACAGCACCACTACATGTCTCAAAACTGTACATCTTGGCTCTTAACCCAGCAAATGCCACAATAACATCACCAAGTGTCTCATCTTTTAACTTGCCAGGCACCTTTTTGTTGTGGGGTTGAATTCTTGTATGTTCACTGGTATCAAAGTATTGAAACAATTCAGGCTGTGACATATCTTGATAAACATCTTCTGTTTGAATTTCAAGAATAAAACTATCCGTGTCCATGTACAATAATTTTACACGATCACCGTAAAAAGGTTTCAGCACGTCATAATATAATATTAACATATGTAATTTGGACAATTCCAATATCACAGCCCCTACATAAATAGGTTTATCAAACTTGATCTTTGTTTTCATCATGTTGAAAAGTGCCATGTGCTCATCATAAATTCTTCTGTAATTGAAGTTGGGCTTTGCAACCAATTTTTTGCTCAGGCTGGGGTCAGTAATTATTTTAACATCGGTATGTTTCCTGACATTTTCAATTGTTTTGCCATACACAGAATTCACCATCAATTTAAACAAGCCCTTATCAAATTCGCTTTTTGCAGATGTTCGAAGCTCCGTATTTGTATCAATATAAGGTTTCAACCATCTTGAGTGCCTGAACCTCAAAACTTTGCCAACTTTGGTCACTTGGACACCATGTTTCATCAGGAACTGGAGGTTTTTATAATATATGACATAACCCTGTTTCGGCTCCAGTGTCGTCATGAGCTTCTTCTGTTTAGAGCCAGGTGAGTACTGAACCTCGGGAATTGGGGGCAGATCAGAAAATTTATTGTGCAAATGATCTGGAAATGTCAGATCAGTCTCTAAGAAGAGGCCATATTCACTGTCATCAAAATTCTGAAGATCTTCAATATTGAAATCTTCAACCCACTCAAGCTCTGCATATGGCAATTTATCCATCATAGCGTGACCATAGAGGTTGTTTGCATCCGCATAAAGTATATAATTTGATGGCCGTGCTGGATCATAATCAGGCATATACTTGTTATTTGCTCTGGCATATCTCTGAGAACATTGCACCATCCCTCCTCTTATACATTCCTCCATAAACAGATACTTATTTTGATCTGGGATCAGATCCAATGGCTTTTTGGTGTTGAAAAACATTGCAGACCATGCTAGACCAGGGGCACTGTAAAAATACACTGGGTCCAGTCCATAATTTTGCATAGAAGATTTTCTGAATGTCTGTATTACATCAGCTAAGAGGGTCGTATCAAGTTTCAAATAAGCCATGTGATAATCACCAAATGTCTGGCAATTTAAATTGTCCCACATCAACTGGGCATGGTGATAATCTTCATCAGTAATTCCAGATCCTCTGATTTTGCTATAAAATGCTTCTTGTGGTGGCAGGGAACACTCATCAAATTTAGAAGAATCTGTGACATAGTCATATGGATATACACCCTTCCGCCTAATTAATTTCAGGTCCTGATTTGGAAACAATGCACGTGTGATTTTCAAGTCATCATCAGATAATTGAGAGGCCAGTGTAGCCAGGCTAGCAGGTAAAAATCTGTAAGAATCAAGAAATCTTATGTGAATAGGAACACCATCAACTTTAATTATCTTGCTAATAGATATATATTTTTCATCATTTTCAGCTAAAATATTTAAATTCTGCTTCTCAAACCCCTCGTACCTGATCAGATGATGGAAATCATAATTGGATGCTCCGTGGCAAAATATGGGGATAAATCTTGGCCTCTTGATCTTAATATTACAGCTATTACACAGGGCCTGTTTATATCGACCATCTGTATGAGAATGGTGTTTCACCTTGATATTTGTATCTGAAAATTCACAATCACATACCGGGCATTTTTCTGCATTGTTGAAATCCTCAATCTGTTCCTCTGTTAAAGGCAACATAGGCTTTGATTTTAATAAGATGTTAGATGCTATGTCACGGCACTCATTTTCTATTCTATGTTTAAATTCTTTGATGGCATTTGGTCCCACGTATAAGTGTGGCTCACTAGCTACACCATCCCGTATAACCATAAAACAAAAGCTGGAAGGTTCATGTAGCTGGTATGGTGTAATTGAAGATTCTTCTGGATCTGGGCTACAGAATGCAAGAGATTTGAGGTTCGATTCGAAATCACAGACAATATATACAGGGTGTTCCAACAAGGCTTCATACTTTTTGAATTTGCAATTTTCACTTGGATTGGGCATCACCATATGAACAGGTTTATGGTTGCCACAATATTTCAGATGCTCAATTAACTTGTTTTTTGCAATTTCTGCATTTTTTTCACGAATCCCATTTACCATTTTTTGACCATCAAATACAGTTAAACATCTTCTGCACAACTTGAATATTGTATTGGATTTGTCTAGTTGTGTTCTCACCAAAGCTTCAAGATTATGTATCAGAGTATAATGGTATGTATCATCTCCTTCAATTAAGAGCAGATCAATTGGAATAGCAGATTCATCATCAATTGTACTAATTCTGAGAGGTGCTATCGGGCAATTGCCAGTGGAATAAATAAAAACATTAATAGATAATTGTTTGCCATTGATGTGCCTGGCCCTTTTTTCAAATTTATCAATATTCTGAACTGACATTGGATATTCCAAACCCTCCATTGCATCGTCAAAATCGTGCTCATGTTGTTTGTAATAAGTTATTCTCTGAGGATCCTTTGAAACTGGATACAAAGCAGCTAATATACACCACAAAAAGCATTTCTGGTCGGCATTTTTTATATTGACCACGGCTCTTTTGTTTTTGATATTGGCAGGTAATGGCAGATAAGTGGAACCTTGTAATGGGCTGAATTCAGAAATATTAACATAGAGCTTGTGTGATGAACCGCATAGGCTCCATCCTGACTCTTTTGCCGCAAATTCAGAGTGTTTAATGTTCAGTTGATCTATCAAATTGCCTATTATTGTGTCTGAATTTGAATTTGAATATACAGGTACAGTTTCTGTTACGTGGGGGTGTGTAAATTTTGTGCCGTTTGGTTTCTTATATTGTACAAACAATTTGAGGGATAGCTTATAAGAGCCATTTTGTGCATTAAGAATTGCCTGCAGATCAGAATTTATACTGTTCAAGAAATTCTTAATGTCACATCTTGGCTCTGATACAAACAGGTAATCCCTAAGTTGGGCATTAAAACTGCTACGGGTAGGTTCATGGCGTGGCTGTTTTGCTGCTCTGGCATTAACAGGTGCTTCGTGCCTTCTTTTCAGACCAGATGTGGATGGTTGAGAGGGCAATGCTGATGACTGTACATAAGAATTACACTTATGCCATTTGTAATATGCATTGCTTAATATTTTATGGCATCTTGGACACATTTTTGTGGCTTTTCCGCATTTCTTAGAGTTACAAATACGGCAATGCCTAGCCCAATGAGAACTAGATATATTTTTATTGCATTGGTCACAATATTTTTGATTCGGCATTTTTTTTTCTTGTTGTTTATTATATACAATTTCCTGGGCTTCAATTCAAAACTTTATACTTAATAAAAAATATCAGTTGGATTCAGCAGTTAGTGGCTGAGCTGGTGCTTTTATACCCAAACAACAGCAGTAACTAGGTTTTGGTGATAGTTTTGCTGTTATACAACACACAAACCTCAACTGTTTATCAACTAGCAGTTAATATCTTATGCGTGGGCAGTTGTATATATTTCAATCTTATATCAGGATTCGAACCTAGAGCCTCTTGCTTACAAAGCAACAATATTAACACGTCTCCAAATGGAATATATCCATATTTTACTGGGTTCTGAGACCCTTATACAGACAAAATTGGATTTTGAACTGTGATATTATTCTCCCAAGTCTTGCCTATGTTCATATTATCAGAATAGAATTGCTTTTAGCATGAGGGGGGTACAGTTCATTGCCACTGTGTGAAAATATGTATCTTTATCTCAATAATCTTTGTTACACTTTTACATGTTGCATGTTGCATGTACATGGCCTCTTCAGTGAATCATACAGAAAAATCATTAATGCCCCCTTCTAGCGTGTCTCTTGCGTGCCGGCAAGGCATGGAGGCAAAACATTAGTCTTTTGATAGATTCATGCATTTCCGAGCTATAATTGCTTACCCCAAGCAATAGAATTGATCAGAGATTGGAAAAAAGCAGGCAACAGCTCAAATTTGTATATTAAATTAGATCTGTAAGTTATAGAGCATAGAAATATTGCCAAAAAAGCCATATTTTTGACAAGTTTATAAACAACAATCACACAGATATAGCTTTTACGCACATGGCCGAATCTGTCTGAGCAGAGGAGGGAGGGGGGGGGGGGGGTTTCAGATTTGGGGGCTATCAACTAGCAGTAATTATTCAAAATCTCACTTGTGGACATATTATTTTGCCACATGTATTTCAATCTATCAGGACTCGAACCCCGAGCCTTTTGTTTACAAGACAACAATATTATCATTTTGCCATCAGGGGAGGCTTCATATTTTATGAGGACTTAAACCCAAACCTCCACACCTGAAAAATTAGGGTATAAGCCCCTCTTGTCATTGTCTTAAGTATGGGTAAATCTATCTGTTGAGCCCTCGCCTTTTCTACACTAGAAACTCAGAATTTCTTAAAAATCAGAGCATATCACACCTGAAGAATTGGGGTACAGGCCCCTCTTGGCATTGTTTTAAGTGTAAGCAAATCTGATTGTTCAATCAAATAGCCTCGCCTTTTCTACACTTGTAAGTGGCGCTGTCCGTAGTATCAATTATACTACTCTAATAGATATATATTTCTCGTCATTTTCAGCTAAAATATTCAAATTCTGCTTCTCAAACCCCTCGTACCTGATCAGATGATGGAAATCATAATTGGATGCACCATGGCAGAATATGGGGATAAATTTTGGTCTCTTGATCTTAATATTACAGCTACTACACAGGGCCTGTTTATATCGACCATCTGTATGAGAATGGTGATGAACCTTAATATTTGTATCTGAAAATTCAGAATCACATACCGGGCATTTTTCTGCATTGTTGAAATCCTCAATCTGTTCCTCTGTTAAAGGCAACATAGGCTCTGATTTTAATAAGATGTTAGATGCTATGTCACGGCACACATTTTCTATTCTATGTGCAAATTCTTTGATGGCATTTGGTCCCTTGTATGAATATTCTTTAATAACAACACCATCCTGTATAACCACACAACAAAAGCTGGAAGGTTCATGTTGCTGGTATGGTGTACTTGATGATTCTTCTGGATCTGGGCTACAGAATGCAATAGGTTTGAGGTTCGATTCGAAATCACAGACAATATATGCTGGGTGTTCCAACAAGGCTTCATACTTTTTGAATTTGCAATTTTCACTTGGATTGGGCATCACCATATGAACAGGTTTATGGTTCCCACAGTATTTCAGATGCTCAATTAACTTGTTTTTAGCAATTTCTGCATTCACTTCCCGAACCCCATTTACCATTTTTTGACCATCAAATACAGTCAAACATCTTCTGCACAACTTGAATATTGTATTGGATTTGTCTATTTGCTTTCTCACTAAAGCTTCAAGATTATGTATCAGAGTATAATGGTGTGTGCAATCCCCTTCAATTAAGAGCAGATCAATCGGAATTGCAGATTCATCATCAATTGTACTGATTCTGAGAGGTGCTATCGGGCAATTGCCAGTGGAACAAGTAAATACATTAATAGATAATTGTTTGCCATCGATGTGCCTGGCCCTTTTTTCAAATTTATCAATATTCTGAACAGTCATTGGATATTCTAAACCCTCCATTGCATCGTCAAAAATATGTTCATGCTGTTTGTAATAGCTTATTCTCTCAGGATGCCTTGAAACTGGATACAAAGCAGCTAATATACACCACAAAAAGCATTTCTGGTCGGTATTTTTTATATTGACCACGGCTCTTTTGTTTTTGATATTGGCAGGTAATGGCAAATAAGTGGAGCCTTTTAATGGGCTGAATTCAGAAATATTAACATATAACTTGTGCGATGAGCCACATAGGCTCCATCCTGATTCTTTTGCCGCAAATTCAGAGTGTTTGATGTTCAGTTGATTTATCAAGCTGCTTATTATTGTGTCTGAATTTGCGTTTGAATATACAGGTACAGTTTCTGTTATGTGGGGCTGTGTAAATTTTGTGCCGTTTGGCTTCTTATATTGTACAAACAATTTGAGGGACAGTTTATAAGAGCCATTTTGTGCATTAAGAATTGCCTGCAGATCAGAATTTACACTGTTCAAGAAATTCTCAATGCCACATCTTGGCTCTGATACAAACCGGTGATCCCTTAATTGGCCGTTAAAACTGCTACGGATAGGTGCATGGCGTAGCTGTTTTGCTGCTCTAGTATTAACAGGTGCTTCGTGCTTTCTTTTCAGACCAGATGTAGATGGTTGTACAGAGCAAGTATCTTTATGTTTATATGTGAAATATTCCATGTTATATTTTCTATTGCATTTGGGGCAAATTTTTGTGGGAGTTTTGTATTTGTCTGGATTACAAATTTTTTGATGCTTGGCCCAATTAGAGCTGGATATATTTTTATTGCACTGATTACAATATTTTTGATTCGGCATTTTTGCTGTTGTTTATTATATACAATTTCCTGGGTTTCAATTCAAAACTTTATACTGAATAAAAAATATCAGTTGGGTTCAGCACTGTGATTTGTATGTGTATATGTATATATGTATATATACACTTAATATTTTTGGTTTTGGTATTTATATAAAATTTCCTGGGATTCAAATCTAATCTCTATGGATTAATATTAATAATATTAATCTTATGACAGGTTGTAAAGCCAATAGCTTACAAGTGGAAAATCATTCACACTGACCCTCCGCAAATGCCTGCACGAACATGCTTATCTTGAATAGCAATAACCTTGTTATGTATAACAGGCTGGGACAAATATAAGCTTGACTCTAAATATGAGTAGATTACAACAAATATCAGATTTTATATTGCTCAATATGAATTTAAACCAGTAAGTATGAGAAGCACTGTATCAACACGTCTGTCCCCCTCAGTCAGTCTCACATAACTGGCTGATGCAATATTCAGGAATTTCTGTAAATACTTGCGCTGAGGAAAAAATCAATACTACCGTCTCGGGAATTCCACACACTGACGCAGAGGAGAAACATGCAAACACGGAGCAATTCTAGAGGTAGGCTCTGCATATTGCATTGTTTTAATATTAGATAAGCAAATTAAATGGTATCCAATTGAACTTAAACCTGAAGTAAATATATATAGGTGGGTATGGATACAAGTTTATAGACAAACTGATGCAATTTTTGTAAATCTGCTTGAGGGGGTTTGATATTTTCCAAATTATAAAATTGTTGGGTTAGGCAGGTACTACACTTAAACAAATGAACATGTTGAGCAAGTTTTAAGTATAGCAAATCTGCTTGAGGAGGGGTTCGTACTTTCTGAAAAATTCCCGAGGGCATTTTTTACAAAAATCTTGAATTATAAGAGCTCCACACTTGAGCAAAAACTCATATGGGCATGTTGACCAAGTTTTAAGTATGGCCAAAGCTGCTGGAGAGAGGTTCGTACTTTCTCGTCCTGTCCCTATTGTAAATACATCTACTCTCAGATCTTCACCAAACTTTGCAGGGATACATTGGATGTCAAGACACGTGGAAAAAACGTACAAAACAAGAGATAGGAGACATCAAGATTTTGGACGAATTTTTTAACAATTTTCAAATTTTCAGAAAGGATGTTCCAGATAAGGTCAAAAACGACATACTCAGATCTTCACCAAACTTTGCAGGGATACATTGGATATCAAGACACGTGGAAAAAACGTACAAAACAAGAGATTGGAGACATCAAGATTTTGGACGAATTTTTTAAGAATTTTCAAATTTTCAGATAGGAGGTTCCAGATAAGGTCAAAAACTACATACTCAGATCTTCACCAAACTTTGCAGGGATACATTGGATGTCAAGACACGTGGAAAAAACGTACAAAACAAGAGATTGGGGTCATCAAGATTTTGGACGGATTTTTTAGGAATTTTCAAATTTTCAGATGGGAGGTTCCAGATAAGGTCAAAAACTACATACTCAGATCTTCACCAAACATTGCAGGGATACATTGGATGTCAAGACACGTGGAAAAAACGTACAAAACAAGAGATTGGAGACATCAATATTTTGGACGAATTTTTAAAGAATTTTCAAATTTTCAGATAGGAGGTTCCAGATGAGGTCAAAAACTACATAGTCAGATCTTCACCAAACTTTGCAGGAATACTTTGCATGTCAAGACACGTGGAAAAAACGTACAAAACAAGAGATCGGAGACATCAAGATTTTCGACGAATTTTTTAAGAATTTTCAAATTTTCAGATGGGAGGTTCCAGATAAGGTCAAAAACGACATACTCAGATCTTCACCAAACTTTGCATGGATACATTGGATGTCAAGACACGTGGAAAAAACATACAAAACATAGGATTGGTGACATCAAGATTTTGGACGAATTTTTTAAGAATTTTCAAATTTTCAGATAGGAGGTTCCATATAAGGTCAAAAACTACATACTCAGATCTTCACCAAACTTTGCAGGGATACATTGGATGTCAAGACACGTGGAAAAAACGTACAAAACAAGAGATTGGAGACATCAAGATTTTCGACGAATTTTTTAAGAATTTTCAAATTTTCAGAAAGGATGTTCCAGATAAGGTCAAAAACGACATACTCAGATCTTCACCAAACTTTGCAGGGATACATTGGAGGTCGAGACACGTGGAAAAAACGTACAAAACAAGAGATTGGAGACATCAAGATTTTGGACGAATTTTTGAAGAATTTTCAAATTTTCAGATAGGAGGTTCCAGATAAGGTCAAAAACTACATACTCAGATCTCAACCAAACATTGCAGGGATACATTGGATGTCAAGACACGTGGAAAAAACGTACAAAACAAGAGATTGGAGACATCAAGATTTTCGACGAATTTTTGAAGAATTTTCAAATTTTCAGATAGGAGGTTCCAGATAAGGTCAAAAACTACATACTCAGATCTTCACCAAACGTTGCAGGGATACTTTGCATGTCAAGACACGTGGAAAAAACGTACAAAACAAGAGATTGGAGACATCAAGATTTTCGACGAATTTTTTAAGAATTTTCAAATTTTCAGATGGGAGGTTCCAGATAAGGTCAAAAACGACATACTCAGATCTTCACCAAACTTTGCATGGATACATTGGATGTCAAGACACGTGGAAAAAACGTACAAAACAAGAGATTGGAGACATCAAGATTTTGGACGAATTTTTTAAGAATTCTCAAATTTTCAGAAAGGAGGTTCCATATAAGGTCAAAAACTACAAACTCAGATCTTCACCAAACTTTGCAGGGATACATTGGATGTCAAGACACGTGGAAAAAACGTACAAAACAAGAGATTGGGGTCATCAAGATTTTGGACGAATTTTTTAAGAATTTTCAAATTTTCAGAAAGGAGGTTCCATATAAGGTCAAAAACTACATACTCAGATCTTCACCAAACTTTGCAGGGATACATTGGATGTCAAGACACGTGGAAAAAACGTACAAAACAAGAGATTGGAGACATCAAGATTTTGGACGAATTTTTTAAGAATTTTCAAATTTTCAGATAGGAGGTTCCAGATGAGGTCAAAAACTACATACTCAGATCTTCACCAAACTTTGCAGGAATACTTTGCATGTCAAGACACGTGGAAAAAACGTACAAAACAAGAGAACGGAGACATCAAGATTTTCGACGAATTTTTTAAGAATTTTCAAATTTTCAGATGGGAGGTTCCAGATAAGGTCAAAAACGACATACTCAGATCTTCACCAAACTTTGCAGGGATCCATTGGAGGTCGAGACACGTGGAAAAAACGTACAAAACAAGAGATTGGAGACATCAAGATTTTGGACGAATTTTTTAAGAATTTTCAAATTTTCAGATAGGAGGTTCCATATAAGGTCAAAAACTACATACTCAGATCTTCACCAAACTTTGCAGGGATACATTGGATGTCAAGACACGTGGAAAAAACGTACAAAACAAGAGATTGGAGACATCAAGATTTTCGACGAATTTTTTAAGAATTTTCAAATTTTCAGAAAGGATGTTCCAGATAAGGTCAAAAACGACATACTCAGATCTTCACCAAACTTTGCAGGGATCCATTGGAGGTCGAGACACGTGGAAAAAACGTACAAAACAAGAGATTGGAGACATCAAGATTTTGGACGAATTTTTGAAGAATTTTCAAATTTTCAGATAGGAGGTTCCAGATAAGGTCTAAAACTACATACTCAGATCTCCACCAAACATTGCAGGAATACATTGGATGTCAAGACACGTGGAAAAAACGTACAAAACAAGAGATTGGAGACATCAAGATTTTCGACGAATTTTTGAAGAATTTTCAAATTTTCAGATAGGAGGTTCCAGATAAGGTCAAAAACTACATACTCAGATCTTCACCAAACGTTGCAGGGATACTTTGCATGTCAAGACACGTGGAAAAAACGTACAAAACAAGAGATTGGAGACATCAAGGTTTTCGACGAATTTTTTAAGAATTTTCAAATTTTCAGATGGGAGGTTCCAGATAAGGTCAAAAACGACATACTCAGATCTTCACCAAACTTTGCATGGATACATTGGATGTCAAGACACGTGGAAAAAACATACAAAACATAGGATTGGGGACATCAAGATTTTGGTCGAATTTTTTAAGAATTTTCAAATTTTCAGATAGGAGGTTCCATATAAGGTCAAAAACTACATACTCAGATCTTCACCAAACTTTGCAGGGATACATTGGATGTCAAGACACGTGGAAAAAACGTACAAAACAAGAGATTGGAGACATCAAGATTTTCGACGAATTTTTTAAGAATTTTCAAATTTTCAGAAAGGATGTTCCAGATAAGGTCAAAAACGACATACTCAGATCTTCACCAAACTTTGCAGGGATCCATTGGAGGTCGAGACACGTGGAAAAAACGTACAAAACAAGAGATTGGAGACATCAAGATTTTCGACGAATTTTTTAAGAATTTTCAAATTTTCAGAAAGGATGTTCCAGATAAGGTCAAAAACGACATACTCAGATCTTCACCAAACTTTGCAGGGATCCATTGGAGGTCGAGACACGTGGAAAAAACGTACAAAACAAGAGATTGGAGACATCAAGATTTTGGACGAATTTTTGAAGAATTTTCAAATTTTCAGATAGGAGGTTCCAGATAAGGTCTAAAACTACATACTCAGATCTCCACCAAACATTGCAGGAATACATTGGATGTCAAGACACGTGGAAAAAACGTACAAAACAAGAGATTGGAGACATCAAGATTTTCGACGAATTTTTGAAGAATTTTCAAATTTTCAGATAGGAGGTTCCAGATAAGGTCAAAAACTACATACTCAGATCTTCACCAAACGTTGCAGGGATACTTTGCATGTCAAGACACGTGGAAAAAACGTACAAAACAAGAGATTGGAGACATCAAGGTTTTCGACGAATTTTTTAAGAATTTTCAAATTTTCAGATGGGAGGTTCCAGATAAGGTCAAAAATGACATACTCAGATCTTCACCAAACTTTGCATGGATACATTGGATGTCAAGACACGTGGAAAAAACATACAAAACATAGGATTGGGGACATCAAGATTTTGGTCGAATTTTTTAAGAATTTTCAAATTTTCAGATAGGAGGTTCCATATAAGGTCAAAAACTACATACTCAGATCTTCACCAAACTTTGCAGGGATACATTGGATGTCAAGACACGTGGAAAAAACATACAAGACCTAGGATTGGGGACATCAAGATTTTGGTCAAATTTTTTAAGAATTTTCAAATTTTCAGGTTCCATATAAGGTCAAAAACTACATACTCAGATCTTCACCAAACTTTGCAGGGATACATTGGATGTCAAGACACGTGGAAAAAACGTACAAAACAAGAGATTGGAGACATCAAGATTTTGGACGAATTTTTTAAGAATTTTCAAATTTTCAGATAGGAGGTTCCATATAAGGTCAAAAACTACATACTCAGATCTTCACCAAACATTGCAGGGATACATTGGAGGTCAAGACACGTGGAAAAAACGTACAAAACAAGAGATTGGAGACATCAAGATCTTGGACGAATTTTTTAAAAATTTTCAAATTTTCAGATAGGAGGTTCCAGATAAGGTCTAAAACTACATACTCAGATCTTCACCAAACTTTGCAGGGATACATTGGATGTCAAGACACGTGGAAAAAACATACAAAACATAGGATTGGGGATATCAAGATTTTGGTCAAATTTTTTAAGAATTTTCAAATTTTCAGATAGGAGGTTCCATATAAGGTCAAAAACTACATACTCAGATCTTCACCAAACGTTGCAGGTATACTTTGCATGTCAAGACACGTGGAAAAAACGTACAAAACAAGAGATTGGAGACATCAAGATTTTCGACAAATTTTTTAAGAATTTTCAAATTTTCAGATGGGAGGTTCCAGATAAGGTCAAAAACGACATACTCAGATCTTCACCAAACTTTGCATGGATACATTGGATGTCAAGACACGTGGAAAAAACGTACAAAACAAGAAATTGGAGACATCAAGATTTTGGACGAATTTTTTAAGATTTTTCAAATTTTCAGAAAGGAGGTTCCGTATAAGGTCAAAAACTACATACTCAGATCTTCACCAAACTTTGCAGGGATACATTGGATGTCAAGACACGTGGAAAAAACCTATAAAACAAGAGATTGGGGTCATCAAGATTTTGGACGGATTTTTTAGGAATTTTCGAATTTTCAGATGGGAGGTTCCATATAAGGTCAAAAACTACATACTCAGATCTTCTCCAAACTTTGCAGGGATACATTGGATGTCAAGACACGTGGAAAAAACGTACAAAACAAGAGATTGGAGACATCAAGATTTTGGACGAATTTTTGAAGAATTTTCAAATTTTCAGATAGGAGGTTCCAGATAAGGTCAAAAACTACATACTCAGATCTTCACCAAACGTTGCAGGGATACTTTGCATGTCAAGACACGTGGAAAAAACGTACAAAACAAGACATTGGAGACATCAAGATTTTCGACGAATTTTTTAAGAATTTTCAAATTTTCAGATGGGAGGTTCCAGATAAGGTCAAAAACGACATACTCAGATCTTCACCAAACTTTGCATGGATACATTGGATGTCAAGACACGTGGAAAAAACGTACAAAACAAGAGATTGGAGACATAAAGATTTTGGACGAATTTTTTAAGAATTTTCAAATTTTCAGATAGGAGGTTCCAGATGAGGTCAAAAACTACATACTCAGATCTTCACCAAACTTTGCAGGAATACTTTGCATGTCAAGACACGTGGAAAAAAAGTACAAAACAAGGGATCGGAGACATCAAGATTTTGGACGAATTTTTTAAGAATTTTCAAATTTTCAGATAGGAGGTTCCAGATGAGGTCAAAAACTACATACTCAGATCTTCAACAAACTTTGAAGGAATACTTTGCATGTCAAGACACGTGGAAAAAACGTACAAAACAAGGGATCGGAGACATCAAGATTTTCGACGATTTTTTTAAGAATTTTCAAATTTTCAGATGGGAGGTTCCAGATAAGGTCAAAAACGACATACTCAGATCTTCACCAAACTTTGCATGGATACATTGGATGTCAAGACACGTGGAAAAAACATACAAAACATAGGATTGGTGACATCAAGATTTTGGACGAATTTTTTAAGAATTTTCAAATTTTCAGAAAGGAGGTTCCATATAAGGTCAAAAACTACATACTCAGATCTTCACCAAACTTTGCAGGGATACATTGGATGTCAAGACACGTGGAAAAAACGTACAAAACAAGAGATTGGAGACATCAAGATTTTCGACGAATTTTTTAAGAATTTTCAAATTTTCAGATAGGAGGTTCCAGATAAGGTCAAAAACTACATACTCAGATCTCCACCAAACATTGCAGGGATACATTGGATGTCAAGACACGTGGAAAAAACGTACAAAACAAGAGATTGGAGACATCAAGGTTTTCGACGAATTTTTTAAGAATTTTCAAATTTTCAGATGGGAGGTTCCAGATAAGGTCAAAAACGACATACTCAGATCTTCACCAAACTTTGCATGGATACATTGGATGTCAAGACACGTGGAAAAAACATACAAAACATAGGATTGGGGACATCAAGATTTTGGTCGAATTTTTTAAGAATTTTCAAATTTTCAGATAGGAGGTTCCATATAAGGTCAAAAACTACATACTCAGATCTTCACCAAACTTTGCAGATATACATTGGATGTCAAGACACGTGGAAAAAACATACAAGACCTAGGATTGGGGACATCAAGATTTTGGTCAAATTTTTTAAGAATTTTCAAATTTTCAGGTTCCATATAAGGTCAAAAACTACATACTCAGATCTTCACCAAACTTTGCAGGGATACATTGGATGTCAAGACACGTGGAAAAAACGTACAAAACAAGAGATTGGAGACATCAAGATTTTGGACGAATTTTTTAAGAATTTTCAAATTTTCAGATAGGAGGTTCCATATAAGGTCAAAAACTACATACTCAGATCTTCACCAAACATTGCAGGGATACATTGGAGGTCAAGACACGTGGAAAAAACGTACAAAACAAGAGATTGGAGACATCAAGATCTTGGACGAATTTTTTAAAATTTTTCAAATTTTCAGATAGGAGGTTCCAGATAAGGTCTAAAACTACATACTCAGATCTTCACCAAACTTTGCAGGGATACATTGGATGTCAAGACACGTGGAAAAAACATACAAAACATAGGATTGGGGATATCAAGATTTTGGTCAAATTTTTTAAGAATTTTCAAATTTTCAGATAGGAGGTTCCATATAAGGTCAAAAACTACATACTCAGATCTTCACCAAACGTTGCAGGTATACTTTGCATGTCAAGACACGTGGAAAAAACGTACAAAACAAGAGATTGGAGACATCAAGATTTTCGACAAATTTTTTAAGAATTTTCAAATTTTCAGATGGGAGGTTCCAGATAAGGTCAAAAACGACATACTCAGATCTTCACCAAACTTTGCATGGATACATTGGATGTCAAGACACGTGGAAAAAACGTACAAAACAAGAAATTGGAGACATCAAGATTTTGGACGAATTTTTTAAGAATTTTCAAATTTTCAGAAAGGAGGTTCCGTATAAGGTCAAAAACTACATACTCAGATCTTCACCAAACTTTGCAGGGATACATTGGATGTCAAGACACGTGGAAAAAACCTATAAAACAAGAGATTGGGGTCATCAAGATTTTGGACGGATTTTTTAGGAATTTTCGAATTTTCAGATGGGAGGTTCCATATAAGGTCAAAAACTACATACTCAGATCTTCACCAAACTTTGCAGGGATACATTGGATGTCAAGACACGTGGAAAAAACGTACAAAACAAGAGATTGGAGACATCAAGATTTTGGACGAATTTTTGAAGAATTTTCAAATTTTCAGATAGGAGGTTCCAGATAAGGTCAAAAACTACATACTCAGATCTTCACCAAACGTTGCAGGGATACTTTGCATGTCAAGACACGTGGAAAAAACGTACAAAACAAGACATTGGAGACATCAAGATTTTCGACGAATTTTTTAAGAATTTTCAAATTTTCAGATGGGAGGTTCCAGATAAGGTCAAAAACGACATACTCAGATCTTCACCAAACTTTGCATGGATACATTGGATGTCAAGACACGTGGGAAAAACGTACAAAACAAGAAATTGGAGACATCAAGATTTTGGACGAATTTTTTAAGAATTTTCAAATTTTCAGAAAGGAGGTTCCGTATAAGGTCAAAAACTACATACTCAGATCTTCACCAAACTTTGCAGGGATACATTGGATGTCAAGACACGTGGAAAAAACGTACAAAACAAGAGATTGGAGACATCAAGATTTTGAACGAATTTTTTAAGAAATTTCAAATTTTCAGATAGGAGGTTCCATATAAGGTCAAAAACTACATACTCAGATCTTCACCAAACATTGCAGGGATACATTGGATGTCAAGACACGTGGAAAAAACATACAAAACATAGGATTGGGGACATCAAGATTTTGGTGGAATTTTTTAAGAATTTTCAAATTTTCAGATAGGAGGATCCATATAAGGTCAAAAACTACATACTCAGATCTTCACCAAACTTTGCAGGGATACATTGGATGTCAAGACACGTGGAAAAACGTACAAAACAAGAGATTGGAGACATCAAGATTTTGGACGATTTTTTTAAGAATTTTCAAATTTTCAGATAGGAGGTTCCAGATAAGGTCAAAAACGACATACTCAGATCTTCACCAAACTTTGCAGGGATACATTGGATGTCAAGACACGTGGAAAAAACGTACAAAACAAGAGATTGGAGACATCAAGATTTTGGACGAATTTTTGAGGAATTTTCAAATTTTCAGAAATGAGGTGCCAGATAAGGTCAAAAACTACATACTCAGATCTTCACCAAACTTTGCAGGGATACATTGGATGTCAAGACACGTGGGAAAAACGTACAAAACAAGAGATTGGAGACATCAAGATTTTGGACGAATTTTTGAGGAATTTTCAAATTTTCAGAAATGAGGTGCCAGATAAGGTCAAAAACTACATACTCAGATCTTCACCAAACTTTGCAGGGATACATTGGATGTCAAGACACGTGGAAAAAACGTACAAAACAAGAGATTGGAGACATCAAGATCTTGGACGAATTTTTTAAAAATTTTCAAATTTTCAGATAGGAGGTTCCAGATAAGGTCTAAAACTACATACTCAGATCTTCACCAAACTTTGCAGGGATACATTGGATGTCAAGACACGTGGAAAAAACATACAAAACATAGGATTGGGGATATCAAGATTTTGGTCAAATTTTTTAAGAATTTTCAAATTTTCAGATAGGAGGTTCCATATAAGGTCAAAAACTACATACTCAGATCTTCACCAAACGTTGCAGGGATACTTTGCATGTCAAGACACGTGGAAAAAACGAACAAAACAAGAGATTGGAGACATCAAGATTTTCGACAAATTTTTTAAGAATTTTCAAATTTTCAGATGGGAGGTTCCAGATAAGGTCAAAAACGACATACTCAGATCTTCACCAAACTTTGCATGGATACATTGGATGTCAAGACACGTGGAAAAAACGTACAAAACAAGAAATTGGAGACATCAAGATTTTGGACGAATTTTTTAAGAATTTTCAAATTTTCAGAAAGGAGGTTCCGTATAAGGTCAAAAACTACATACTCAGATCTTCACCAAACTTTGCAGGGATACATTGGATGTCAAGACACGTGGAAAAAACGTATAAAACAAGAGATTGGGGTCATCAAGATTTTGGACGGATTTTTTAGGAATTTTCGAATTTTCAGATGGCAGGTTCCATATAAGGTCAAAAACTACATACTCAGATCTTCACCAAACTTTGCAGGGATACATTGGATGTCAAGACACGTGGAAAAAACGTACAAAACAAGAGATTGGAGACATCAAGTTTTTGAACGAATTTTTTAAGAATTTTCAAATTTTCAGAAAGGAGGTTCCGTATAAGGTCAAAAACTACATACTCAGATCTTCACCAAACTTTGCAGGGATACATTGGATGTCAAGACACGTGGAAAAAACGTACAAAACAAGAGATTGGAGACATCAAGATTTTGAACGAATTTTTTAAGAAATTTCAAATTTTCAGATAGGAGGTTCCATATAAGGTCAAAAACTACATACTCAGATCTTCACCAAACATTGCAGGGATACATTGGATGTCAAGACACGTGGAAAAAATGTACAAAACAAGAGATTGGAGACATCAAGATTTTCGACGGATTTTTTAAGAATTTTCAAATTTTCAGATAGGAGGTTCCATATAAGGTCAAAAACTACATACTCAGATCTTCACCAAACTTTGCAGGGATACATTGGATGTCAAGACACGTGGAAAAAACATACAAGACATAGGATTGGGGACATCAAGATTTGGTCAAATTTTTTAAGAATTTTCAAATTTTCAGATAGGAGGTTCCATATAAGGTCAAAAACTACATACTCAGATCTTCACCAAACATTGCAGGGATACATTGTATGTCAAGACACGTGGAAAAAATGTACAAAACAAGAGATTGGAGACATCAAGATTTTCGACGGATTTTTTAAGAATTTTTAAATTTTCAGATGGGAGGTTCCAGATAAGGTCAAAAACGACATACTCAGATCTTCACCAAACTTTGCATGGATACATTGGATGTCAAGACACGTGGAAAAAACATACAAAACATAGGATTGGGGACATCAAGATTTTGGTGGAATTTTTTAAGAATTTTCAAATTTTCAGATAGGAGGTTCCATATAAGGTCAAAAACTACATACTCAGATCTTCACCAAACTTTGCAGGGATACATTGGATGTCAAGACACGTGGAAAAACGTACAAAACAAGAGATTGAAGACATCAAGATTTTGGACGATTTTTTTAAGAATTTTCAAATTTTCAGATAGGAGGTTCCAGATAAGGTCAAAAACGACATACTCAGATCTTCACCAAACTTTGCAGGGATACATTGGATGTCAAGACACGTGGAAAAAACGTACAAAACAAGAGATTGGAGACATCAAGATTTTGGACGAATTTTTGAGGAATTTTCAAATTTTCAGAAATGAGGTGCCAGATAAGGTCAAAAACTACATACTCAGATCTTCACCAAACTTTGCAGGGATACATTGGATGTCAAGACACGTGGGAAAAACGTACAAAACAAGAGATTGGAGACATCAAGATTTTGGACGAATTTTTGAGGAATTTTCAAATTTTCAGAAATGAGGTGCCAGATAAGGTCAAAAACTACATACTCAGATCTTCACCAAACTTTGCAGGGATACATTGGATGTCAAGACACGTGGAAAAAACGTACAAAACAAGAGATTGGAGACATCAAGATTTTGGACGAATTTTTTAAGAATTTTCAAATTTTCAGATAGGTGGTTCCAGATGAGGTCAAAAACTACATACTCAGATCTTCACCAAACTTTGCAGGAATACTTTGCATGTCAAGACACGTGGAAAAAACGTACAAAACAAGAGATCGGAGACATCAAGATTTTCGACGACTTTTTTAAGAATTTTCAAATTTTCAGATAGGAGGTTCCAGATAAGGTCAAAAACGACATACTCAGATCTTCACCAAACTTTGCAAGGATACATTGGATGTCAAGACACGTGGAAAAAACGTACAAAACAAGAGATGGGAGACATCAAGATTTTGGACGAATTTTTTAAGAATTTTCAAATTTTCAGAAAGGATGTTCCAGATAAGGTCAAAAACGACATACTCAGATCTTCACCAAACTTTGCAGGGATACATTGGAGGTCGAGACACGTGGAAAAAACGTACAAAACAAGAGATTGGAGACAACAAGATTTTGGACGAATTTTTTAAAAATTTTCAATTTTTCAGATAGGAGGTTCCAGATAAGGTCAAAAACTACATACTCAGATCTTCACCAAACTTTGCAGGGATACATTGGATGTCAAGACACGTGGAAAAAACATACAAAACATAGGATTGGTGACATCAAGGTTTTGGACGAATTTTTTAAGAATTTTCAAATTTTCAGATAGGAGGTTCCATATAAGGTCAAAAACTACATACTCAGATCTTCACCAAACTTTGCAGGGATACATTGGATGTCAAGACACGTGGAAAAAACGTACAAAACAAGAGATTGGAGACATCAAGATTTTCGACGAATTTTTTAAGAATTTTCAAATTTTCAGAAAGGATGTTCCAGATAAGGTCAAAAACGACATACTCAGATCTTCACCAAACTTTGCAGGGATACATTGGAGGTCGAGACACGTGGAAAAAACGTACAAAACAAGAGATTGGAGACATCAAGATTTTGGACGAATTTTTGAAGAATTTTCAAATTTTCAGATAGGAGGTTCCAGATAAGGTCAAAAACTACATACTCAGATCTCAACCAAACATTGCAGGGATACATTGGATGTCAAGACACGTGGAAAAAACGTACAAAACAAGAGATTGGAGACATCAAGATTTTGGACGAATTTTTTAAGAATTTTCAAATTTTCAGATAGGAGGTTCCAGATAAGGTCAAAAACTACATACTCAGATCTTCACCAAACGTTGCAGGGATACTTTGCATGTCAAGACACGTGGAAAAAACGTACAAAACAAGAGATTGGAGACATCAAGATTTTCGACGAATTTTTTAAGAATTTTCAAATTTTCAGATGGGAGGTTCCAGATAAGGTCAAAAACGACATACTCAGATCTTCACCAAACTTTGCATGGATACATTGGATGTCAAGACACGTGGAAAAAACGTACAAAACAAGAGATTGGAGACATCAAGATTTTGGACGAATTTTTTAAGAATTCTCAAATTTTCAGAAAGGAGGTTCCATATAAGGTCAAAAACTACAAACTCAGATCTTCACCAAACTTTGCAGGGATACATTGGATGTCAAGACACGTGGAAAAAACATACAAAACATAGGATTGGGGATATCAAGATTTTGGTCAAATTTTTTAAGAATTTTCAAATTTTCAGATAGGAGGTTCCATATAAGGTCAAAAACTACATACTCAGATCTTCACCAAACGTTGCAGGGATACTTTGCATGTCAAGACACGTGGAAAAAACGAACAAAACAAGAGATTGGAGACATCAAGATTTTCGACAAATTTTTTAAGAATTTTCAAATTTTCAGATGGGAGGTTCCAGATAAGGTCAAAAACGACATACTCAGATCTTCACCAAACTTTGCATGGATACATTGGATGTCAAGACACGTGGAAAAAACGTACAAAACAAGAAATTGGAGACATCAAGATTTTGGACGAATTTTTTAAGAATTTTCAAATTTTCAGAAAGGAGGTTCCGTATAAGGTCAAAAACTACATACTCAGATCTTCACCAAACTTTGCAGGGATACATTGGATGTCAAGACACGTGGAAAAAACGTATAAAACAAGAGATTGGGGTCATCAAGATTTTGGACGGATTTTTTAGGAATTTTCGAATTTTCAGATGGCAGGTTCCATATAAGGTCAAAAACTACATACTCAGATCTTCACCAAACTTTGCAGGGATACATTGGATGTCAAGACACGTGGAAAAAACGTACAAAACAAGAGATTGGAGACATCAAGTTTTTGAACGAATTTTTTAAGAATTTTCAAATTTTCAGAAAGGAGGTTCCGTATAAGGTCAAAAACTACATACTCAGATCTTCACCAAACTTTGCAGGGATACATTGGATGTCAAGACACGTGGAAAAAACGTACAAAACAAGAGATTGGAGACATCAAGATTTTGAACGAATTTTTTAAGAAATTTCAAATTTTCAGATAGGAGGTTCCATATAAGGTCAAAAACTACATACTCAGATCTTCACCAAACATTGCAGGGATACATTGGATGTCAAGACACGTGGAAAAAATGTACAAAACAAGAGATTGGAGACATCAAGATTTTCGACGGATTTTTTAAGAATTTTCAAATTTTCAGATAGGAGGTTCCATATAAGGTCAAAAACTACATACTCAGATCTTCACCAAACTTTGCAGGGATACATTGGATGTCAAGACACGTGGAAAAAACATACAAGACATAGGATTGGGGACATCAAGATTTGGTCAAATTTTTTAAGAATTTTCAAATTTTCAGATAGGAGGTTCCATATAAGGTCAAAAACTACATACTCAGATCTTCACCAAACATTGCAGGGATACATTGTATGTCAAGACACGTGGAAAAAATGTACAAAACAAGAGATTGGAGACATCAAGATTTTCGACGGATTTTTTAAGAATTTTTAAATTTTCAGATGGGAGGTTCCAGATAAGGTCAAAAACGACATACTCAGATCTTCACCAAACTTTGCATGGATACATTGGATGTCAAGACACGTGGAAAAAACATACAAAACATAGGATTGGGGACATCAAGATTTTGGTGGAATTTTTTAAGAATTTTCAAATTTTCAGATAGGAGGTTCCATATAAGGTCAAAAACTACATACTCAGATCTTCACCAAACTTTGCAGGGATACATTGGATGTCAAGACACGTGGAAAAACGTACAAAACAAGAGATTGAAGACATCAAGATTTTGGACGATTTTTTTAAGAATTTTCAAATTTTCAGATAGGAGGTTCCAGATAAGGTCAAAAACGACATACTCAGATCTTCACCAAACTTTGCAGGGATACATTGGATGTCAAGACACGTGGAAAAAACGTACAAAACAAGAGATTGGAGACATCAAGATTTTGGACGAATTTTTGAGGAATTTTCAAATTTTCAGAAATGAGGTGCCAGATAAGGTCAAAAACTACATACTCAGATCTTCACCAAACTTTGCAGGGATACATTGGATGTCAAGACACGTGGGAAAAACGTACAAAACAAGAGATTGGAGACATCAAGATTTTGGACGAATTTTTCAGGAATTTTCAAATTTTCAGAAATGAGGTGCCAGATAAGGTCAAAAACTACATACTCAGATCTTCACCAAACTTTGCAGGGATACATTGGATGTCAAGACACGTGGAAAAAACGTACAAAACAAGAGATTGGAGACATCAAGATTTTGGACGAATTTTTTAAGAATTTTCAAATTTTCAGATAGGTGGTTCCAGATGAGGTCAAAAACTACATACTCAGATCTTCACCAAACTTTGCAGGAATACTTTGCATGTCAAGACACGTGGAAAAAACGTACAAAACAAGAGATCGGAGACATCAAGATTTTCGACGACTTTTTTAAGAATTTTCAAATTTTCAGATAGGAGGTTCCAGATAAGGTCAAAAACGACATACTCAGATCTTCACCAAACTTTGCAAGGATACATTGGATGTCAAGACACGTGGAAAAAACGTACAAAACAAGAGATTGGAGACATCAAGATTTTGGACGAATTTTTTAAGAATTTTCAAATTTTCAGAAAGGATGTTCCAGATAAGGTCAAAAACGACATACTCAGATCTTCACCAAACTTTGCAGGGATACATTGGAGGTCGAGACACGTGGAAAAAACGTACAAAACAAGAGATTGGAGACAACAAGATTTTGGACGAATTTTTTAAAAATTTTCAATTTTTCAGATAGGAGGTTCCAGATAAGGTCAAAAACTACATACTCAGATCTTCACCAAACTTTGCAGGGATACATTGGATGTCAAGACACGTGGAAAAAACATACAAAACATAGGATTGGTGACATCAAGATTTTGGACGAATTTTTTAAGAATTTTCAAATTTTCAGATAGGAGGTTCCATATAAGGTCAAAAACTACATACTCAGATCTTCACCAAACTTTGCAGGGATACATTGGATGTCAAGACACGTGGAAAAAACGTACAAAACAAGAGATTGGAGACATCAAGATTTTCGACGAATTTTTTAAGAATTTTCAAATTTTCAGAAAGGATGTTCCAGATAAGGTCAAAAACGACATACTCAGATCTTCACCAAACTTTGCAGGGATACATTGGAGGTCGAGACACGTGGAAAAAACGTACAAAACAAGAGATTGGAGACATCAAGATTTTGGACGAATTTTTGAAGAATTTTCAAATTTTCAGATAGGAGGTTCCAGATAAGGTCAAAAACTACATACTCAGATCTCAACCAAACATTGCAGGGATACATTGGATGTCAAGACACGTGGAAAAAACGTACAAAACAAGAGATTGGAGACATCAAGATTTTGGACGAATTTTTTAAGAATTTTCAAATTTTCAGATAGGAGGTTCCAGATAAGGTCAAAAACTACATACTCAGATCTTCACCAAACGTTGCAGGGATACTTTGCATGTCAAGACACGTGGAAAAAACGTACAAAACAAGAGATTGGAGACATCAAGATTTTCGACGAATTTTTTAAGAATTTTCAAATTTTCAGATGGGAGGTTCCAGATAAGGTCAAAAACGACATACTCAGATCTTCACCAAACTTTGCATGGATACATTGGATGTCAAGACACGTGGAAAAAACGTACAAAACAAGAGATTGGAGACATCAAGATTTTGGACGAATTTTTTAAGAATTCTCAAATTTTCAGAAAGGAGGTTCCATATAAGGTCAAAAACTACAAACTCAGATCTTCACCAAACTTTGCAGGGATACATTGGATGTCAAGACACGTGGAAAAAACGGACAAAACAAGAGATTGGGGTCATCAAGATTTTGGACGAATTTTTTAAGAATTTTCAAATTTTCAGAAAGGAGGTTCCATATAAGGTCAAAAACTACATACTCAGATCTTCACCAAACTTTGCAGGGATACGTCAAGACACGTGGAAAAAACGTACAAAACAAGAGATTGGGGTCATCAAGATTTTGGACGGATTTTTTAGGAATTTTCAAATTTTCAGATGGGAGGTTCCAGATAAGGTCAAAAACTACATACTCAGATCTTCACCAAACTTTGCAGGGATACATTGGATGTCAAGACACGTGGAAAAAACGTACAAAACAAGAGATTGGAGACATCAAGATTTTGGACGAATTTTTTAAGAATTTTTAAATTTTCAGATAGGAGGTTCCATATAAGGTCAAAAACTACATACTCAGATCTTCACCAAACTTTGCATGGATACATTATGTGTCAAGACACGTGGAAAAAACGTACAAAACAAGAGATTGGAGACATCAAGATATTGGTCGAATTTTTTAAGAATTTTCAAATTTTCAGATGGGAGGTTCCAGATAAGGTCAAAAACTACATACTCAGATCTTCACCAAACTTTGCAGGGATACATTGGATGTCAAGACACGTGGAAAAAACGTACAAGACATAGGATTGGGGACATCAAGATTTGGTCAAATTTTTTAAGAATTTTCAAATTTTCAGATAGGAGGTTCCATATAAGGTCAAAAACTACATACTCAGATCTTCACCAAACATTGCAGGGATACATTGTATGTCAAGACACGTGGAAAAAATGTACAAAACAAGAGATTGGAGACATCAAGATTTTCGACGGATTTTTTAAGAATTTTTAAATTTTCAGATGGGAGGTTCCAGATAAGGTCAAAAACGACATACTCAGATCTTCACCAAACTTTGCATGGATACATTGGATGTCAAGACACGTGGAAAAAACATACAAAACATAGGATTGGGGACATCAAGATTTTGGTGGAATTTTTTAAGAATTTTCAAATTTTCAGATAGGAGGTTCCATATAAGGTCAAAAACTACATACTCAGATCTTCACCAAACTTTGCAGGGATACATTGGATGTCAAGACACGTGGAAAAACGTACAAAACAAGAGATTGAAGACATCAAGATTTTGGACGATTTTTTTAAGAATTTTCAAATTTTCAGATAGGAGGTTCCAGATAAGGTCAAAAACGACATACTCAGATCTTCACCAAACTTTGCAGGGATACATTGGATGTCAAGACACGTGGAAAAAACGTACAAAACAAGAGATTGGAGACATCAAGATTTTGGACGAATTTTTGAGGAATTTTCAAATTTTCAGAAATGAGGTGCCAGATAAGGTCAAAAACTACATACTCAGATCTTCACCAAACTTTGCAGGGATACATTGGATGTCAAGACACGTGGGAAAAACGTACAAAACAAGAGATTGGAGACATCAAGATTTTGGACGAATTTTTTCAGGAATTTTCAAATTTTCAGAAATGAGGTGCCAGATAAGGTCAAAAACTACATACTCAGATCTTCACCAAACTTTGCAGGGATACATTGGATGTCAAGACACGTGGAAAAAACGTACAAAACAAGAGATTGGAGACATCAAGATTTTGGACGAAATTTTTTAAGAATTTTCAAATTTTCAGATAGGTGGTTCCAGATGAGGTCAAAAAACTACATACTCAGATCTTCACCAAACTTTGCAGGAATACTTTGCATGTCAAGACACGTGGAAAAAAACGTACAAAACAAGAGATCGGAGACATCAAGATTTTTCGACGACTTTTTTTAAGAATTTTCAAATTTTCAGATAGGAGGTTCCAGATAAGGTCAAAAACGACATACTCAGATCTTCACCAAACTTTGCAAGGATACATTGGATGTCAAGACACGTGGAAAAAACGTACAAAACAAGAGATTGGAGACATCAAGATTTTGGACGAATTTTTTAAGAATTTTCAAATTTTCAGAAAGGATGTTCCAGATAAGGTCAAAAACGACATACTCAGATCTTCACCAAACTTTGCAGGGATACATTGGAGGTCGAGACACGTGGAAAAAAACGTACAAAACAAGAGATTGGAGACAACAAGATTTTGGACGAATTTTTTTAAAAATTTTCAATTTTTCAGATAGGAGGTTCCAGATAAGGTCAAAAACTACATACTCAGATCTTCACCAAACTTTGCAGGGATACATTGGATGTCAAGACACGTGGAAAAAACATACAAAACATAGGATTGGTGACATCAAGATTTTGGACGAATTTTTTAAGAATTTTCAAATTTCAGATAGGAGGTTCCATATAAGGTCAAAAAACTACATACTCAGATCTTCACCAAACTTTGCAGGGATACATTGGATGTCAAGACACGTGGAAAAAACGTACAAAACAAGAGATTGGAGACATCAAGATTTTCGACGAATTTTTTAAGAATTTTCAAATTTTCAGAAAGGATGTTCCAGATAAGGTCAAAAACGACATACTCAGATCTTCACCAAACTTTGCAGGGATACATTGGAGGTCGAGACACGTGGAAAAAACGTACAAAACAAGAGATTGGAGACATCAAGATTTTGGACGAATTTTTGAAGAATTTTCAAATTTTCAGATAGGAGGTTCCAGATAAGGTCAAAAACTACATACTCAGATCTCAACCAAACATTGCAGGGATACATTGGATGTCAAGACACGTGGAAAAAACGTACAAAACAAGAGATTGGAGACATCAAGATTTTGGACGAATTTTTTAAGAATTTTCAAATTTTCAGATAGGAGGTTCCAGATAAGGTCAAAAACTACATACTCAGATCTTCACCAAACGTTGCAGGGATACTTTGCATGTCAAGACACGTGGAAAAAACGTACAAAACAAGAGATTGGAGACATCAAGATTTTCGACGAATTTTTTAAGAATTTTCAAATTTTCAGATGGGAGGTTCCAGATAAGGTCAAAAACGACATACTCAGATCTTCACCAAACTTTGCATGGATACATTGGATGTCAAGACACGTGGAAAAAACGTACAAAACAAGAGATTGGAGACATCAAGATTTTGGACGAATTTTTTAAGAATTCTCAAATTTTCAGAAAGGAGGTTCCATATAAGGTCAAAAACTACAAACTCAGATCTTCACCAAACTTTGCAGGGATACATTGGATGTCAAGACACGTGGAAAAAACGGACAAAACAAGAGATTGGGGTCATCAAGATTTTGGACGAATTTTTTAAGAATTTTCAAATTTTCAGAAAGGAGGTTCCATATAAGGTCAAAAACTACATACTCAGATCTTCACCAAACTTTGCAGGGATACATTGAATGTCAAGACACGTGGAAAAAACGTACAAAACAAGAGATTGGGGTCATCAAGATTTTGGACGGATTTTTTAGGAATTTTCAAATTTTCAGATGGGAGGTTCCAGATAAGGTCAAAAACTACATACTCAGATCTTCACCAAACTTTGCAGGGATACATTGGATGTCAAGACACGTGGAAAAAACGTACAAAACAAGAGATTGGAGACATCAAGATTTTGGACGAATTTTTTAAGAATTTTTAAATTTTCAGATAGGAGGTTCCATATAAGGTCAAAAACTACATACTCAGATCTTCACCAAACTTTGCATGGATACATTATGTGTCAAGACACGTGGAAAAAACGTACAAAACAAGAGATTGGAGACATCAAGATATTGGTCGAATTTTTTAAGAATTTTCAAATTTTCAGATGGGAGGTTCCAGATAAGGTCAAAAACTACATACTCAGATCTTCACCAAACTTTGCAGGGATACATTGGATGTCAAGACACGTGGAAAAAACGTACAAAAGAAGAGATAGGAGACATCAAGATTTTGGACGAATTTTTTAACAATTTTCAAATTTTCAGAAAGGATGTTCCAGATAAGGTCAAAAACGACATACTCAGATCTTCACCAAACTTTGCAGGGATACATTGGATATCAAGACACGTGGAAAAAACGTACAAAACAAGAGATTGGAGACATCAAGATTTTGGACGAATTTTTTAAGAATTTTCAAATTTTCAGATAGGAGGTTCCAGATAAGATCAAAAACTACATACTCAGATCTTCACCAAACTTTGCAGGGATACATTGGATGTCAAGACACGTGGGAAAAACGTACAAAACAAGAGATTGGAGACATCAAGATTTTGGACGAATTTTTGAGGAATTTTCAAATTTTCAGAAATGAGGTGCCAGATAAGGTCAAAAACTACATACTCAGATCTTCACCAAACTTTGCAGGGATACATTGGATGTCAAGACACGTGGAAAAAACGTACAAAACAAGAGATTGGAGACATCAAGATTTTGGACGAATTTTTTAAGAATTTTCAAATTTTCAGATAGGTGGTTCCAGATGAGGTCAAAAACTACATACTCAGATCTTCACCAAACTTTGCAGGAATACTTTGCATGTCAAGACACGTGGAAAAAACGTACAAAACAAGAGATCGGAGACATCAAGATTTTCGACGACTTTTTTAAGAATTTTCAAATTTTCAGATAGGAGGTTCCAGATAAGGTCAAAAACGACATACTCAGATCTTCACCAAACTTTGCAAGGATACATTGGATGTCAAGACACGTGGAAAAAACGTACAAAACAAGAGATTGGAGACATCAAGATTTTGGACGAATTTTTTAAGAATTTTCAAATTTTCAGAAAGGATGTTCCAGATAAGGTCAAAAACGACATACTCAGATCTTCACCAAACTTTGCAGGGATACATTGGAGGTCGAGACACGTGGAAAAAACGTACAAAACAAGAGATTGGAGACAACAAGATTTTGGACGAATTTTTTAAAAATTTTCAATTTTTCAGATAGGAGGTTCCAGATAAGGTCAAAAACTACATACTCAGATCTTCACCAAACTTTGCAGGGATACATTGGATGTCAAGACACGTGGAAAAAACATACAAAACATAGGATTGGTGACATCAAGATTTTGGACGAATTTTTTAAGAATTTTCAAATTTTCAGATAGGAGGTTCCATATAAGGTCAAAAACTACATACTCAGATCTTCACCAAACTTTGCAGGGATACATTGGATGTCAAGACACGTGGAAAAAACGTACAAAACAAGAGATTGGAGACATCAAGATTTTCGACGAATTTTTTAAGAATTTTCAAATTTTCAGAAAGGATGTTCCAGATAAGGTCAAAAACGACATACTCAGATCTTCACCAAACTTTGCAGGGATACATTGGAGGTCGAGACACGTGGAAAAAACGTACAAAACAAGAGATTGGAGACATCAAGATTTTGGACGAATTTTTGAAGAATTTTCAAATTTTCAGATAGGAGGTTCCAGATAAGGTCAAAAACTACATACTCAGATCTCAACCAAACATTGCAGGGATACATTGGATGTCAAGACACGTGGAAAAAACGTACAAAACAAGAGATTGGAGACATCAAGATTTTCGACGAATTTTTGAAGAATTTTCAAATTTTCAGATAGGAGGTTCCAGATAAGGTCAAAAACTACATACTCAGATCTTCACCAAACGTTGCAGGGATACTTTGCATGTCAAGACACGTGGAAAAAACGTACAAAACAAGAGATTGGAGACATCAAGATTTTCGACGAATTTTTTAAGAATTTTCAAATTTTCAGATGCGAGGTTCCAGATAAGGTCAAAAACGACATACTCAGATCTTCACCAAACTTTGCATGGATACATTGGATGTCAAGACACGTGGAAAAAACGTACAAAACAAGAGATTGGAGACATCAAGATTTTGGACGAATTTTTTAAGAATTCTCAAATTTTCAGAAAGGAGGTTCCATATAAGGTCAAAAACTACAAACTCAGATCTTCACCAAACTTTGCAGGGATACATTGGATGTCAAGACACGTGGAAAAAACGTACAAAACAAGAGATTGGGGTCATCAAGATTTTGGACGGATTTTTTAGGAATTTTCAAATTTTCAGATGGGAGGTTCCAGATAAGGTCAAAAACTACATACTCAGATCTTCACCAAACTTTGCAGGGATACATTGGATGTCAAGACACGTGGAAAAAACGTACAAAACAAGAGATTGGAGACATCAAGATTTTGGACGAATTTTTTAAGAATTCTCAAATTTTCAGAAAGGAGGTTCCATATAAGGTCAAAAACTACAAACTCAGATCTTCACCAAACTTTGCAGGGATACATTGGATGTCAAGACACGTGGAAAAAACGTACAAAACAAGAGATTGGGGTCATCAAGATTTTGGACGAATTTTTTAAGAATTTTCAAATTTTCAGAAAGGAGGTTCCATATAAGGTCAAAAACTACATACTCAGATCTTCACCAAACTTTGCAGGGATACATTGAATGTCAAGACACGTGGAAAAAACGTACAAAACAAGAGATTGGGGTCATCAAGATTTTGGACGGATTTTTTAGGAATTTTCAAATTTTCAGATGGGAGGTTCCAGATAAGGTCAAAAACTACATACTCAGATCTTCACCAAACTTTGCAGGGATACATTGGATGTCAAGACACGTGGAAAAAACGTACAAAACAAGAGATTGGAGACATCAAGATTTTGGACGAATTTTTTAAGAATTTTTAAATTTTCAGATAGGAGGTTCCATATAAGGTCAAAAACTACATACTCAGATCTTCACCAAACTTTGCATGGATACATTATGTGTCAAGACACGTGGAAAAAACGTACAAAACAAGAGATTGGAGACATCAAGATATTGGTCGAATTTTTTAAGAATTTTCAAATTTTCAGATGGGAGGTTCCAGATAAGGTCAAAAACTACATACTCAGATCTTCACCAAACTTTGCAGGGATACATTGGATGTCAAGACACGTGGAAAAAACGTACAAAACAAGAGATAGGAGACATCAAGATTTTGGACGAATTTTTTAACAATTTTCAAATTTTCAGAAAGGATGTTCCAGATAAGGTCAAAAACGACATACTCAGATCTTCACCAAACTTTGCAGGGATACATTGGATATCAAGACACGTGGAAAAAACGTACAAAACAAGAGATTGGAGACATCAAGATTTTGGACGAATTTTTTAAGAATTTTCAAATTTTCAGATAGGAGGTTCCAGATAAGATCAAAAACTACATACTCAGATCTTCACCAAACTTTGCAGGGATACATTGGATGTCAAGACACGTGGGAAAAACGTACAAAACAAGAGATTGGAGACATCAAGATTTTGGACGAATTTTTGAGGAATTTTCAAATTTTCAGATAGGAGGTTCCAGATAAGGTCAAAAACTACATACTCAGATCTTCACCAAACGTTGCAGGGATACTTTGCATGTCAAGACACGTGGAAAAAAACGTACAAAACAAGAGATTGGAGACATCAAGATTTTCGACGAATTTTTTAAGAATTTTCAAATTTTCAGATGGGAGGTTCCAGATAAGGTCAAAAACGACATACTCAGATCTTCACCAAACTTTGCATGGATACATTGGATGTCAAGACACGTGGAAAAAACGTACAAAACAAGAGATTGGAGACATCAAGATTTTGGACGAATTTTTTAAGAATTCTCAAATTTTCAGAAAGGAGGTTCCATATAAGGTCAAAAACTACAAACTCAGATCTTCACCAAACTTTGCAGGGATACATTGGATGTCAAGACACGTGGAAAAAACGTACAAAACAAGAGATTGGGGTCATCAAGATTTTGGACGAATTTTTTAAGAATTTTCAAATTTTCAGAAAGGAGGTTCCATATAAGGTCAAAAACTACATACTCAGATCTTCACCAAACTTTGCAGGGATACATTGAATGTCAAGACACGTGGAAAAAACGTACAAAACAAGAGATTGGGGTCATCAAGATTTTGGACGGATTTTTTAGGAATTTTCAAATTTTCAGATGGGAGGTTCCAGATAAGGTCAAAAACTACATACTCAGATCTTCACCAAACTTTGCAGGGATACATTGGATGTCAAGACACGTGGAAAAAACGTACAAAACAAGAGATTGGAGACATCAAGATTTTGGACGAATTTTTTAAGAATTTTTAAATTTTCAGATAGGAGGTTCCATATAAGGTCAAAAACTACATACTCAGATCTTCACCAAACTTTGCATGGATACATTATGTGTCAAGACACGTGGAAAAAACGTACAAAACAAGAGATTGGAGACATCAAGATATTGGTCGAATTTTTTAAGAATTTTCAAATTTTCAGATGGGAGGTTCCAGATAAGGTCAAAAACTACATACTCAGATCTTCACCAAACTTTGCAGGGATACATTGGATGTCAAGACACGTGGAAAAAACGTACAAAACAAGAGATAGGAGACATCAAGATTTTGGACGAATTTTTTAACAATTTTCAAATTTTCAGAAAGGATGTTCCAGATAAGGTCAAAAACGACATACTCAGATCTTCACCAAACTTTGCAGGGATACATTGGATATCAAGACACGTGGAAAAAACGTACAAAACAAGAGATTGGAGACCAAGATTTTGGACGAATTTTTTAAGAATTTTCAAATTTTCAGATAGGAGGTTCCAGATAAGATCAAAAACTACATACTCAGATCTTCACCAAACTTTGCAGGGATACATTGGATGTCAAGACACGTGGGAAAAACGTACAAAACAAGAGATTGGAGACATCAAGATTTTGGACGAATTTTTGAGGAATTTTCAAATTTTCAGAAATGAGGTGCCAGATAAGGTCAAAAACTACATACTCAGATCTTCACCAAACTTTGCAGGGATACATTGGATGTCAAGACACGTGGAAAAAACGTACAAAACAAGAGATTGGAGACATCAAGATTTTGGACGAATTTTTTAAGAATTTTCAAATTTTCAGATAGGTGGTTCCAGATGAGGTCAAAAACTACATACTCAGATCTTCACCAAACTTTGCAGGAATACTTTGCATGTCAAGACACGTGGAAAAAACGTACAAAACAAGAGATCGGAGACATCAAGATTTTCGACGACTTTTTTAAGAATTTTCAAATTTTCAGATAGGAGGTTCCAGATAAGGTCAAAAACGACATACTCAGATCTTCACCAAACTTTGCAAGGATACATTGGATGTCAAGACACGTGGAAAAAACGTACAAAACAAGAGATTGGAGACATCAAGATTTTGGACGAATTTTTTAAGAATTTTCAAATTTTCAGAAAGGATGTTCCAGATAAGGTCAAAAACGACATACTCAGATCTTCACCAAACTTTGCAGGGATACATTGGAGGTCGAGACACGTGGAAAAAACGTACAAAACAAGAGATTGGAGACAACAAGATTTTGGACGAATTTTTTAAAAATTTTCAATTTTTCAGATAGGAGGTTCCAGATAAGGTCAAAAACTACATACTCAGATCTTCACCAAACTTTGCAGGGATACATTGGATGTCAAGACACGTGGAAAAAACATACAAAACATAGGATTGGTGACATCAAGATTTTGGACGAATTTTTTAAGAATTTTCAAATTTTCAGATAGGAGGTTCCATATAAGGTCAAAAACTACATACTCAGATCTTCACCAAACTTTGCAGGGATACATTGGATGTCAAGACACGTGGAAAAAACGTACAAAACAAGAGATTGGAGACATCAAGATTTTCGACGAATTTTTTAAGAATTTTCAAATTTTCAGAAAGGATGTTCCAGATAAGGTCAAAAACGACATACTCAGATCTTCACCAAACTTTGCAGGGATACATTGGAGGTCGAGACACGTGGAAAAAACGTACAAAACAAGAGATTGGAGACATCAAGATTTTGGACGAATTTTTGAAGAATTTTCAAATTTTCAGATAGGAGGTTCCAGATAAGGTCAAAAACTACATACTCAGATCTCAACCAAACATTGCAGGGATACATTGGATGTCAAGACACGTGGAAAAAACGTACAAAACAAGAGATTGGAGACATCAAGATTTTCGACGAATTTTTGAAGAATTTTCAAATTTTCAGATAGGAGGTTCCAGATAAGGTCAAAAACTACATACTCAGATCTTCACCAAACGTTGCAGGGATACTTTGCATGTCAAGACACGTGGAAAAAACGTACAAAACAAGAGATTGGAGACATCAAGATTTTCGACGAATTTTTTAAGAATTTTCAAATTTTCAGATGGGAGGTTCCAGATAAGGTCAAAAACGACATACTCAGATCTTCACCAAACTTTGCATGGATACATTGGATGTCAAGACAGTGGAAAAAACGTACAAAACAAGAGATTGGAGACATCAAGATTTTGGACGAATTTTTTAAGAATTCTCAAATTTTCAGAAAGGAGGTTCCATATAAGGTCAAAAACTACAAACTCAGATCTTCACCAAACTTTGCAGGGATACATTGGATGTCAAGACACGTGGAAAAAACGTACAAAACAAGAGATTGGGGTCATCAAGATTTTGGACGGATTTTTTAGGAATTTTCAAATTTTCAGATGGGAGGTTCCAGATAAGGTCAAAAACTACATACTCAGATCTTCACCAAACTTTGCAGGGATACATTGGATGTCAAGACACGTGGAAAAAACGTACAAAACAAGAGATTGGAGACATCAAGATTTTGGACGAATTTTTTAAGAATTTTTAAATTTTCAGATAGGAGGTTCCATATAAGGTCAAAAACTACATACTCAGATCTTCACCAAACTTTGCATGGATACATTATGTGTCAAGACACGTGGAAAAAACGTACAAAACAAGAGATTGGAGACATCAAGATATTGGTCGAATTTTTTAAGAATTTTCAAATTTTCAGATGGGAGGTTCCAGATAAGGTCAAAAACTACATACTCAGATCTTCACCAAACTTTGCAGGGATACATTGGATGTCAAGACACGTGGAAAAAACGTACAAAACAAGAGATAGGAGACATCAAGATTTTGGACGAATTTTTTAACAATTTTCAAATTTTCAGAAAGGATGTTCCAGATAAGGTCAAAAACGACATACTCAGATCTTCACCAAACTTTGCAGGGATACATTGGATATCAAGACACGTGGAAAAAACGTACAAAACAAGAGATTGGAGACATCAAGATTTTGGACGAATTTTTTAAGAATTTTCAAATTTTCAGATAGGAGGTTCCAGATAAGATCAAAAACTACATACTCAGATCTTCACCAAACTTTGCAGGGATACATTGGATGTCAAGACACGTGGAAAAAAACGTACAAAACAAGAGATTGGGGTCATCAAGATTTTGGACGGATTTTTTAGGAATTTTCAAATTTTCAGATGGGAGGTTCCAGATAAGGTCAAAAACTACATACTCAGATCTTCACCAAACATTGCAGGGATACATTGGATGTCAAGACACGTGGAAAAAACGTACAAAACAAGAGATTGGAGACATCAAGATTTTGGACGAATTTTTTAAGAATTTTCAAATTTTCAGATAGGAGGTTCCAGATGAGGTCAAAAACTACATACTCAGATCTTCACCAAACTTTGCAGGAATACTTTGCATGTCAAGACACGTGGAAAAAACGTACAAAACAAGAGATCGGAGACATCAAGATTTTCGACGAATTTTTTAAGAATTTTCAAATTTTCAGATGGGAGGTTCCAGATAAGGTCAAAAACGACATACTCAGATCTTCACCAAACTTTGCAGGGATCCATTGGAGGTCGAGACACGTGGAAAAAACGTACAAAACAAGAGATTGGAGACATCAAGATTTTGGACGAATTTTTTAAGAATTTTCAAATTTTCAGATTGGAGGTTCCATATAAGGTCAAAAACTATATACTCAGATCTTCACCAAACTTTGCAGGGATACATTGGATGTCAAGACACGTGGAAAAAACGTACAAAACAAGAGATTGGAGACATCAAGATTTTCGACGAATTTTTTAAGAATTTTCAAATTTTCAGAAAGGATGTTCCAGTTAAGGTCAAAAACGACATACTCAGATCTTCACCAAACTTTGCAGGGATCCATTGGAGGTCGAGACACGTGGAAAAAACGTACAAAACAAGAGATTGGAGACATCAAGATTTTGGACGAATTTTTGAAGAATTTTCAAATTTTCAGATAGGAGGTTCCAGATAATGTCTAAAACTACATACTCAGATCTCCACCAAACATTGCAGGAATACATTGGATGTCAAGACACGTGGAAAAAACGTACAAAACAAGAGATTGGAGACATCAAGATTTTCGACGAATTTTTGAAGAATTTTCAAATTTTCAGATAGGAGGTTCCAGATAAGGTCAAAAACGACATACTCAGATCTTCACCAAACTTTGCATGGATACATTGGATGTCAAGACACGTGGAAAAAACGTACAAAACAAGAGATTGGAGACATCAAGATTTTGGACGAATTTTTTAAGAATTCTCAAATTTTCAGAAAGGAAGTTCCATATAAGGTCAAAAACTACATACTCAGATCTTCACCAAACTTTGCAGGGATACATTGGATGTCAAGACACGTGGAAAAAACGTACAAAACAAGAGATTGGGGTCATCAAGATTTTGGACGAATTTTTTAAGAATTTTCAAATTTTCAGATGGGAGGTTCAATATAAGGTCAAAAACTACATACTCAGATCTTCACCAAACTTTGCATGGATACATTGGATGTCAAGACACGTGGAAAAAACATACAAAACATAGGATTGGGGACATCAAGATTTTGGTCGAATTTTTTAAGAATTTTCAAATTTTCAGATAGGAGGTTCCATATAAGGTCAAAAACTACAAACTCAGATCTTCACCAAACATTGCAGGAATACATTGGATGTCAAGACACGTGGAAAAAACGTACAAAACAAGAGATTGGGGTCATCAAGATTTTGCACGGATTTTTTAGGAATTTTCAAATTTTCAGATGGGAGGTTCCAGATAAGGTCAAAAACTACATACTCAGATCTTCACCAAACTTTGCAGGGATACATTGGATGTCAAGACACGTGGATAAAACGTACAAAACAAGAGATTGGAGACATCAAGATTTTGGACGAATTTTTTAAGAATTTTCAAATTTTCAGATAGGAGGTTCCATATAAGGTCAAAAACTACATACTCAGATCTTCACCAAACTTTGCATGGATACATTATGTGTCAAGACACGTGGAAAAAACGTACAAAACAAAAGATTGGAGACATCAAGATTTTGGTCGAATTTTTTAAGAATTTTCAAATTTTCAGATGGGAGGTTCCAGATAAGGTCAAAAACTACATACTCAGATCTTCACCAAACTTTGCAGCGATACATTGGATGTCAAGACACGTGGAAAAAACGTACAAAAAAGAGATTGGAGACATCAAGATTTTGGACGAATTTTTTAACAATTTTCAAATTTTCAGAAAGGATGTTCCAGATAAGGTCAAAAACGACATACTCAGATCTTCACCAAACTTTGCAGGGATACATTGGATATCAAGACACGTGGAAAAAACGTACAAAACAAGAGATTGGAGACATCAAGATTTTGGACGAATTTTTTAAGAATTTTCAAATTTTCAGATAGGAGGTTCCAGATAAGGTCAAAAACTACATACTCAGATCTTCACCAAACTTTGCAGGGATACATTGGATGTCAAGACACGTGGAAAAAACGTACAAAACAAGAGATTGGGGTCATCAAGATTTTGGACGAATTTTTTAGGAATTTTCAAATTTTCAGATGGGAGGTTCCAGATAAGGTCAAAAACTACATACTCAGATCTTCACCAAACATTGCAGGGATACATTGGATGTCAAGACACGTGGAAAAAACGTACAAAACAAGAGATTGGAGACATCAAAATTTTGGACGAATTTTTTAAGAATTTTCAAATTTTCAGATAGGAGGTTCCAGATGAGGTCAAAAACTACATACTCAGATCTTCACCAAACTTTGCAGGAATACTTTGCATGTCAAGACACGTGGAAAAAACGTACAAAAGAAGAGATTGGAGACATCAAGATTTTGGTCGAATTTTTTAAGAATTTTCAAATTTTCAGATGGGAGGTTCCAGATAAGGTCAAAAACTACATACTCAGATCTTCACCAAACTTTGCAGGGATACATTGGATGTCAAGACACGTGGAAAAAACGTACAAAACAAGAGATAGGAGACATCAAGATTTTGGACGAATTTTTTAACAATTTTCAAATTTTCAGAAAGGATGTTCCAGATAAGGTCAAAAACGACATACTCAGATCTTCACCAAACTTTGCAGGGATACATTGGATATCAAGACACGTGGAAAAAACGTACAAAACAAGAGATTGGAGACATCAAGATTTTGGACGAATTTTTTAAGAATTTTCAAATTTTCAGATAGGAGGTTCCAGATAAGGTCAAAAACTACATACTCAGATCTTCACCAAACTTTGCAGGGATACATTGGATGTCAAGACACGTGGAAAAAACGTACAAAACAAGAGATTGGGGTCATCAAGATTTTGGACGTTTTTTTAGGAATTTTCAAATTTTCAGATGGGAGGTTCCAGATAAGGTCAAAAACTACATACTCAGATCTTCACCAAACATTGCAGGGATACATTGGATGTCAAGACACGTGGAAAAAACGTACAAAACAAGAGATTGGAGACATCAATATTTTGGACGAATTTTTAAAGAATTTTCAAATTTTCAGATAGGAGGTTCCAGATAAGGTCAAAAACTACATAGTCAGATCTTCACCAAACTTTGCAGGAATACTTTGCATGTCAAGACACGTGGAAAAAACGTACAAAACAAGAGATCGGAGACATCAAGATTTTCGACGAATTTTTTAAGAATTTTCAAATTTTCAGATGGGAGGTTCCAGATAAGGTCAAAAACGACATACTCAGATCTTCACCAAACTTTGCATGGATACATTGGATGTCAAGACACGTGGAAAAAACATACAAAACATAGGATTGGTGACATCAAGATTTTGGACGAATTTTTTAAGAATTTTCAAATTTTCAGATAGGAGGTTCCATATAAGGTCAAAAACTACATACTCAGATCTTCACCAAACTTTGCAGGGATACATTGGATGTCAAGACACGTGGAAAAAACGTACAAAACAAGAGATTGGAGACATCAAGATTTTCGACGAATTTTTTAAGAATTTTCAAATTTTCAGAAAGGATGTTCCAGATAAGGTCAAAAACGACATTCTCAGATCTTCACCAAACTTTGCAGGGATACATTGGAGGTCGAGACACGTGGAAAAAACGTACAAAACAAGAGATTGGAGACATCAAGATTTTGGACGAATTTTTGAAGAATTTTCAAATTTTCAGATAGGAGGTTCCAGATAAGGTCAAAAACTACATACTCAGATCTCAACCAAACATTGCAGGGATACATTGGATGTCAAGACACGTGGAAAAAACGTACAAAACAAGAGATTGGAGACATCAAGATTTTCGACGAATTTTTGAAGAATTTTCAAATTTTCAGATAGGAGGTTCCAGATAAGGTCAAAAACTACATACTCAGATCTTCACCAAACGTTGCAGGGATACTTTGCATGTCAAGACACGTGGAAAAAACGTACAAAACAAGAGATTGGAGACATCAAGATTTTCGACGAATTTTTTAAGAATTTTCAAATTTTCAGATGGGAGGTTCCAGATAAGGTCAAAAACGACATACTCAGATCTTCACCAAACTTTGCATGGATACATTGGATGTCAAGACACGTGGAAAAAACGTACAAAACAAGAGATTGGAGACATCAAGATTTTGGACGAATTTTTTAAGAATTCTCAAATTTTCAGAAAGGAGGTTCCATATAAGGTCAAAAACTACAAACTCAGATCTTCACCAAACTTTGCAGGGATACATTGGATGTCAAGACACGTGGAAAAAACGTACAAAACAAGAGATTGGGGTCATCAAGATTTTGGACGAATTTTTTAAGAATTTTCAAATTTTCAGAAAGGAGGTTCCAGATGAGGTCAAAAACTACATACTCAGATCTTCACCAAACTTTGCAGGAATACTTTGCATGTCAAGACACGTGGAAAAAACGTACAAAACAAGAGATCGGAGACATCAAGATTTTCGACGAATTTTTTAAGAATTTTCAAATTTTCAGATGGGAGGTTCCAGATAAGGTCAAAAACGACATACTCAGATCTTCACCAAACTTTGCAGGGATCCATTGGAGGTCGAGACACGTGGAAAAAACGTACAAAACAAGAGATTGGAGACATCAAGATTTTGGACGAATTTTTTAAGAATTTTCAAATTTTCAGATTGGAGGTTCCATATAAGGTCAAAAACTACATACTCAGATCTTCACCAAACTTTGCAGGGATACATTGGATGTCAAGACACGTGGAAAAAACGTACAAAACAAGAGATTGGAGACATCAAGATTTTCGACGAATTTTTTAAGAATTTTCAAATTTTCAGAAAGGATGTTCCAGTTAAGGTCAAAAACGACATACTCAGATCTTCACCAAACTTTGCAGGGATCCATTGGAGGTCGAGACACGTGGAAAAAACGTACAAAACAAGAGATTGGAGACATCAAGATTTTGGACGAATTTTTGAAGAATTTTCAAATTTTCAGATAGGAGGTTCCAGATAAGGTCTAAAACTACATACTCAGATCTCCACCAAACATTGCAGGAATACATTGGATGTCAAGACACGTGGAAAAAACGTACAAAACAAGAGATTGGAGACATCAAGATTTTCGACGAATTTTTGAAGAATTTTCAAATTTTCAGATAGGAGGTTCCAGATAAGGTCAAAAACGACATACTCAGATCTTCACCAAACTTTGCATGGATACATTGGATGTCAAGACACGTGGAAAAAACGTACAAAACAAGAGATTGGAGACATCAAGATTTTGGACGAATTTTTTAAGAATTCTCAAATTTTCAGAAAGGAAGTTCCATATAAGGTCAAAAACTACATACTCAGATCTTCACCAAACTTTGCAGGGATACATTGGATGTCAAGACACGTGGAAAAAACGTACAAAACAAGAGATTGGGGTCATCAAGATTTTGGGCGAATTTTTTAAGAATTTTCAAATTTTCAGATGGGAGGTTCAATATAAGGTCAAAAACTACATACTCAGATCTTCACCAAACTTTGCATGGATACATTGGATGTCAAGACACGTGGAAAAAACATACAAAACATAGGATTGGGGACATCAAGATTTTGGTCGAATTTTTTAAGAATTTTCAAATTTTCAGATAGGAGGTTCCATATAAGGTCAAAAACTACAAACTCAGATCTTCACCAAACATTGCAGGAATACATTGGATGTCAAGACACGTGGAAAAAACGTACAAAACAAGAGATTGGGGTCATCAAGATTTTGCACGGATTTTTTAGGAATTTTCAAATTTTCAGATGGGAGGTTCCAGATAAGGTCAAAAACTACATACTCAGATCTTCACCAAACTTTGCAGGGATACATTGGATGTCAAGACACGTGGATAAAACGTACAAAACAAGAGATTGGAGACATCAAGATTTTGGACGAATTTTTTAAGAATTTTCAAATTTTCAGATAGGAGGTTCCATATAATGTCAAAAACTACATACTCAGATCTTCACCAAACTTTGCATGGATACATTATGTGTCAAGACACGTGGAAAAAACGTACAAAACAAAAGATTGGAGACATCAAGATTTTGGTCGAATTTTTTAAGAATTTTCAAATTTTCAGATGGGAGGTTCCAGATAAGGTCAAAAACTACATACTCAGATCTTCACCAAACTTTGCAGCGATACATTGGATGTCAAGACACGTGGAAAAAACGTACAAAAAAGAGATTGGAGACATCAAGATTTTGGACGAATTTTTTAACAATTTTCAAATTTTCAGAAAGGATGTTCCAGATAAGGTCAAAAACGACATACTCAGATCTTCACCAAACTTTGCAGGGATACATTGGATGTCAAGACACGTGGAAAAAACGTACAAAACAAGAGATTGGGGTCATCAAGATTTTGGACGAATTTTTTAGGAATTTTCAAATTTTCAGATGGGAGGTTCCAGATAAGGTCAAAAACTACATACTCAGATCTTCACCAAACATTGCAGGGATACATTGGATGTCAAGACACGTGGAAAAAACGTACAAAACAAGAGATTGGAGACATCAAAATTTTGGACGAATTTTTTAAGAATTTTCTAATTTTCAGATAGGAGGTTCCAGATGAGGTCAAAAACTACATACTCAGATCTTCACCAAACTTTGCAGGAATACTTTGCATGTCAAGACACGTGGAAAAAACGTACAAAAGAAGAGATTGGAGACATCAAGATTTTGGTCGAATTTTTTAAGAATTTTCAAATTTTCAGATGGGAGGTTCCAGATAAGGTCAAAAACTACATACTCAGATCTTCACCAAACTTTGCAGGGATACATTGGATGTCAAGACACGTGGAAAAAACGTACAAAACAAGAGATAGGAGACATCAAGATTTTGGACGAATTTTTTAACAATTTTCAAATTTTCAGAAAGGATGTTCCAGATAAGGTCAAAAACGACATACTCAGATCTTCACCAAACTTTGCAGGGATACATTGGATATCAAGACACGTGGAAAAAACGTACAAAACAAGAGATTGGAGTCATCAAGATTTTGGACGAATTTTTTAAGAATTTTCAAATTTTCAGATAGGAGGTTCCAGATAAGGTCAAAAACTACATACTCAGATCTTCACCAAACTTTGCAGGGATACATTGGATGTCAAGACACGTGGAAAAAACGTACAAAACAAGAGATTGGGGTCATCAAGATTTTGGACGGATTTTTTAGGAATTTTCAAATTTTCAGATGGGAGGTTCCAGATAAGGTCAAAAACTACATACTCAGATCTTCACCAAACATTGCAGGGATACATTGGATGTCAAGACACGTGGAAAAAACGTACAAAACAAGAGATTGGAGACATCAATATTTTGGACGAATTTTTAAAGAATTTTCAAATTTTCAGATAGGAGGTTCCAGATGAGGTCAAAAACTACATAGTCAGATCTTCACCAAACTTTGCAGGAATACTTTGCATGTCAAGACACGTGGAAAAAACGTACAAAACAAGAGATCGGAGACATCAAGATTTTCGACGAATTTTTTAAGAATTTTCAAATTTTCAGATGGGAGGTTCCAGATAAGGTCAAAAACGACATACTCAGATCTTCACCAAACTTTGCATGGATACATTGGATGTCAAGACACGTGGAAAAAACATACAAAACATAGGATTGGTGACATCAAGATTTTGGACGAATTTTTTAAGAATTTTCAAATTTTCAGATAGGAGGTTCCATATAAGGTCAAAAACTACATACTCAGATCTTCACCAAACTTTGCAGGGATACATTGGATGTCAAGACACGTGGAAAAAACGTACAAAACAAGAGATTGGAGACATCAAGATTTTCGACGAATTTTTTAAGAATTTTCAAATTTTCAGAAAGGATGTTCCAGATAAGGTCAAAAACGACATTCTCAGATCTTCACCAAACTTTGCAGGGATACATTGGAGGTCGAGACACGTGGAAAAAACGTACAAAACAAGAGATTGGGGTCATCAAGATTTTGGACGAATTTTTTAAGAATTTTCAAATTTTCAGAAAGGAGGTTCCATATAATGTCAAAAACTACATACTCAGATCTTCACCAAACTTTGCAGGGATACATTGAATGTCAAGACACGTGGAAAAAACGTACAAAACAAGAGATTGGGGTCATCAAGATTTTGGACGGATTTTTTAGGAATTTTCAAATTTTCAGCTGGGAGGTTCCAGATAAGGTCAAAAACTACATACTCAGATCTTCACCAAACTTTGCAGGGATACATTGGATGTCAAGACACGTGGAAAAAACGTACAAAACAAGAGATTGGAGACATCAAGATTTTGGACGAATTTTTTAAGAATTTTTAAATTTTCAGATAGGAGGTTCCATATAAGGTCAAAAACTACATACTCAGATCTTCACCAAACTTTGCATGGATACATTATGTGTCAAGACACGTGGAAAAAACGTACAAAACAAGAGATTGGAGACATCAAGATATTGGTCGAATTTTTTAAGAATTTTCAAATTTTCAGATGGGAGGTTCCAGATAAGGTCAAAAACTACATACTCAGATCTTCACCAAACTTTGCAGGGATACATTGGATGTCAAGACACGTGGAAAAAACGTACAAAACAAGAGATAGGAGACATCAAGATTTTGGACGAATTTTTTAACAATTTTCAAATTTTCAGAAAGGATGTTCCAGATAAGGTCAAAAACAACATACTCAGATCTTCACCAAACTTTGCAGGGATACATTGGATATCAAGACACGTGGAAAAAACGTACAAAACAAGAGATTGGAGACATCAAGATTTTGGACGAATTTTTTAAGAATTTTCAAATTTTCAGATAGGAGGTTCCAGATAAGATCAAAAACTACATACTCAGATCTTCACCAAACTTTGCAGGGATACATTGGATGTCAAGACACGTGGAAAAAAGTACAAAACAAGAGATTGGGGTCATCAAGATTTTGGACGGATTTTTTAGGAATTTTCAAATTTTCAGATGGGAGGTTCCAGATAAGGTCAAAAACTACATACTCAGATCTTCACCAAACATTGCAGGGATACATTGGATGTCAAGACACGTGGAAAAATCGTACAAAACAAGAGATTGGAGACATCAAGATTTTGGACGAATTTTTTAAGAATTTTCAAATTTTCAGATAGGAGGTTCCAGATGAGGTCAAAAACTACATACTCAGATCTTCACCAAACTTTGCAGGAATACTTTGCATGTCAAGACACGTGGAAAAAACGTACAAAACAAGAGATCGGAGACATCAAGATTTTCGACGAATTTTTTAAGAATTTTCAAATTTTCAGATGGGAGGTTCCAGATAAGGTCAAAAACGACATACTCAGATCTTCACCAAACTTTGCAGGGATCCATTGGAGGTCGAGACACGTGGAAAAAACGTACAAAACAAGAGATTGGAGACATCAAGATTTTGGACGAATTTTTTAAGAATTTTCAAATTTTCAGATAGGAGGTTCCATATAAGGTCAAAAACTACATACTCAGATCTTCACCAAACTTTGCAGGGATACATTGGATGTCAAGACACGTGGAAAAAACGTACAAAACAAGAGATTGGAGACATCAAGATTTTCGACGAATTTTTTAAGAATTTTCAAATTTTCAGAAAGGATGTTCCAGATAAGGTCAAAAACGACATACTCAGATCTTCACCAAACTTTGCAGGGATCCATTGGAGGTCGAGACACGTGGAAAAAACGTACAAAACAAGAGATTGGAGACATCAAGATTTTGGACGAATTTTTGAAGAATTTTCAAATTTTCAGATAGGAGGTTCCAGATAAGGTCTAAAACTACATACTCAGATCTCCACCAAACATTGCAGGAATACATTGGATGTCAAGACACGTGGAAAAAACGTACAAAACAAGAGATTGGAGACATCAAGATTTTCGACGAATTTTTGAAGAATTTTCAAATTTTCAGATAGGAGGTTCCAGATAAGGTCAAAATCTACATACTCAGATCTTCACCAAACGTTGCAGGGATACTTTGCATGTCAAGACACGTGGAAAAAACGTACAAAACAAAAGATTGGAGACATCAAGTTTTTCGACGAATTTTTTAAGAATTTTCAAATTTTCAGATGGGAGGTTCCAGATAAGGTCAAAAACGACATACTCAGATCTTCACCAAACTTTGCATGGATACATTGGATGTCAAGACACGTGGAAAAAACGTACAAAACAAGAGATTGGAGACATCAAGATTTTGGACGAATTTTTTAAGAATTCTCAAATTTTCAGAAAGGAGGTTCCATATAAGGTCAAAAACTACATACTCAGATCTTCACCAAACTTTGCAGGGATACTTTGGATGTCAAGACACGTGGAAAAAACGTACAAAACAAGAGATTGGGGTCATCAAGATTTTGGACGAATTTTTTAAGAATTTTCAAATTTTCAAATGGGAGGTTCAATATAAGGTCAAAAACTACATACTCAGATCTTCACCAAACTTTGCATGGATACATTGGATGTCAAGACACGTGGAAAAAACATACAAAACATAGGATTCGGAACATCAAGATTTTGGTCGAATTTTTTAAGAATTTTCAAATTTTCAGATAGGAGGTTCCATATAAGGTCAAAAACTACATACTCAGATCTTCACCAAACATTGCAGGAATACATTGGATGTCAAGACACGTGAAAAAAACGTACAAAACAAGAGATTGGGGTCATCAAGATTTTGCACGGATTTTTTAGGAATTATCAAATTTTCAGATGGGAGGTTCCAGATAAGGTCAAAAACTACATACTCAGATCTTCACCAAACTTTGCAGGGATACATTGGATGTCAAGACACGTGGAAAAAACGTACAAAACAAGAGATTGGAGACATCAAGATTTTGGACGAATTTTTTAAGAATTTTCAAATTTTCAGATAGGAGGTTCCATATAAGGTCAAAAACTACATACTCAGATCTTCACCAAACTTTGCATGGATACATTATGTGTCAAGACACGTGGAAAAAACGTACAAAACAAAAGATTGGAGACATCAAGATTTTGGTCGAATTTTTTAAGAATTTTCAAATTTTCAGATGGGAGGTTCCAGATAAGGTCAAAAACTACATACTCAGATCTTCACCAAACTTTGCAGGGATACATTGGATGTCAAGACACGTGGAAAAAACGTACAAAAAAGAGATTGGAGACATCAAGATTTTGGACGAATTTTTTAACAATTTTCAAATTTTCAGAAAGGATGTTCCAGATAAGGTCAAAAACGACATACTCAGATCTTCACCAAACTTTGCATGGATACATTGGATGTCAAGACACGTGGAAAAAACATACAAAACATAGGATTGGTGACATCAAGATTTTGGACGAATTTTTTAAGAATTTTCAAATTTTCAGATAGGAGGTTCCATATAAGGTCAAAAACTACATACTCAGATCTTCACCAAACTTTGCAGGGATACATTGGATGTCAAGACACGTGGAAAAAACGTACAAAACAAGAGATTGGAGACATCAAGATTTTCGACGAATTTTTTAAGAATTTTCAAATTTTCAGATAGGAGGTTCCAGATAAGGTCAAAAACTACATACTCAGATCTCAACCAAACATTGCAGGGATACATTGGATGTCAAGACACGTGGAAAAAACGTACAAAACAAGAGATTGGAGACATCAAGATTTTCGACGAATTTTTGAAGAATTTTCAAATTTTCAGATAGGAGGTTCCAGATAAGGTCAAAAACTACATACTCAGATCTTCACCAAACGTTGCAGGGATACTTTGCATGTCAAGACACGTGGAAAAAACGTACAAAACAAGAGATTGGAGACATCAAGATTTTCGACGAATTTTTTAAGAATTTTCAAATTTTCAGATGGGAGGTTCCAGATAAGGTCAAAAACGACATACTCAGATCTTCACCAAACTTTGCATGGATACATTGGATGTCAAGACACGTGGAAAAAACGTACAAAACAAGAGATTGGAGACATCAAGATTTTGGACGAATTTTTTAAGAATTCTCAAATTTTCAGAAAGGAGGTTCCATATAAGGTCAAAAACTACATACTCAGATCTTCACCAAACTTTGCAGGGATACTTTGGATGTCAAGACACGTGGAAAAAACGTACAAAACAAGAGATTGGGGTCATCAAGATTTTGGACGAATTTTTTAAGAATTTTCAAATTTTCAGATGGGAGGTTCAATATAAGGTCAAAAACTACATACTCAGATCTTCACCAAACTTTGCATGGATACATTGGATGTCAAGACACGTGGAAAAAACATACAAAACATAGGATTCGGAACATCAAGATTTTGGTCGAATTTTTTAAGAATTTTCAAATTTTCAGATAGGAGGTTCCATATAAGGTCAAAAACTACATACTCAGATCTTCACCAAACATTGCAGGAATACATTGGATGTCAAGACACGTGGAAAAAACGTACAAAACAAGAGATTGGGGTCATCAAGATTTTGCACGGATTTTTTAGGAATTTTCAAATTTTCAGATGGGAGGTTCCAGATAAGGTCAAAAACTACATACTCAGATCTTCACCAAACTTTGCAGGGATACATTGGATGTCAAGACACGTGGAAAAAACGTACAAAACAAGAGATTGGAGACATCAAGATTTTGGACGAATTTTTTAAGAATTTTCAAATTTTCAGATAGGAGGTTCCATATAAGGTCAAAAACTACATACTCAGATCTTCACCAAACTTTGCATGGATACATTATGTGTCAAGACACGTGGAAAAAACGTACAAAACAAAAGATTGGAGACATCAAGATTTTGGTCGAATTTTTTAAGAATTTTCAAATTTTCAGATGGGAGGTTCCAGATAAGGTCAAAAACTACATACTCAGATCTTCACCAAACTTTGCAGGGATACATTGGATGTCAAGACACGTGGAAAAAACGTACAAAAAAGAGATTGGAGACATCAAGATTTTGGACGAATTTTTTAACAATTTTCAAATTTTCAGAAAGGATGTTCCAGATAAGGTCAAAAACGACATACTCAGATCTTCACCAAACTTTGCATGGATACATTGGATGTCAAGACACGTGGAAAAAACATACAAAACATAGGATTGGTGACATCAAGATTTTGGACGAATTTTTTAAGAATTTTCAAATTTTCAGATAGGAGGTTCCATATAAGGTCAAAAACTACATACTCAGATCTTCACCAAACTTTGCAGGGATACATTGGATGTCAAGACACGTGGAAAAAACGTACAAAACAAGAGATTGGAGACATCAAGATTTTCGACGAATTTTTTAAGAATTTTCAAATTTTCAGAAAGGATGTTCCAGATAAGGTCAAAAACGACATACTCAGATCTTCACCAAACTTTGCAGGGATACATTGGAGGTCGAGACACGTGGAAAAAACGTACAAAACAAGAGATTGGAGACATCAAGATTTTGGACGAATTTTTGAAGAATTTTCAAATTTTCAGATAGGAGGTTCCAGATAAGGTCAAAAACTACATACTCAGATCTCAACCAAACATTGCAGGGATACATTGGATGTCAAGACACGTGGAAAAAACGTACAAAACAAGAGATTGGAGACATCAAGATTTTCGACGAATTTTTGAAGAATTTTCAAATTTTCAGATAGGAGGTTCCAGATAAGGTCAAAAACTACATACTCAGATCTTCACCAAACGTTGCAGGGATACTTTGCATGTCAAGACACGTGGAAAAAACGTACAAAACAAGAGATTGGAGACATCAAGATTTTCGACGAATTTTTTAAGAATTTTCAAATTTTCAGATGGGAGGTTCCAGATAAGGTCAAAAACGACATACTCAGATCTTCACCAAACTTTGCATGGATACATTGGATGTCAAGACACGTGGAAAAAACGTACAAAACAAGAGATTGGAGACATCAAGATTTTGGACGAATTTTTTAAGAATTCTCAAATTTTCAGAAAGGAGGTTCCATATAAGGTCAAAAACTACAAACTCAGATCTTCACCAAACTTTGCAGGGATACATTGGATGTCAAGACACGTGGAAAAAACGTACAAAACAAGAGATTGGGGTCTTCAAGATTTTGGACGATTTTTTTAAGAATTTTCAAATTTTCAGAAAGGAGGTTCCATATAAGGTCAAAAACTACATACTCAGATCTTCACCAAACTTTGCAGGGATACATTGAATGTCAAGACACGTGGAAAAAACGTACAAAACAAGAGATTGGGGTCATCAAGATTTTGGACGGATTTTTTAGGAATTTTCAAATTTTCAGATGGGAGGTTCCAGATAAGGTCAAAAACTACATACTCAGATCTTCACCAAACTTTGCAGGGATACATTGGATGTCAAGACACGTGGAAAAAACGTACAAAACAAGAGATTGGAGACATCAAGATTTTGGACGAATTTTTTAAGAATTTTTAAATTTTCAGATAGGAGGTTCCAGATAAGGTCTAAAACTACATACTCAGATCTCCACCAAACATTGCAGGAATACATTGGATGTCAAGACACGTGGAAAAAACGTACAAAACAAGAGATTGGAGACATCAAGATTTTCGACGAATTTTTGAAGAATTTTCAAATTTTCAGATAGGAGGTTCCAGATAAGGTCAAAAACTACATACTCAGATCTTCACCAAACGTTGCAGGGATACTTTGCATGTCAAGACACGTGGAAAAAACGTACAAAACAAAAGATTGGAGACATCAAGTTTTTCGACGAATTTTTTAAGAATTTTCAAATTTTCAGATGGGAGGTTCCAGATAAGGTCAAAAACGACATACTCAGATCTTCACCAAACTTTGCATGGATACATTGGATGTCAAGACACGTGGAAAAAACGTACAAAACAAGAGATTGGAGACATCAAGATTTTGGACGAATTTTTTAAGAATTCTCAAATTTTCAGAAAGGAGGTTCCATATAAGGTCAAAAACTACATACTCAGATCTTCACCAAACTTTGCAGGGATACTTTGGATGTCAAGACACGTGGAAAAAACGTACAAAACAAGAGATTGGGGTCATCAAGATTTTGGACGAATTTTTTAAGAATTTTCAAATTTTCAAATGGGAGGTTCAATATAAGGTCAAAAACTACATACTCAGATCTTCACCAAACTTTGCATGGATACATTGGATGTCAAGACACGTGGAAAAAACATACAAAACATAGGATTCGGAACATCAAGATTTTGGTCGAATTTTTTAAGAATTTTCAAATTTTCAGATAGGAGGTTCCATATAAGGTCAAAAACTACATACTCAGATCTTCACCAAACATTGCAGGAATACATTGGATGTCAAGACACGTGAAAAAAACGTACAAAACAAGAGATTGGGGTCATCAAGATTTTGCACGGATTTTTTAGGAATTATCAAATTTTCAGATGGGAGGTTCCAGATAAGGTCAAAAACTACATACTCAGATCTTCACCAAACTTTGCAGGGATACATTGGATGTCAAGACACGTGGAAAAAACGTACAAAACAAGAGATTGGAGACATCAAGATTTTGGACGAATTTTTTAAGAATTTTCAAATTTTCAGATAGGAGGTTCCATATAAGGTCAAAAACTACATACTCAGATCTTCACCAAACTTTGCATGGATACATTATGTATCAAGACACGTGGAAAAAACGTACAAAACAAAAGATTGGAGACATCAAGATTTTGGTCGAATTTTTTAAGAATTTTCAAATTTTCAGATGGGAGGTTCCAGATAAGGTCAAAAACTACATACTCAGATCTTCACCAAACTTTGCAGGGATACATTGGATGTCAAGACACGTGGAAAAAACGTACAAAAAAGAGATTGGAGACATCAAGATTTTGGACGAATTTTTTAACAATTTTCAAATTTTCAGAAAGGATGTTCCAGATAAGGTCAAAAACGACATACTCAGATCTTCACCAAACTTTGCATGGATACATTGGATGTCAAGACACGTGGAAAAAACATACAAAACATAGGATTGGTGACATCAAGATTTTGGACGAATTTTTTAAGAATTTTCAAATTTTCAGATAGGAGGTTCCATATAAGGTCAAAAACTACATACTCAGATCTTCACCAAACTTTGCAGGGATACATTGGATGTCAAGACACGTGGAAAAAACGTACAAAACAAGAGATTGGAGACATCAAGATTTTCGACGAATTTTTTAAGAATTTTCAAATTTTCAGATAGGAGGTTCCAGATAAGGTCAAAAACTACATACTCAGATCTCAACCAAACATTGCAGGGATACATTGGATGTCAAGACACGTGGAAAAAACGTACAAAACAAGAGATTGGAGACATCAAGATTTTCGACGAATTTTTGAAGAATTTTCAAATTTTCAGATAGGAGGTTCCAGATAAGGTCAAAAACTACATACTCAGATCTTCACCAAACGTTGCAGGGATACTTTGCATGTCAAGACACGTGGAAAAAACGTACAAAACAAGAGATTGGAGACATCAAGATTTTCGACGAATTTTTTAAGAATTTTCAAATTTTCAGATGGGAGGTTCCAGATAAGGTCAAAAACGACATACTCAGATCTTCACCAAACTTTGCATGGATACATTGGATGTCAAGACACGTGGAAAAAACGTACAAAACAAGAGATTGGAGACATCAAGATTTTGGACGAATTTTTTAAGAATTCTCAAATTTTCAGAAAGGAGGTTCCATATAAGGTCAAAAACTACATACTCAGATCTTCACCAAACTTTGCAGGGATACTTTGGATGTCAAGACACGTGGAAAAAACGTACAAAACAAGAGATTGGGGTCATCAAGATTTTGGACGAATTTTTTAAGAATTTTCAAATTTTCAGATGGGAGGTTCAATATAAGGTCAAAAACTACATACTCAGATCTTCACCAAACTTTGCATGGATACATTGGATGTCAAGACACGTGGAAAAAACATACAAAACATAGGATTCGGAACATCAAGATTTTGGTCGAATTTTTTAAGAATTTTCAAATTTTCAGATAGGAGGTTCCATATAAGGTCAAAAACTACATACTCAGATCTTCACCAAACATTGCAGGAATACATTGGATGTCAAGACACGTGGAAAAAACGTACAAAACAAGAGATTGGGGTCATCAAGATTTTGCACGGATTTTTTAGGAATTTTCAAATTTTCAGATGGGAGGTTCCAGATAAGGTCAAAAACTACATACTCAGATCTTCACCAAACTTTGCAGGGATACATTGGATGTCAAGACACGTGGAAAAAACGTACAAAACAAGAGATTGGAGACATCAAGATTTTGGACGAATTTTTTAAGAATTTTCAAATTTTCAGATAGGAGGTTCCATATAAGGTCAAAAACTACATACTCAGATCTTCACCAAACTTTGCATGGATACATTATGTGTCAAGACACGTGGAAAAAACGTACAAAACAAAAGATTGGAGACATCAAGATTTTGGTCGAATTTTTTAAGAATTTTCAAATTTTCAGATGGGAGGTTCCAGATAAGGTCAAAAACTACATACTCAGATCTTCACCAAACTTTGCAGGGATACATTGGATGTCAAGACACGTGGAAAAAACGTACAAAAAAGAGATTGGAGACATCAAGATTTTGGACGAATTTTTTAACAATTTTCAAATTTTCAGAAAGGATGTTCCAGATAAGGTCAAAAACGACATACTCAGATCTTCACCAAACTTTGCATGGATACATTGGATGTCAAGACACGTGGAAAAAACATACAAAACATAGGATTGGTGACATCAAGATTTTGGACGAATTTTTTAAGAATTTTCAAATTTTCAGATAGGAGGTTCCATATAAGGTCAAAAACTACATACTCAGATCTTCACCAAACTTTGCAGGGATACATTGGATGTCAAGACACGTGGAAAAAACGTACAAAACAAGAGATTGGAGACATCAAGATTTTCGACGAATTTTTTAAGAATTTTCAAATTTTCAGAAAGGATGTTCCAGATAAGGTCAAAAACGACATACTCAGATCTTCACCAAACTTTGCAGGGATACATTGGAGGTCGAGACACGTGGAAAAAACGTACAAAACAAGAGATTGGAGACATCAAGATTTTGGACGAATTTTTGAAGAATTTTCAAATTTTCAGATAGGAGGTTCCAGATAAGGTCAAAAACTACATACTCAGATCTCAACCAAACATTGCAGGGATACATTGGATGTCAAGACACGTGGAAAAAACGTACAAAACAAGAGATTGGAGACATCAAGATTTTCGACGAATTTTTGAAGAATTTTCAAATTTTCAGATAGGAGGTTCCAGATAAGGTCAAAAACTACATACTCAGATCTTCACCAAACGTTGCAGGGATACTTTGCATGTCAAGACACGTGGAAAAAACGTACAAAACAAGAGATTGGAGACATCAAGATTTTCGACGAATTTTTTAAGAATTTTCAAATTTTCAGATGGGAGGTTCCAGATAAGGTCAAAAACGACATACTCAGATCTTCACCAAACTTTGCATGGATACATTGGATGTCAAGACACGTGGAAAAAACGTACAAAACAAGAGATTGGAGACATCAAGATTTTGGACGAATTTTTTAAGAATTCTCAAATTTTCAGAAAGGAGGTTCCATATAAGGTCAAAAACTACAAACTCAGATCTTCACCAAACTTTGCAGGGATACATTGGATGTCAAGACACGTGGAAAAAACGTACAAAACAAGAGATTGGGGTCTTCAAGATTTTGGACGATTTTTTTAAGAATTTTCAAATTTTCAGAAAGGAGGTTCCATATAAGGTCAAAAACTACATACTCAGATCTTCACCAAACTTTGCAGGGATACATTGAATGTCAAGACACGTGGAAAAAACGTACAAAACAAGAGATTGGGGTCATCAAGATTTTGGACGGATTTTTTAGGAATTTTCAAATTTTCAGATGGGAGGTTCCAGATAAGGTCAAAAACTACATACTCAGATCTTCACCAAACTTTGCAGGGATACATTGGATGTCAAGACACGTGGAAAAAACGTACAAAACAAGAGATTGGAGACATCAAGATTTTGGACGAATTTTTTAAGAATTTTTAAATTTTCAGATAGGAGGTTCCATATAAGGTCAAAAACTACATACTCAGATCTTCACCAAACTTTGCATGGATACATTATGTGTCAAGACACGTGGAAAAAACGTACAAAACAAGAGATTGGAGACATCAAGATATTGGTCGAATTTTTTAAGAATTTTCAAATTTTCAGATGGGAGGTTCCAGATAAGGTCAAAAACTACATACTCAGATCTTCACCAAACTTTGCAGGGATACATTGGATGTCAAGACACGTGGAAAAAACGTACAAAACAAGAGATAGGAGATATCAAGATTTTGGACGAATTTTTTAACAATTTTCAAATTTTCAGAAAGGATGTTCCAGATAAGGTCAAAAACAACATACTCAGATCTTCACCAAACTTTGCAGGGATACATTGGATATCAAGACACGTGGAAAAAACGTACAAAACAAGAGATTGGAGACATCAAGATTTTGGACGAATTTTTTAAGAATTTTCAAATTTTCAGATAGGAGGTTCCAGATAAGGTCAAAAACTACATACTCAGATCTTCACCAAACATTGCAGGGATACATTGGATGTCAAGACACGTGGAAAAAACGTACAAAACAAGAGATTGGGGTCATCAAGATTTTGGACGAATTTTTTAGGAATTTTCAAATTTTCAGATAGGAGGTTCCAGATGAGGTCAAAAACTACATACTCAGATCTTCACCAAACTTTGCAGGAATACTTTGCATGTCAAGACACGTGGAAAAAACGTACAAAACAAGAGATCGGAGACATCAAGATTTTCGACGAATTTTTTAAGAATTTTCAAATTTTCAGATGGGAGGTTCCAGATAAGTTCAAAAACGACATACTCAGATCTTCACCAAACTTTGCAGGGATCCATTGGAGGTCGAGACACGTGGAAAAAACGTACAAAACAAGAGATTGGAGACATCAAGATTTTGGACGAATTTTTTAAGAATTTACAAATTTTCAGGTAGGAGGTTCCATATAAGGTCAAAAACTACATACTCAGATCTTCACCAAACTTTGCAGGGATACATTGGATGTCAAGACACGTGGAAAAAACGTACAAAACAAGAGATTGGAGACATCAAGATTTTCGACGAATTTTTTAAGAATTTTCAAATTTTCAGAAAGGATGTTCCAGATAAGGTCAAAAACGACATACTCAGATCTTCACCAAACTTTGCAGTGATCCATTGGAGGTCGAGACACGTGGAAAAAACGTACAAAACAAGAGATTGGAGACATCAAGATTTTGGACGAATTTTTGAAGAATTTTCAAATTTTCAGATAGGAGGTTCCAGATAAGGTCTAAAACTACATACTCAGATCTCCACCAAACATTGCAGGAATACATTGGATGTCAAGACACGTGGAAAAAACGTACAAAACAAGAGATTGGAGACATCAAGATTTTCGACGAATTTTTGAAGAATTTTCAAATTTTCAGATAGGAGGTTCCAGATAAGGTCAAAAACTACATACTCAGATCTTCACCAAACGTTGCAGGGATACTTTGCATGTCAAGACACGTGGAAAAAACGTACAAAACAAAAGATTGGAGACATCAAGATTTTCGACGAATTTTTTAAGAATTTTCAAATTTTCAGATGGGAGGTTCCAGATAAGGTCAAAAACGACATACTCAGATCTTCACCAAACTTTGCATGGATACATTGGATGTCAAGACACGTGGAAAAAACGTACAAAACAAGAGATTGGAGACATCAAGATTTTGGACGAATTTTTTAAGAATTCTCAAATTTTCAGAAAGGAGGTTCCATATAAGGTCAAAAACTACATACTCAGATCTTCACCAAACTTTGCAGGGATACTTTGGATGTCAAGACACGTGGAAAAAACGTACAAAACAAGAGATTGGGGTCATCAAGATTTTGGACGAATTTTTTAAGAATTTTCAAATTTTCAGATGGGAGGTTCAATATAAGTTCAAAAACTACATACTCAGATCTTCACCAAACTTTGCATGGATACATTGGATGTCAAGACACGTGGAAAAAACATACAAAACATAGGATTCGGAACATCAAGATTTTGGTCGAATTTTTTAAGAATTTTCAAATTTTCAGATAGGAGGTTCCATATAAGGTCAAAAACTACATACTCAGATCTTCACCAAACATTGCAGGAATACATTGGATGTCAAGACACGTGGAAAAAACGTACAAAACAAGAGATTGGGGTCATCAAGATTTTGCACGGATTTTTTAGGAATTTTCAAATTTTCAGATGGGAGGTTCCAGATAAGGTCAAAAACTACATACTCAGATCTTCACCAAACTTTGCAGGGATACATTGGATGTCAAGACACGTGGAAAAAACGTACAAAACAAGAGATTGGAGACATCAAGATTTTGGACGAATTTTTTAAGAATTTTCAAATTTTCAGATAGGAGGTTCCATATAAGGTCAAAAACTACATACTCAGATCTTCACCAAACTTTGCATGGATACATTATGTGTCAAGACACGTGGAAAAAACGTACAAAACAAAAGATTGGAGACATCAAGATTTTGGTCGAATTTTTTAAGAATTTTCAAATTTTCAGATGGGAGGTTCCAGATAAGGTCAAAAACTACATACTCAGATCTTCACCAAACTTTGCAGGGATACATTGGATGTCAAGACACGTGGAAAAAACGTACAAAAAAGAGATTGGAGACATCAAGATTTTGGACGAATGTTTTAACAATTTTCAAATTTTCAGAAAGGATGTTCCAGATAAGGTCAAAAACGACATACTCAGATCTTCACCAAACTTTGCAGGGATACATTGGATATCAAGACACGTGGAAAAAACGTACAAAACAAGAGATTGGAGACATCAAGATTTTGGACGAATTTTTTAAGAATTTTCAAATTTTCAGATAGGAGGTTCCAGATAAGGTCAAAAACTACATACTCAGATCTTCACCAAACTTTGCAGGGATACATTGGATGTCAAGACACGTGGAAAAAACGTACAAAACAAGAGATTGGGGTCATCAAGATTTTGGACGGATTTTTTAGGAATTTTCAAATTTTCAGATGGGAGGTTCCAGATAAGGTCAAAAACTACATACTCAGATCTTCACCAAACATTGCAGGGATACATTGGATGTCAAGACACGTGGAAAAAACGTACAAAACAAGAGATTGGAGACATCAAAATTTTGGACGAATTTTTTAAGAATTTTCAAATTTTCAGATAGGAGGTTCCAGATGAGGTCAAAAACTACATACTCAGATCTTCACCAAACTTTGCAGGAATACTTTGCATGTCAAGACACGTGGAAAAAACGTACAAAACAAGAGATCGGAGACATCAAGATTTTCGACGAATTTTTTAAGAATTTTCAAATTTTCAGATGGGAGGTTCCAGATAAGGTCAAAAACGACATACTCAGATCTTCACCAAACTTTGCATGGATACATTGGATGTCAAGACACGTGGAAAAAACATACAAAACATAGGATTGGTGACATCAAGATTTTCGACGAATTTTTTAAGAATTTTCAAATTTTCAGAAAGGATGTTCCAGATAAAGTCAAAAACGACATACTCAGATCTTCACCAAACTTTGCAGGGATACATTGGAGGTCGAGACACGTGGAAAAAACGTACAAAACAAGAGATTGGAGACATCAAGATTTTGGACGAATTTTTGAAGAATTTTCAAATTTTCTGATAGGAGGTCCCAGATAAGGTCAAAAACTACATACTCAGATCTCCACCAAACATTGCAGGGATACATTGGATGTCAAGACACGTTGAAAAAACGTACAAAACAAGAGATTGGAGACATCAAGATTTTCGACGAATTTTTGAAGAATTTTCAAATTTTCAGATAGGAGGTTCCAGATAAGGTCAAAAACTACATACTCAGATCTTCACCAAACGTTGCAGGGATACTTTGCATGTCAAGACACGTGGAAAAAACGTACAAAACAAGAGATTGGAGACATCAAGATTTTCGACGAATTTTTTAAGAATTTTCAAATTTTCAGATGGGAGGTTCCAGATAAGGTCCAAAACGACATACTCAGATCTTCACCAAACTTTGCATGGATACATTGGATGTCAAGACACGTGGAAAAAACGTACAAAACAAGAGATTGGAGACATCAAGATTTTGGACGAATTTTTTAAGAATTCTCAAATTTTCAGAAAGGAGGTTCCATATAAGGTCAAAAACTACATACTCAGATCTTCACCAAACTTTGCAGGGATACATTGGATGTCAAGACACGTGGAAAAAACGTACAAAACAAGAGATTGGGGTCATCAAGATTTTGGACGAATTTTTTAAGAATTTTCAAATTTTCAGAAAGGAGGTTCCATATAAGGTCAAAAACTACATACTCAGATCTTCACCAAACTTTGCAGGGATACATTGAATGTCAAGACACGTGGAAAAAACGTACAAAACAAGAGATTGGGGTCATCAAGATTTTGGACGGATTTTTTAGGAATTTTCAAATTTTCAGATGGGAGGTTCCAGATAAGGTCAAAAACTACATACTCAGATCTTCACCAAACTTTGCAGGGATACATTGGATGTCAAGACACGTGGAAAAAACGTACAAAACAAGAGATTGGAGACATCAAGATTTTGGACGAATTTTTTAAGAATTTTCAAATTTTTAGATAGGAGGTTCCATATAAGGTCAAAAACTACATACTCAGATCTTCACCAAACTTTGCATGGATACATTATGTGTCAAGACACGTGGAAAAAACGTACAAAACAAGAGATTGGAGACATCAAGATTTTGGTCGAATTTTTTAAGAATTTTCAAATTTTCAGATGGGAGGTTCCAGATAAGGTCAAAAACTACATACTCAGATCTTCACCAAACTTTGCAGGGATACATTGGATGTCAAGACACGTGGAAAAAACGTACAAAACAAGAGATAGGAGACATCAAGATTTTGGACGAATTTTTTAACAATTTTCAAATTTTCAGAAAGGATGTTCCAGATAAGGTCAAAAACGACATACTCAGATCTTCACCAAACTTTGCAGGGATACATTGGATATCAAGACACGTGGAAAAAACGTACAAAACAAGAGATTGGAGACATCAAGATTTTGGACGAATTTTTTAAGAATTTTCAAATTTTCAGATAGGAGGTTCCAGATAAGGTCAAAAACTACATACTCAGATCTTCACCAAACTTTGCAGGGATACATTGGATGTCAAGACACGTGGAAAAACGTACAAAACAAGAGATTGGGGTCATCAAGATTTTGGACGGATTTTTTTAGGAATTTTCAAATTTTCAGATGGGAGGTTCCAGATAAGGTCAAAAACTACATACTCAGATCTTCACCAAACATTGCAGGGATACATTGGATGTCAAGACACGTGGAAAAAACGTACAAAACAAGAGATTGGAGACATCAAGATTTTGGACGAATTTTTTAAGAATTTTCAAATTTTCAGATAGGAGGTTCCAGATGAGGTCAAAAACTACATACTCAGATCTTCACCAAACTTTGCAGGAATACTTTGCATGTCAAGACTCGTGGAAAAAAAGTACAAAACAAGGGATCGGAGACATCAAGATTTTGGACGAATTTTTTAAGAATTTTCAAATTTTCAGATAGGAGGTTCCAGATGAGGTCAAAAACTACATACTCAGATCTTCAACAAACTTTGCAGGAATACTTTGCATGTCAAGACACGTGGAAAAAAAGTACAAAACAAGGGATCGGAGACATCAAGATTTTCGACGATTTTTTTAAGAATTTTCAAATTTTCAGATGGGAGGTTCCAGATAAGGTCAAAAACGACATACTCAGATCTTCACCAAACTTTGCATGGATACATTGGATGTCAAGACACGTGGAAAAAACATACAAAACATAGGATTGGTGACATCAAGATTTTGGACGAATTTTTTAAGAATTTTCAAATTTTCAGAAAGGAGGTTCCATATAAGGTCAAAAACTACATACTCAGATCTTCACCAAACTTTGCAGGGATACATTGGATGTCAAGACACGTGGAAAAAACGTACAAAACAAGAGATTGGAGACATCAAGATTTTCGACGAATTTTTTAAGAATTTTCAAATTTACAGATAGGAGGTTCCAGATAAGGTCAAAAACTACATACTCAGATCTCCACCAAACATTGCAGGGATACATTGGATGTCAAGACACGTGGAAAAAACGTACAAAACAAGAGATTGGAGACATCAAGATTTTCGACGAATTTTTGAAGAATTTTCAAATTTTCAGATAGGAGGTTCCAGATAAGGTCAAAAACTACATACTCAGATCTTCACAAAACGTTGCAGGGATACTTTGCATGTCAAGACACGTGGAAAAAACGTACAAAACAAGAGATTGGAGACATCAAGGTTTTCGACGATTTTTTTAAGAATTTTCAAATTTTCAGATGGGAGGTTCCAGATAAGTTCAAAAACGACATACTCAGATCTTCACCAAACTTTGCATGGATACATTGGATGTCAAGACACGTGGAAAAAACATACAAAACATAGGATTGGGGACATCAAGATTTTGGTCGAATTTTTTAAGAATTTTCAAATTTTCAGATAGGAGGTTCCATATAAGGTCAAAAACTACATACTCAGATCTTCACCAAACTTTGCAGGGATACATTGGATGTCAAGACACGTGGAAAAAACATACAAGACCTAGGATTGAAGACATCAAGATTTTGGTCAAATTTTTTAAGAATTTTCAAATTTTCAGGTTACATATAAGGTCAAAAACTACATACTCAGATCTTCACCAAACTTTGCAGGGATACATTGGATGTCAAGACACGTGGAAAAAACGTACAAAACAAGAGATTGGAGACATCAAGATTTTGGACGAATTTTTTAAGAATTTTCAAATTTTCAGATAGGAGGTTCCATATAAGGTCAAAAACTACATACTCAGATCTTCACCAAACATTGCAGGGATACATTGGAGGTCAAGACACGTGGAAAAAACGTACAAAACAAGAGATTGGAGACATCAAGATCTTGGACGAATTTTTTAAAAATTTTCAAATTTTCAGATAGGAGGTTCCAGATAAGGTCTAAAACTACATACTCAGATCTTCACCAAACTTTGCAGGGATACATTGGATGTCAAGACACGTGGAAAAAACATACAAAACATAGGATTGGGGATATCAAGATTTTGGTCAAATTTTTTAAGAATTTTCAAATTTTCAGATAGGAGGTTCCATATAAGGTCAAAAACTACATACTCAGATCTTCACCAAACGTTGCAGGTATACTTTGCATGTCAAGACACGTGGAAAAAACGTACAAAACAAGAGATTGGAGACATCAAGATTTTCTACAAATTTTTTAAGAATTTTCAAATTTTCAGATGGGAGGTTCCAGATAAGGTCAAAAACGACATACTCAGATCTTCACCAAACTTTGCATGGATACATTGGATGTCAAGACACGTGGAAAAAACGTACAAAACAAAAAATTGGAGACATCAAGATTTTGGACGAATTTTTTAAGAATTTTCAAATTTTCAGAAAGGAGGTTCCGTATAAGGTCAAAAACTACATACTCAGATCTTCACCAAACTTTGCAGGGATACATTGGATGTCAAGACACGTGGAAAAAACCTATAAAACAAGAGATTGGGGTCATCAAGATTTTGGACGGATTTTTTAGGAATTTTCGAATTTTCAGATGGGAGGTTCCATATAAGGTCAAAAACTACATACTCAGATCTTCACCAAACTTTGCAGGGATACATTGGATGTCAAGACACGTGGAAAAAACGTACAAAACAAGAGATTGGAGACATCAAGATTTTGGACGAATTTTTGAAGAATTTTCAAATTTTCAGATAGGAGGTTCCAGATAAGGTCAAAAACTACATACTCAGATCTTCACCAAACGTTGCAGGGATACTTTGCATGTCAAGACACGTGGAAAAAACGTACAAAACAAGAGATTGGAGACATCAAGATTTTCTACAAATTTTTTAAGAATTTTCAAATTTTCAGATGGGAGGTTCCAGATAAGGTCAAAAACGACATACTCAGATCTTCACCAAACTTTGCATGGATACATTGGATGTCAAGACACGTGGAAAAAACGTACAAAACAAAAAATTGGAGACATCAAGATTTTGGACGAATTTTTTAAGAATTTTCAAATTTTCAGATGGGAGGTTCCAGATAAGGTCAAAAACGACATACTCAGATCTTCACCAAACTTTGCATGGATACATTGGATGTCAAGACACGTGGGAAAAACGTACAAAACAAGAAATTGGAGACATCAAGATTTTGGACGAATTTTTTAAGAATTTTCAAATTTTCAGAAAGGAGGTTCCGTATAAGGTCAAAAACTACATACTCAGATCTTCACCAAACTTTGCAGGGATACATTGGATGTCAAGACACGTGGAAAAAACGTACAAAACAAGAGATTGGAGACATCAAGATTTTGAACGAATTTTTTAAGAAATTTCAAATTTTCAGATAGGAGGTTCCATATAAGGTCAAAAACTACATACTCAGATCTTCACCAAACATTGCAGGGATACATTGGATGTCAAGACACGTGGAAAAAACATACAAAACATAGGATTGGGGACATCAAGATTTTGGTGGAATTTTTTAAGAATTTTCAAATTTTCAGATAGGAGGTTCCATATAAGGTCAAAAACTACATACTCAGATCTTCACCAAACTTTGCAGGGATACATTGGATGTCAAGACACGTGGAAAAACGTACAAAACAAGAGATTGGAGACATCAAGATTTTGGACGATTTTTTTAAGAATTTTCAAATTTTCAGATAGGAGGTTCCAGATAAGGTCAAAAACGACATACTCAGATCTTCACCAAACTTTGCAGGGATACATTGGATGTCAAGACACGTGGAAAAAACGTACAAAACAAGAGATTGGAGACATCAAGATTTTGGACGAATTTTTGAGGAATTTTCAAATTTTCAGAAATGAGGTGCCAGATAAGGTCAAAAACTACATACTCAGATCTTCACCAAACTTTGCAGGGATACATTGGATGTCAAGACACGTGGGAAAAACGTACAAAACAAGAGATTGGAGACATCAAGATTTTGGACGAATTTTTGAGGAATTTTCAAATTTTCAGAAATGAGGTGCCAGATAAGGTCAAAAACTACATACTCAGATCTTCACCAAACTTTGCAGGGATACATTGGATGTCAAGACACGTGGAAAAAACGTACAAAACAAGAGATTGGAGACATCAAGATCTTGGACGAATTTTTTAAAAATTTTCAAATTTTCAGATAGGAGGTTCCAGATAAGGTCTAAAACTACATACTCAGATCTTCACCAAACTTTGCAGGGATACATTGGATGTCAAGACACGTGGAAAAAACATACAAAACATAGGATTGGTGACATCAAGATTTTCGACGAATTTTTGAAGAATTTTCAAATTTTCAGATAGGAGGTTCCAGATAAGGTCAAAAACTACATACTCAGATCTTCACCAAACGTTGCAGGGATACTTTGCATGTCAAGACACGTGGAAAAAACGTACAAAACAAGAGATTGGAGACATCAAGGTTTTCGACGAATTTTTTAAGAATTTTCAAATTTTCAGATGGGAGGTTCCAGATAAGTTCAAAAACGACATACTCAGATCTTCACCAAACTTTGCATGGATACATTGGATGTCAAGACACGTGGAAAAAACATACAAAACATAGGATTGGGGACATCAAGATTTTGGTAGAATTTTTTAAGAATTTTCAAATTTTCAGATAGGAGGTTCCATATAAGGTCAAAAACTACATACTCAGATCTTCACCAAACTTTGCAGGGATACATTGGATGTCAAGACACGTGGAAAAAACATACAAGACCTAGGATTGAAGACATCAAGATTTTGGTCAAATTTTTTAAGAATTTTCAAATTTTCAGGTTACATATAAGGTCAAAAACTACATACTCAGATCTTCACCAAACTTTGCAGGGATACATTGGATGTCAAGACACGTGGAAAAAACGTACAAAACAAGAGATTGGAGACATCAAGATTTTGGACGAATTTTTTAAGAATTTTCAAATTTTCAGATAGGAGGTTCCATATAAGGTCAAAAACTACATACTCAGATCTTCACCAAACATTGCAGGGATACATTGGAGGTCAAGACACGTGGAAAAAACGTACAAAACAAGAGATTGGAGACATCAAGATCTTGGACGAATTTTTTAAAAATTTTCAAATTTTCAGATAGGAGGTTCCAGATAAGGTCTAAAACTACATACTCAGATCTTCACCAAACTTTGCAGGGATACATTGGATGTCAAGACACGTGGAAAAAACATACAAAACATAGGATTGGGGATATCAAGATTTTGGTCAAATTTTTTAAGAATTTTCAAATTTTCAGATAGGAGGTTCCATATAAGGTCAAAAACTACATACTCAGATCTTCACCAAACGTTGCAGGTATACTTTGCATGTCAAGACACGTGGAAAAAACGTACAAAACAAGAGATTGGAGACATCAAGATTTTCTACAAATTTTTTAAGAATTTTCAAATTTTCAGATGGGAGGTTCCAGATAAGGTCAAAAACGACATACTCAGATCTTCACCAAACTTTGCATGGATACATTGGATGTCAAGACACGTGGAAAAAACGTACAAAACAAAAAATTGGAGACATCAAGATTTTGGACGAATTTTTTAAGAATTTTCAAATTTTCAGAAAGGAGGTTCCGTATAAGGTCAAAAACTACATACTCAGATCTTCACCAAACTTTGCAGGGATACATTGGATGTCAAGACACGTGGAAAAAACCTATAAAACAAGAGATTGGGGTCATCAAGATTTTGGACGGATTTTTTAGGAATTTTCGAATTTTCAGATGGGAGGTTCCATATAAGGTCAAAAACTACATACTCAGATCTTCACCAAACTTTGCAGGGATACATTGGATGTAAAGACACGTGGAAAAAACGTACAAAACAAGAGATTGGAGACATCAAGATTTTGGACGAATTTTTGAAGAATTTTCAAATTTTCAGATAGGAGGTTCCAGATAAGGTCAAAAACTACATACTCAGATCTTCACCAAACGTTGCAGGGATACTTTGCATGTCAAGACACGTGGAAAAAACGTACAAAACAAGACATTGGAGACATCAAGATTTTCGACGAATTTTTTAAGAATTTTCAAATTTTCAGATGGGAGGTTCCAGATAAGGTCAAAAACGACATACTCAGATCTTCACCAAACTTTGCATGGATACATTGGATGTCAAGACACGTGGGAAAAACGTACAAAACAAGAAATTGGAGACATCAAGATTTTGGACGAATTTTTTAAGAATTTTCAAATTTTCAGAAAGGAGGTTCCGTATAAGGTCAAAAACTACATACTCAGATCTTCACCAAACTTTGCAGGGATACATTGGATGTCAAGACACGTGGAAAAAACGTACAAAACAAGAGATTGGAGACATCAAGATTTTGAACGAATTTTTTAAGAAATTTCAAATTTTCAGATAGGAGGTTCCATATAAGGTCAAAAACTACATACTCAGATCTTCACCAAACATTGCAGGGATACATTGGATGTCAAGACACGTGGAAAAAACATACAAAACATAGGATTGGGGACATCAAGATTTTGGTGGAATTTTTTAAGAATTTTCAAATTTTCAGATAGGAGGTTCCATATAAGGTCAAAAACTACATACTCAGATCTTCACCAAACTTTGCAGGGATACATTGGATGTCAAGACACGTGGGAAAAACGTACAAAACAAGAGATTGGAGACATCAAGATTTTGGACGAATTTTTGAGGAATTTTCAAATTTTCAGAAATGAGGTGCCAGATAAGGTCAAAAACTACATACTCAGATCTTCACCAAACTTTGCAGGGATACATTGGATGTCAAGACACGTGGAAAAAACGTACAAAACAAGAGATTGGAGACATCAAGATCTTGGACGAATTTTTTAAAAATTTTCAAATTTTCAGATAGGAGGTTACAGATAAGGTCTAAAACTACATACTCAGATCTTCACCAAACTTTGCAGGGATACATTGGATGTCAAGACACGTGGAAAAAACATACAAAACATAGGATTGGGGATATCAAGATTTTGGTCAAATTTTTTAAGAATTTTCAAATTTTCAGATAGGAGGTTCCATATAAGGTCAAAAACTACATACTCAGATCTTCACCAAACGTTGCAGGGATACTTTGCATGTCAAGACACGTGGAAAAAACGAACAAAACAAGAGATTGGAGACATCAAGATTTTCGACAAATTTTTTAAGAATTTTCAAATTTTCAGATGGGAGGTTCCAGATAAGGTCAAAAACGACATACTCAGATCTTCACCAAACTTTGCATGGATACATTGGATGTCAAGACACGTTGAAAAAACGTACAAAACAAGAAATTGGAGACATCAAGATTTTGGACGAATTTTTTAAGAATTTTCAAATTTTCAGAAAGGAGGTTCCGTATAAGGTCAAAAACTACATACTCAGATCTTCACCAAACTTTGCAGGGATACATTGGATGTCAAGACACGTGGAAAAAACGTATAAAACAAGAGATTGGGGTCATCAAGATTTTGGACGGATTTTTTAGGAATTTTCGAATTTTCAGATGGCAGGTTCCATATAAGGTCAAAAACTACATACTCAGATCTTCACCAAACTTTGCAGGGATACATTGGATGTCAAGACACGTGGAAAAAACGTACAAAACAAGAGATTGGAGACATCAAGATTTTGAACGAATTTTTTAAGAATTTTCAAATTTTCAGAAAGGAGGTTCCGTATAAAGTCAAAAACTACATACTCAGATCTTCACCAAACTTTGCAGGGATACATTGGATGTCAAGACACGTGGAAAAAACGTACAAAACAAGAGATTGGAGACATCAAGATTTTGAACGAATTTTTTAAGAAATTTCAAATTTTCAGATAGGAGGTTCCATATAAGGTCAAAAACTACATACTCAGATCTTCACCAAACATTGCAGGGATACATTGGATGTCAAGACACGTGGAAAAAATGTACAAAACAAGAGATTGGAGACATCAAGATTTTCGACGGATTTTTTAAGAATTTTCAAATTTTCAGATAGGAGGTTCCATATAAGTAGGGGCATGCATATTTCGTTTTTGACGAAAAAACGAAATTTGAAAAAACACATTGTAGTGTTAATTTTTCATGTTTTTGAAAGGTGTGAGGTGCATTTTGTGACCATATTTTGTCACGAAATAATGCGAAATGAACTGCAAAAAGCGAAATTAACTCTTAAACACGAAATTCAGGGTTTATTCACCAATGCGACACCTTCCGAGGTCTGAATTATCCTGAGAGTTATGCAATTCCCGAAAAATTGATTAATATAGGAGAAGCAAAAATAGACTCCTTTACACAGAAATAAACTTAATACTCGGATAACTACATAAATGTGCTATTAGAAGTGAAATGTTAATTCTGTGGAATAAGTGTAGTTTTTAAATCAAATTTAGGATTATTTTCATAATTTTAAAACCAATATGTCTTTTTATATACCACTTTTCATCCATTTTTTCACCGCTATAACACCGATATTTTATTTTATTTACCACTTCAGAACCCGAAATTGACCCAGTTTTTGTACCGAAATTTTGCCTTTTTATTTACAAAAAATATGTGCCTCTACATATAAGGTCAAAAACTACATACTCAGATCTTCACCAAACATTGCAGGGATACATTGGATGTCAAGACACGTGGAAAAAATGTACAAAACAAGAGATTGGAGACATCAAGATTTTCGACGGATTTTTTAAGAATTTTCAAATTTTCAGATGGGAGGTTCCATATAAGGTCAAAAACTACATACTCAGATCTTCACCAAACATTGCAGGGATACATTGTATGTCAAGACACGTGGAAAAAATGTACAAAACAAGAGATTGGAGACATCAAGATTTTCGACGGATTTTTTAAGAATTTTTAAATTTTCAGATGGGAGGTTCCAGATAAGGTCAAAAACGACATACTCAGATCTTCACCAAACTTTGCATGGATACATTGGATGTCAAGACACGTGGAAAAAACATACAAAACATAGGATTGGGGACATCAAGATTTTGGTGGAATTTTTTAAGAATTTTCAAATTTTCAGAAATGAGGTGCCAGATAAGGTCAAAAACTACATACTCAGATCTTCACCAAACTTTGCAGGGATACATTGGATGTCAAGACACGTGGGAAAAACGTACAAAACAAGAGATTGGAGACATCAAGATTTTGGACGAATTTTTGAGGAATTTTCAAATTTTCAGAAATGAGGTGCCAGATAAAGTCAAAAACTACATACTCAGATCTTCACCAAACTTTGCAGGGATACATTGGATGTCAAGACACGTTGAAAAAACGTACAAAACAAGAGATTGGAGACATCAAGATTTTGGACGAATTTTTTAAGAATTTTCAAATTTTCAGATAGGTGGTTCCAGATGAGGTCAAAAACTACATACTCAGATCTTCACCAAACTTTGCAGGAATACTTTGCATGTCAAGACACGTGGAAAAAACGTACAAAACAAGAGATCGGAGACATCAAGATTTTCGACGACTTTTTTAAGAATTTTCAAATTTTCAGATAGGAGGTTCCAGATAAGGTCAAAAACGACATACTCAGATCTTCACCAAACTTTGCAAGGATACATTGGATGTCAAGACACGTGGAAAAAACGTACAAAACAAGAGATTGGAGACATCAAGATTTTGGACGAATTTTTTAAGAATTTTCAAATTTTCAGAAAGGATGTTCCAGATAAGGTCAAAAACGACATACTCAGATCTTCACCAAACTTTGCAGGGATACATTGGAGGTCGAGACACGTGGAAAAAACGTACAAAACAAGAGATTGGAGACAACAAGATTTTGGACGAATTTTTTAAAAATTTTCAATTTTTCAGATAGGAGGTTCCAGATAAGGTCAAAAACTACATACTCAGATCTTCACCAAACTTTGCAGGGATACATTGGATGTCAAGACACGTGGAAAAAACATACAAAACATAGGATTGGTGACATCAAGATTTTGGACGAATTTTTTAAGAATTTTCAAATTTTCAGATAGGAGGTTCCATATAAGGTCAAAAACTACATACTCAGATCTTCACCAAACTTTGCAGGGATACATTGGATGTCAAGACACGTGGAAAAAACGTACAAAACAAGAGATTGGAGACATCAAGATTTTCGACGAATTTTTGAAGAATTTTCAAATTTTCAGATGGGAGGTTCCAGATAAGGTCAAAAACGACATACTCAGATCTTCACCAAACTTTGCAGGGATACATTGGATTTCAAGACACGTGGAAAAAACGTACAAAACAAGAGATTGGGGTCATCAATATTTTGGACGGATTTTTTAGGAATTTTCAAATTTTCAGATGGGAGGTTCCACATAAGGTCAAAAACTACATACTCAGATCTTCACCAAACTTTGCAGGGATACATTGGATGTCAAGACACGTGGAAAAAACGTACAAAACAGAAGATTGGAGAAATCAAGATTTTGAACGAATTTTTTAAGAATTTTCAAATTTTCAGATAGGAGGTTCCATTAAGGTCAAAAACTACATACTCAGATCTTCACCAAACTTTGCATGGATACATTGGATGTCAAGACACGTGGAAAAAACATACAAAACATAGGATTGGGGACATCAAGATTTTGGTCGAATTTTTTAAGAATTTTCAAATTTTCAGGTTCCATATAAGGTCAAAAACTACATACTCAGATCTTCACCAAACTTTGCAGGAATACATTGGATGTTAAGACACGTGGAAAAAACGTACAAAACAAGAGATTGGAGACATCAAGATTTTGGACGAATTTTTTAAGAATTTTCAAATTTTCAGAAATGCGGTTCCAGATAAGGTCAAAAACTACATACTCAGATCTTCACCAAACTTTGCAGGGATACATTGGATGTCAAGACACGTGGAAAAAACGTACAAAACAAGGGATTGGGGTCATCAAGATTTTGGACGGATTTTTTAGGAATTTTCAAATTTTCAGATGGGAGGTTCCAGATAAGGTCAAAAACTACATACTCAGATCTTCACCAAACTTTGCAGTGATACATTGGATGTCAAGACACGTGGAAAAAACGTACAAAACAAGAGATTGGGGTCATCAAGATTTTGGACGGATTTTTTAAGAATTTTCAAATTTTCAGATGGGAGGTTCCAGATAAGGTCAAAAACGACATACTCAGATCTTCACCAAACTTTGCAGGAATACATTGGATGTCAAGACACGTGGAAAAAACATACAAAACATAAGATTCGGGACATCAAGATTTTGGTCGAATTTTTTAAGAATTTTCAAATTTTCAGATAGGAGGTTCCAGATAAGGTCAAAAACTACATACTCAGATCTTCACCAAACTTTGCAGGGATACATTGGATGTCAAGACACGTGAAAAAAACATACAAGACATAGGATTGTGGACTTCAAGATTTTGGTCGAATTTTTTAAGAATTTTCAAATTTTCAGATAGGAGGTTCCATATAAGGTCAAAAACTACATTCTCAGATCTTCACCAAACTATGCAGGGATACATTGGATGTCAAGACACGTGGAAAAAACGTACAAAACAAGAGATTGGAGACATCAAGATTTTGGACGAATTTTTTAAGAATTTTCAAATTTTCAGATAGGAGGTTCCATTTAAGGTCAAAAACTACATACTCAGATCTTCACCAAACTTTGCAGGGATACATTGGATGTCAAGACACGTGGAAAAAACGTACAAAACAAAAGATTGGAGACATCAAGATTTTGGACGAATTTTTTAAGAATTTTCAAATTTTCAGATAGGAGGTTCCATATAAGGTCAAAAACTACATACTCAGATCTTCACCAAACATTGCAGGGATACATTGGATGTCAAGACACGTGGAAAAAACGTACAAAACAAGAGATTGGAGACATCAAGATTTTGGACGAATTTTTTAAAAATTTTCAAATTTTCAGATAGGAGGTTCCAGATAAGGTCTAAAACTACATACTCAGATCTTCACCAAACTTTGCAGGGATACATTGGATGTCAAGACACGTGGAAAAAACATACAAAACATAGGATTGGGGATATCAAGATTTTGGTCAAATTTTTTAAGAATTTTCAAATTTTCGGATAGGAGGTTCCATATAAGGTCAAAAACTACATACTCAGATCTTCACCAAACGTTGCAGGGATACTTTGCATGTCAAGACACGTGGAAAAAACGTACAAAACAAGAGATTGGAGACATCAAGATTTTCGACAAATTTTTTAAGAATTTTCAAATTTTCAGATGGGAGGTTCCAGATAAGGTCAAAAACGACATACTCAGATCTTCACCAAACTTTGCATGGATACATTGGATGTCAAGACACGTGGAAAAAACGTACAAAACAAGAAATTAGAGACATCAAGATTTTGGACGAATTTTTTAAGAATTTTCAAATTTTCAGAAAGGAGGTTCCGTATAAGGTCAAAAACTACATACTCACATCTTCACCAAACTTTGCAGGGATACATTGGATGTCAAGACACGTGGAAAAAACGTATAAAACAAGAGATTGGGGTCATCAAGATTTTGGACGGATTTTTTAGGAATTTTCGAATTTTCAGATGGGAGGTTCCAGATAAGGTCAAAAACTACATACTCAGATCTTCACCAAACTTTGCAGGGATACATTGGATGTCAAGACACGTGGAAAAAACGAACAAAACAAGAGATTGGAGACATCAAGATTTTGGACGAATTTTTGAAGAATTTTCAAATTTTCAGATAGGAGGTTCCAGATAAGGTCAAAAACTACATACTCAGATCTTCACCAAACGTTGCAGGGATACTTTGCATGTCAAGACACGTGGAAAAAACGTACAAAACAAGACATTGGAGACATCAAGATTTTCGACGAATTTTTTAAGAATTTTCAAATTTTCAGATGGGAGGTTCCAGATAAGGTCAAAAACGACATACTCAGATCTTCACCAAACTTTGCATGGATACATTGGATGTCAAGACACGTGGAAAAAACATACAAAACATAGGATTGGGGACATCAAGATTTTGGTCGAATTTTTTAAGAATTTTCAAATTTTCAGATAGGAGGTTCCATATAAGGTCAAAAACTACATACTCAGATCTTCACCAAACTTTGCAGGGATACATTGGATGTCAAGACATGTGGAAAAAACGTACAAAACAAGAGATTGGAGACATCAAGATTTTGGACGAATTTTTTAAGAATTTTCAAATTTTCAGATAGGAGGTTCCAGATAAGTTCAAAAACGACATACTCAGATCTTCACCAAACTTTGCAGGGATACATTGGATGTCAAGTCACGTGAAAAAACATACAAGACATAGGATTGGGGACATCAAGATTTTGGTCGAATTTTTTAAGAATTTTCAAATTTTCAGATAGGAGGTTCCATATAAAGTCAAAAACTGCATACTCAGATCTTCACCAAACTATGCAGGGATACATTGGATGTCAAGACACGTGGAAAAAACGTACAAAACAAGAGATTGGAGACATCAAGATTTTGGAAGAATTTTTTAAGAATTTTCAAATTTTCAGATAGGAGGTTCCAGATAAGGTCAAAAACTACATACTCAGATCTTCACCAAACTTTGCAGGGACACATTGAATGTCAAGACACGTGGAAAAAACGTACAAAACAAGAGATTGGAGACATCAAGATTTTGGACGAATTTTTGAGGAATTTTCAAATTTTCAGAAATGAGGTTCCAGATAAGGTCAAAACTACATACTCAGATCTTCACCAAACTTTGCAGGGATACATTGGATGTCAAGACACGTGGGGAAAACATACAAACCAAGAGATTGGAGACATCAAGATTTTGGACGAATTTTTTAAGAATTTTCAAATTTTCAGATAGGAGGTTCCATTTAAGGTCAAAAACTACATACTCAGATCTTCACCAAACTTTGCAGGGATACATTGGATGTCAAGACACGTGGAAAAAACGTACAAAACAAAAGATTGGAGACATCAAGATTTTGGACGAATTTTTTAAGAATTTTCAAATTTTCAGATGGGAGGTTCCAGATAAGGTCAAAAACGACATACTCAGATCTTCACCAAACTTTGCATGGATACATTGGATGTCAAGACACGTGGAAAAAACGTACAAAACAAGAAATTGGAGACATCAAGATTTTGGACGAATTTTTTAAGAATTTTCAAATTTTCAGAAAGGAGGTTCCGTATAAGGTCAAAAACTACATACTCAGATCTTCACCAAACTTTGCAGGGATACATTGGATGTCAAGACACGTGGATAAAACGTATAAAACAAGAGATTGGGGTCATCAAGATTTTGGACGGATTTTTTAGGAATTTTCGAATTTTCAGATGGCAGGTTCCATATAAGGTCAAAAACTACATACTCAGATCTTCACCAAATTTTGCAGGGATACATTGGATGTCAAGACACGTGGAAAAAACGTACAAAACAAGAGATTAGAGACATCAAGATTTTGAACGAATTTTTTAAGAATTTTCAAATTTTCAGAAAGGAGGTTCCGTATAAGGTCAAAAACTACATACTCAGATCTTCACCAAACTTTGCAGGGATACATTGGATGTCAAGACACGTGGAAAAAACGTACAAAACAAGAGATTGGAGACATCAAGATTTTGAACGAATTTTTTAAGAAATTTCAAATTTTCAGATAGGAGGTTCCATATAAGGTCAAAAACTACATACTCAGATCTTCACCAAACTTAGCAGGGATACATTGGATGTCAAGACACGTGGAAAAAACATACAAGACATAGGATTGGGGACATCAAGATTTGGTCAAATTTTTTAAGAATTTTCAAATTTTCAGATAGGAGGTTCCATATAAGGTCAAAAACTATATACTCAGATCTTCACCAAACATTGCAGGGATACATTGTATGTCAAGACACGTGGAAAAAATGTACAAAACAAGAGATTGGAGACATCAAGATTTTCGACGGATTTTTTAAGAATTTTTAAATTTTCAGATGGGAGGTTCCAGATAAGGTCAAAAACGACATACTCAGATCTTCACCAAACTTTGCATGGATACATTGGATGTCAAGACACGTGGAAAAAACATACAAAACATAGGATTGGGGACATCAAGATTTTGGTGGAATTTTTTAAGAATTTTCAAATTTTCAGATAGGAGGTTCCATATAAGGTCAAAAACTACATACTCAGATCTTCACCAAACTTTGCAGGGATACATTGGATGTCAAGACACGTGGAAAAACGTACAAAACAAGAGATTGGAGACATCAAGATTTTGGACGATTTTTTTAAGAATTTTCAAATTTTCAGATAGGAGGTTCCAGATAAGGTCAAAAACGACATACTCAGATCTTCACCAAACTTTGCAGGGATACATTGGATGTCAAGACACGTGGAAAAAACGTACAAAACAAGAGATTGGAGACATCAAGATTTTGGACGAATTTTTGAGGAATTTTCAAATTTTCAGAAATGAGGTGCCAGATAAGGTCAAAAACTACATACTCAGATCTTCACCAAACTTTGCAGGGATACATTGGATGTCAAGACACGTGGGAAAAACGTACAAAACAAGAGATTGGAGACATCAAGATTTTGGACGAATTTTTGAGGAATTTTCAAATTTTCAGAAATGAGGTGCCAGATAAGGTCAAAAACTACATACTCAGATCTTCACCAAACTTTGCAGGGATACATTGGATGTCAAGACACGTGGAAAAAACGTACAAAACAAGAGATTGGAGACATCAAGATCTTGGACGAATTTTTTAAAAATTTTCAAATTTTCAGATAGGAGGTTCCAGATAAGGTCTAAAACTACATACTCAGATCTTCACCAAACTTTGCAGGGATACATTGGATGTCAAGACACGTGGAAAAAACATACAAAACATAGGATTGGGGATATCAAGATTTTGGTCAAATTTTTTAAGAATTTTCAAATTTTCAGATAGGAGGTTCCATATAAGGTCAAAAACTACATACTCAGATCTTCACCAAACGTTGCAGGGATACTTTGCATGTCAAGACACGTGGAAAAAACGAACAAAACAAGAGATTGGAGACATCAAGATTTTCGACAAATTTTTTAAGAATTTTCAAATTTTCAGATGGGAGGTTGCAGATAAGGTCAAAAACGACATACTCAGATCTTCACCAAACTTTGCATGGATACATTGGATGTCAAGACACGTGGAAAAAACGTACAAAACAAGAAATTGGAGACATCAAGATTTTGGACGAATTTTTTAAGAATTTTCAAATTTTCAGAAAGGAGGTTCCGTATAAGGTCAAAAACTACATACTCAGATCTTCACCAAACTTTGCAGGGATACATTGGATGTCAAGACACGTGGAAAAAACGTATAAAACAAGAGATTGGGTTCATCAAGATTTTGGACGGATTTTTTAGGAATTTTCGAATTTTCAGATGGGAGGTTCCAGATAAGGTCAAAAACTACATACTCAGATCTTCACCAAACCTTGCAGGGATACATTGGATGTCAAGACACGTGGAAAAAACGAACAAAACAAGAGATTGGAGACATCAAGATTTTGGACGAAATTTTTAAGAATTTTCAAATTTTCAGATAGGAGGTTCCAGATAAGGTCAAAAACTACATACTCAGATCTTCACCAAACGTTGCAGGGATACTTTGCATGTCAGGACACGTGGAAAAAACGTACAAAACAAGACATTGGAGACATCAAGATTTTCGACAAATTTTTTAAGAATTTTCAAATTTTCAGATGGGAGGTTCCAGATAAGGTCAAAAACGACATACTCAGATCTTCACCAAACTTTGCATGGATACATTGGATGTCAAGACACGTGGGAAAAACGTACAAAACAAGAAATTGGAGACATCAAGATTTTGGACGAATTTTTTAAGAATTTTCAAATTTTCAGAAAGGAGGTTCCGTATAAGGTCAAAAACTACATACTCAGATCTTCACCAAACTTTGCAGGGATACATTGGATGTCAAGACACGTGGAAAAAACGTACAAAACAAGAGATTGGAGACATCAAGATTTTGAACGAATTTTTTAAGAATTTTCAAATTTTCACATAGGAGGTTCCATATAAGGTCAAAAACTACATACTCAGATCTTCACCAAACATTGCAGGGATACATTGGATGTCAAGACACGTGGAAAAAATGTACAAAACAAGAGATTGGAGACATCAAGATTTTCGACGGATTTTTTAAGAATTTTCAAATTTTCAGATAGGAGGTTCCATATAAGGTCAAAAACTACATACTCAGATCTTCACCAAACATTGCAGGGATACATTGTATGTCAAGACACGTGGAAAAAATGTACAAAACAAGAGATTGGAGACATCAAGATTTTCGACGGATTTTTTAAGAATTTTTAAATTTTCAGATGGGAGGTTCCAGATAAGGTCAAAAACGACATACTCAGATCTTCACCAAACTTTGCATGGATACATTGGATGTCAAGACACGTGGAAAAAACATACAAAACATTGGATTGGGGACATCAAGATTTTGGTCGAATTTTTTAAGAATTTTCAAATTTTCAGATAGGAGGTTACATATAAGGTCAAAAACTACATACTCAGATCTTCACCAAACTTTGCAGGGATACATTGGATGTCAAGACACGTGGAAAAAACGTACAAAACAAGAGATTGGAGACATCAAGATTTTGGACGAATTTTTGAGGAATTTTCAAATTTTCAGAAATGAGGTGCCAGATAAGGTCAAAAACTACATACTCAGATCTTCACCAAATTTTGCAGGGATACATTGGATGTCAAGACACGTGGGAAAAACGTACAAAACAAAAGATTGGAGACATCAAGATTTTGGACGAATTTTTGAGGAATTTTCAAATTTTCTGAAATGAGGTGCCAGATAAGGTCAAAAACTACATACTCAGATCTTCACCAAACTTTGCAGGGATACATTGGATGTCAAGACACGTGGAAAAAACGTACAAAACAAGAGATTGGAGACATCAAGATTTTGGACGAATTTTTTAAGAATTTTCAAATTTTCAGATAGGAGGTTCCAGATGAGGTCAAAAACTACATACTCAGATCTTCACCAAACTTTGCAGGAACACTTTGCATGTCAAGACACGTGGAAAAAACGTACAAAACAAGAGATCGGAGACATCAAGATTTTGACGAATTTTTTAAGAATTTTCAAATTTTCAGATAGGAGGTTCCAGATAAGGTCAAAAACGACATACTCAGATCTTCACCAAACTTTGCAGGGATACATTGGATGTCAAGACACGTGGAAAAAACGTACAAAACAAGAGATTGGAGACATCAAGATTTTGGACGAATTTTTTAAGAATTTTCAAATTTTCAGAAAGGATGTTCCAGATAATGTCAAAAACTACATACTCAGATCTTCACCAAACTTTGCAGGGATACATTGGATGTCAAGACACGTGGAAAAAACGTACAAAACAAGAGATTGGAGACATCAATATTTTGGACGGATTTTTTAGGAATTTTCAAATTTTCAGATGGGAGGTTCCAGATAAGGTCAAAAACTACATACTCAGATCTTCACCAAACTTTGCAGGGATACATTGGATGTCAAGACACGTGGAAAAAATGTACAAAACAGAAGATTGGAGACATCAAGATTTTGAACGAATTTTTTAAGAATTTTCAAATTTTCAGATAGGAGGTTCCATTAAGGTCAAAAACTACATACTCAGATCTTCACCAAACTTTGCATGGATACATTGGATGTCAAGACACGTGGAAAAAACATACAAAACATAGGATTGGGAACATCAAGATTTTGGTCGAATTTTTTAAGAATTTTCAAATTTTCAGATAGGAGGTTCCATATAAGGTCAAAAACTACATACTCAGATCTTCACCAAACTTTGCAGGGATACATTGGATGTCAAGACACGTGGAAAAAACATACAAGACCTAGGATTGGGGACATCAAGATTTTGGTCAAATTTTTTAAGAATTTTCAAATTTTCAGGTTCCATATAAGGTCAAAAACTACATACTCAGATCTTCACCAAACTTTGCAGGAATACATTGGATGTTAAGACACGTGGAAAAAACGTACAAAACAAGAGATTGGAGACATCAAGGTTTTGGACGAATTTTTTTAAGATTTTTCAAATTTTCAGAAATGCGTATCCAGATAAGGTCAAAAACTACATACTCAGATCTTCACCAAACTTTGCAGGGATACATTGGATGTCAAGACACGTGGAAAAAACGTACAAAACATGGGATTGGGGTCATCAAGATTTTGGACGGATTTTTTAGGAATTTTCAAATTTTCAGATGGGAGGTTCCAGATAAGGTCAAAAACTACATACTCAGATCTTCACCAAACATTGCAGTGATACATTGGATGTCAAGACACGTGGAAAAAACGTACAAAACAAGAGATTGGGGTGATCAAGATTTTGGACGGATTTTTTAAGAATTTTCAAATTTTCAGATGGGAGGTTCCAGATAAGGTCAAAAACGACATACTGAGATCCTCACCAAACTTTGCAGGAATACATTGGATGTCAAGACACGTGGAAAAAACATACAAAACAAGATTCGGGACATCAAGATTTTGGTCGATTTTTTAAGAATTTTCAAATTTTCAGATAGGAGGTTCCATATAAGGTAAAAAACGACATACTCAGATCTTCACCGAACTTTGCAGGGATACATTGGATGTCAAGACACGTGGAAAAAACATACAAAACATAGGATTGGGGACATCAAGATTTTGGTCAAATTTTTTAAGAATTTTCAAATTTTCAGATAGGAGGTTCCATATAAGGTCAAAAACTACATACTCAGATCTTCACCAAACATTATAGGGATACATTGGATGTCAAGACACGTGGAAAAAACGTACAAAACAAGAGATTGGAGACATCAAGATTTTGGACGAATTTTTGAAGAATTTTCAAATTTTCAGATAGGAGGTTCCAAATAAGGTCAAAAACTACATACTCAGATCTTCACCAAACGTTGCAGGGATACTTTGCATGTCAAGACACGTGGAAAAAACGTACAAAACAAGAGATTGGAGACATCAAGATTTTCGACGAATTTTTTAAGAATTTTCAAATTTTCAGATGGGAGGTTCCAGATAAGGTCAAAAACGACATACTCAGATCTTCACCAAACTTTGCATGGATACATTGGATGTCAAGACACGTGGAAAAAACGTACAAAACAAGAAATTGGAGACATCAAGATTTTGGACGAATTTTTTAAGAATTTTCAAATTTTCAGAAAGGAGGTTCCGTATAAGGTCAAAAACTACATACTCAGATCTTCACCAAACTTTGCAGGGATACATTGGATGTCAAGACACGTGGAAAAAACGTACAAAACATGAGATTGGGGTCATCAAGATTTTGGACGGATTTTTTAGGAATTTTCAAATTTTCAGATGGGAGGTTCCAGATAAGGTCAAAAACTACATACTCAGATCTTCACCAAACTTTGCAGTGATACATTGGATGTCAAGACACGTGGAAAAAACGTACAAAACAAGAGATTGGAGACATCAAGATTTTGAACGAATTTTTTAAGAATTTTCAAATTTTCAGATAGGAGGTTCTATATAAGGTCAAAAACTACATACTCAGATCTTCACCAAACTTTGCATGGATACATTGGATGTCAAGACACGTGGAAAAAACATACAAAACATAGGATTGGGGACATCAAGATTTTGGTCGAATTTTTTTAGAATTTTCAAATTTTCAGATAGGAGGTTCCAGATAAGGTCAAAAACTACATTCTCAGATCTTCACCAAACTTTGCAGGGATACATTGGATGTCAAGACAAGTGAAAAAAACGTACAAACCAAGAGATTGGAGACATCAAGATTTTGGACGAATTTTTTAAGAATTTTCAAATTTTCAGAAAGGAGGTTCCATATAAGGTCAAAAACTACATACTCAGATCTTCAACAAACTATGCAGGGATACATTGGATGTCAAGACACGTGGAAAAAACGTACAAAACAAGAGATTGGAGACATCAAGATTTTGGACGAATTTTTTAAGAATTTTCAAATTTTCAGATAGGAGGTTCCAGATAAGGTCAAAAACTACATACTCTGATCTTCACCAAACTTTGCAGGGACACATTGGATGTCAAGACACGTGGAAAAAACGTACAAAACAAGAGATTGGAGACATCAAGATTTTGGACGAATTTTTGAGGAATTTTCAAATTTTCAGAAATGAGGTTCCAGATAAGGTCAAAAACTACATACTCAGATCTTCACCAAACTTTGCAGGGATACATTGGATGTCAAGACACGTGGGGAAAACATACAAACCAAGAGATTGGATACATCAAGATTTTGGACGAATTTTTTAAGAATTTTCAAATTTTCAGATAGGAGGTTTCATTTAAGGTCAAAAACTACATACTCAGATCTTCACCAAACTTTGCAGGGATATATTGGATGTCAAGACACGTGGAAAAAACGTACAAAACAAGAGATTGGAGACATCAAGATTTTGGACGAATTTTTTAAGAATTTTCAAATTTTCAGAAAGGATGTTCCAGCTAAGGTCAAAAACGACATACTCAGATCTTAACCAAACTTTGCAGGGATACATTGGATGTCAAGACACGTGGAAAAAACATACAAGACATAGGATTGGGGACATCAAGATTTTGGTCAAATTTTTTAAGAATTTTCAAATTTTCAGATAGGATGTTCCATATAAGGTCAAAAACTACATACTCAGATCTTCACCAAACATTGCAGGGATACATTGGATGTCAAGACACGTGGAAAAACGTACAAAACAAGAGATTTGAGACATCAAGATTTCGGACGAATTTTTTAAGAATTTTCAAATTTTCAGATAGGAGGTTCCAGATAAGGTCAAAAACTACATACTCAGATCTTCACCAAACTTTGCAGGGATACATTGGATGTCAAGACACGTGGGAAAAACATACAAAACATAGGATTGGGGACATCAAGATTTTGGTCAAATTTTTTAAGAATTTTCAAATTTTCAGATAGGAGGTTCCATATAAGGTCAAAAACTACATACTCAGATCTTCACCAAACTATGCAGGGATACATTGGATGTCAAGACACGTGGAAAAAACGTACAAAACAAGAGATTGGAGACATCAAGATTTTGGACGATTTTTTTAAGAATTTTCAAATTTTCAGATAGGAGGTTCCAGATAAGGTCAAAAACTACATACTCAGATCTTCACCAAACTTTGCAGGGACACATTGGATGTCAAGACACGTGGAAAAAACGTACAAAACAAGAGATTGGAGACATCAAGATTTTGGACGAATTTTTGAGGAATTTTCAAATTCTCAGAAATGAGGTTCCAGATAAGGTCAAAAACTACATACTCAGATCTTCACCAAACTTTGCAGGGATACATTGGATGTCAAGACACGTGGGGAAAACATACAAACCAAGAGATTGGAGACATCAAGATTTTGGACGAATTTTTTAAGAATTTTCAAATTTTCAGATAGGAGGTTCCATATAAGGTCAAAAACTACATACTCAGATCTTCACCAAACTTTGCAGGGATACATTGGATGTCAAGACACGTGGAAAAAACGTACAAAACAAGAGATTGGAGACATCAAGATTTTGGACGAATTTTTTAAGAATTTTCAAATTTTCAGAAAGGATGTTCCAGATAAGGTCAAAAACGACATACTCAGATCTTCACCAAACTTTGCAGGGATACATTGGATGTCAAGACACGTGGAAAAAACATACAAAACATAGGATTGGGGACATCAAGATTTTGGTCAAATTTTTTAAGAATTTTCAAATTTTCAGATAGGAGGTTCCATATAAGGTCAAAAACTACATACTCAGATCTTCACCAAACATTGCAGGGATACATTGGATGTCAAGACACGTGGAAAAACGTACAAAACAAGAGATTGGAGACATGAAGATTTCGGACGAATTTTTTAAGAATTTTCAAATTTTCAGATGGGAGGTTCCAGATAAGGTCAAAAACGACATACTCAGATCTTCACCAAACTTTGCATGGATACATTGGATGTCAAGACACGTGGAAAAAAACATACAAAACATAGAATTGAGGACATCAAGATTTTTGGTCGAATTTTTTAAGAATTTTCAAATTTTCAGATAGGAGGTTCCAGATAAGGTCAAAAACTACATTCTCAGATCTTCACCAAACGTTGCAGGGATACTATGCATGTCAAGACACGTGGAAAAAACGTACAAAACAAGACATTGGAGACATCAAGATTTTCGACGAATTTTTTAAGAATTTTCAAATTTTCAGATGGGAGGTTCCAGATAAGGTCAAAAACGACATACTCAGATCTTCACCAAACTTTGCATGGATACATTGGATGTCAAGACACGTGGAAAAAACATACAAAACATAGGATTGGGGACATCAAGATTTTGGTCGAATTTTTTAAGAATTTTCAAATTTTCAGATAGGAGATTCCATATAAGGTCAAAAACTACATACTCAGATCTTCACCAAACTTTGCAGGGATACATTGGATGTCAAGACACGTGGAAAAAACGTACAAAACAAGAGATAGGAGACATCAAGATTTTGGACGAATTTTTTAAGAATTTTCAAATTTTCAGATAGGAGGTTCCAGATAAGGTCAAAAACGACATACTCAGATCTTCACCAAACTTTGCAGGGATACATTGGATGTCAAGACACGTGAAAAAAACATACAAGACATAGGATTGGGGACATCAAGATTTTGGTCGAATTTTTTAAGAATTTTCAAATTTTCAGATAGGAGGTTCCATATAAGTTCAAAAACTGCATACTCAGATCTTCACTAAACTATGCAGGGATACATTGGATGTCAAGACACGTGGAAAAAACGTACAAAACAAGAGATTGGAGACATCAAGATTTTGGAAGAATTTTTTAAGAATTTTCAAATTTTCAGATAGGAGGTTCCAGATAAGGTCAAAAACTACATACTCAGATCTTCACCAAACTTTGCAGGGATACATTGGATTGTCAAGACACGTGGGGAAAACATACAAACCAAGAGATTGGAGACATCAAGATTTTGGACGAAGTTTTTAAGAATTTTCAAATTTTCAGATAGGAGGTTCCATTTAAGGTCAAAAACTACATACTCAGATCTTCACCAAACTTTGCAGGGATACATTGGATGTCAAGACACGTGGAAAAAACGTACAAAACAAAAGATTGGAGACATCAAGATTTTGGACGAATTTTTTAAGAATTTTCAAATTTTCAGATAGGAGGTTCCATATAAGGTCAAAAACTACATACTCAGATCTACACCAAACATTGCAGGGATACATTGGAGGTCAAGACACGTGGAAAAAACGTACAAAACAAGAGATTGGAGACATCAAGATTTTGGACGAATTTTTTAAAAATTTGCAAATTTTCAGATAGGAGGTTCCAGATAAGGTCTAAAACTACATACTCAGATCTTCACCAAACTTTGCAGGGATACATTGGATGTCAAGACACGTGGAAAAAACATACAAAACATAGGATTGGGGATATCAAGATTTTGGTCAAATTTTTTAAGAATTTTCAAATTTTCAGATAGGAGGTTCCATATAAGGTCAAAAACTACATACTCAGATCTTCACCAAACTTTGCAGGGATACATTGGATGTCAAGACACGTGGAAAAACCGTATAAAACAAGAGATTGGGTTCATCAAGGTTTTGGACGGATTTTTTAGGAATTTTCGAATTTTCAGATGGGAGGTTCCAGATAAGGTCAAAAACTACATACTCAGATCTTCACCAAACTTTGCAGGGATACATTGGATGTCAAGACACGTGGAAAAAACGAACAAAACAAGAGATTGGAGACATCAAGATTTTGGACGAATTTTTGAAGAATTTTCAAATTTTCAGATAGGAGGTTCCAGATAAGGTCAAAAACTACATACTCAGATCTTCACCAAACGTTGCAGGGATACTTTGCATGTCAAGACACGTGGAAAAAACGTACAAAACAAGACATTGGAGACATCAAGATTTTCGACGAATTTTTGAAGAATTTTCAAATTTTCAGATGGGAGGTTCCAGATAAGGTCAAAAACGACATACTCAGATCTTCACCAAACTTTGCAGGGATACATTGGATGTCAAGACACGTGGGAAAAACGTACAAAACAAGAAATTGGAGACATCAAGATTTTGGACGAATTTTTTAAGAATTTTCAAATTTTCAGAAAGGAGGTTCCGTATAAGGTCAAAAACTACATACTCAGATCTTCACCAAACTTTGCAGGGATACATTGGATGTCAAGACACGTGGAAAAAACGTACAAAACAAGAGATTGGAGACATCAAGATTTTGAACGAATTTTTTAAGAATTTTCAAATTTTCAGATAGGAGGTTCCATATAAGGTCAAAAACTACATACTCAGATCTTCACCAAACTTTGCAGGGATACATTGGATGTCAAGACACGTGGAAAAAACGTACAAAACAAGAGATTGGAGACATCAAGATTTTGGACGAATTTTTTAAGAATTTTCAAATTTTCAGATAGGAGGTTCCAGATAAGGTCAAAAACGACATACTCAGATCTTCACCAAACTTTGCAGGGATACATTGGATGTCAAGACACGTGAAAAAAACATACAAGACATAGGATTGGGGACATCAAGATTTTGGTCGAATTTTTTAAGAATTTTCAAATTTTCAGATAGGAGGTTCCATATAAGGTCAAAAACTGCATACTCAGATCTTCACCAAACTATGCAGGGATACATTGGATGTCAAGACACGTGGAAAAAACGTACAAAACAAGAGATTGGAGACATCAAGATTTTGGAAGAATTTTTTAAGAATTTTCAAATTTTCAGATAGGAGGTTCCAGATAAGGTCAAAAACTACATACTCAGATCTTCACCAAACTTTGCAGGGATACATTGGATTGTCAAGACACGTGGGGAAAACATACAAACCAAGAGATTGGAGACATCAAGATTTTGGACGAATTTTTTAAAAATTTTCAAATTTTCAGATAGGAGGTTCCAGATAAGGTCTAAAACTACATACTCAGATCTTCACCAAACTTTGCAGGGATACATTGGATGTCAAGACACGTGGAAAAAACATACAAAACATAGGATTGGGGATATCAAGATTTTGGTCAAATTTTTTAAGAATTTTCAAATTTTCAGATAGGAGGTTCCATATAAGGTCAAAAACTACATACTCAGATCTTCACCAAACGTTGCAGGTATACTTTGCATGTCAAGACACGTGGAAAAAACGTACAAAACAAGAGATTGGAGACATCAAGATTTTCTACAAATTTTTTAAGAATTTTCAAATTTTCAGATGGGAGGTTCCAGATAAGGTCAAAAACGACATACTCAGATCTTCACCAAACTTTGCATGGATACATTGGATGTCAAGACACGTGGAAAAAACGTACAAAACAAAAAATTGGAGACATCAAGATTTTGGACGAATTTTTTAAGAATTTTCAAATTTTCAGAAAGGAGGTTCCGTATAAGGTCAAAAACTACATACTCAGATCTTCACCAAACTTTGCAGGGATACATTGGATGTCAAGACACGTGGAAAAAACCTATAAAACAAGAGATTGGGGTCATCAAGATTTTGGACGGATTTTTTAGGAATTTTCGAATTTTCAGATGGGAGGTTCCATATAAGGTCAAAAACTACATACTCAGATCTTCACCAAACTTTGCAGGGATACATTGGATGTCAAGACACGTGGAAAAAACGTACAAAACAAGAGATTGGAGACATCAAGATTTTGGACGAATTTTTGAAGAATTTTCAAATTTTCAGATAGGAGGTTCCAGATAAGGTCAAAAACTACATACTCAGATCTTCACCAAACGTTGCAGGGATACTTTGCATGTCAAGACACGTGGAAAAAACGTACAAAACAAGACATTGGAGACATCAAGATTTTCGACGAATTTTTTAAGAATTTTCAAATTTTCAGATGGGAGGTTCCAGATAAGGTCAAAAACGACATACTCAGATCTTCACCAAACTTTGCATGGATACATTGGATGTCAAGACACGTGGGAAAAACGTACAAAACAAGAAATTGGAGACATCAAGATTTTGGACGAATTTTTTAAGAATTTTCAAATTTTCAGAAAGGAGGTTCCGTATAAGGTCAAAAACTACATACTCAGATCTTCACCAAACTTTGCAGGGATACATTGGATGTCAAGACACGTGGAAAAAACGTACAAAACAAGAGATTGGAGACATCAAGATTTTGAACGAATTTTTTAAGAAATTTCAAATTTTCAGATAGGAGGTTCCATATAAGGTCAAAAACTACATACTCAGATCTTCACCAAACATTGCAGGGATACATTGGATGTCAAGACACGTGGAAAAAACATACAAAACATAGGATTGGGGACATCAAGATTTTGGTGGAATTTTTTAAGAATTTTCAAATTTTCAGATAGGAGGTTCCATATAAGGTCAAAAACTACATACTCAGATCTTCACCAAACTTTGCAGGGATACATTGGATGTCAAGACACGTGGGAAAAACGTACAAAACAAGAGATTGGAGACATCAAGATTTTGGACGAATTTTTGAGGAATTTTCAAATTTTCAGAAATGAGGTGCCAGATAAGGTCAAAAACTACATACTCAGATCTTCACCAAACTTTGCAGGGATACATTGGATGTCAAGACACGTGGAAAAAACGTACAAAACAAGAGATTGGAGACATCAAGATCTTGGACGAATTTTTTAAAAATTTTCAAATTTTCAGATAGGAGGTTACAGATAAGGTCTAAAACTACATACTCAGATCTTCACCAAACTTTGCAGGGATACATTGGATGTCAAGACACGTGGAAAAAACATACAAAACATAGGATTGGGGATATCAAGATTTTGGTCAAATTTTTTAAGAATTTTCAAATTTTCAGATAGGAGGTTCCATATAAGGTCAAAAACTACATACTCAGATCTTCACCAAACGTTGCAGGGATACTTTGCATGTCAAGACACGTGGAAAAAACGAACAAAACAAGAGATTGGAGACATCAAGATTTTCGACAAATTTTTTAAGAATTTTCAAATTTTCAGATGGGAGGTTCCAGATAAGGTCAAAAACGACATACTCAGATCTTCACCAAACTTTGCATGGATACATTGGATGTCAAGACACGTGGAAAAAACGTACAAAACAAGAAATTGGAGACATCAAGATTTTGGACGAATTTTTTAAGAATTTTCAAATTTTCAGAAAGGAGGTTCCGTATAAGGTCAAAAACTACATACTCAGATCTTCACCAAACTTTGCAGGGATACATTGGATGTCAAGACACGTGGAAAAAACGTATAAAACAAGAGATTGGGGTCATCAAGATTTTGGACGGATTTTTTAGGAATTTTCGAATTTTCAGATGGCAGGTTCCATATAAGGTCAAAAACTACATACTCAGATCTTCACCAAACTTTGCAGGGATACATTGGATGTCAAGACACGTGGAAAAAACGTACAAAACAAGAGATTGGAGACATCAAGATTTTGAACGAATTTTTTAAGAATTTTCAAATTTTCAGAAAGGAGGTTCCGTATAAGGTCAAAAACTACATACTCAGATCTTCACCAAACTTTGCAGGGATACATTGGATGTCAAGACACGTGGAAAAAACGTACAAAACAAGAGATTGGAGACATCAAGATTTTGAACGAATTTTTTAAGAAATTTCAAATTTTCAGATAGGAGGTTCCATATAAGGTCAAAAACTACATACTCAGATCTTCACCAAACATTGCAGGGATACATTGGATGTCAAGACACGTGGAAAAAATGTACAAAACAAGAGATTGGAGACATCAAGATTTTCGACGGATTTTTTAAGAATTTTCAAATTTTCAGATAGGAGGTTCCATATAAGTAGGGGCATGCATATTTCGTTTTTGACGAAAAAACGAAATTTGAAAAAACACATTGTAGTGTTAATTTTTCATGTTTTTGAAAGGTGTGAGGTGCATTTTGTGACCATATTTTGTCACGAAATAATGCGAAATGAACTGCAAAAAGCGAAATTAACTCTTAAACACGAAATTCAGGGTTTATTCACCAATGCGACACCTTCCGAGGTCTGAATTATCCTGAGAGTTATGCAATTCCCGAAAAATTGATTAATATAGGAGAAGCAAAAATAGACTCCTTTACACAGAAATAAACTTAATACTCGGATAACTACATAAATGTGCTATTAGAAGTGAAATGTTAATTCTGTGGAATAAGTGTAGTTTTTAAATCAAATTTAGGATTATTTTCATAATTTTAAAACCAATATGTCTTTTTATATACCACTTTTCATCCATTTTTTCACCGCTATAACACCGATATTTTATTTTATTTACCACTTCAGAACCCGAAATTGACCCAGTTTTTGTACCGAAATTTTGCCTTTTTATTTACAAAAAATATGTGCCTCTACATATAAGGTCAAAAACTACATACTCAGATCTTCACCAAACATTGCAGGGATACATTGGATGTCAAGACACGTGGAAAAAATGTACAAAACAAGAGATTGGAGACATCAAGATTTTCGACGGATTTTTTAAGAATTTTCAAATTTTCAGATGGGAGGTTCCATATAAGGTCAAAAACTACATACTCAGATCTTCACCAAACATTGCAGGGATACATTGTATGTCAAGACACGTGGAAAAAATGTACAAAACAAGAGATTGGAGACATCAAGATTTTCGACGGATTTTTTAAGAATTTTTAAATTTTCAGATGGGAGGTTCCAGATAAGGTCAAAAACGACATACTCAGATCTTCACCAAACTTTGCATGGATACATTGGATGTCAAGACACGTGGAAAAAACATACAAAACATAGGATTGGGGACATCAAGATTTTGGTGGAATTTTTTAAGAATTTTCAAATTTTCAGAAATGAGGTGCCAGATAAGGTCAAAAACTACATACTCAGATCTTCACCAAACTTTGCAGGGATACATTGGATGTCAAGACACGTGGGAAAAACGTACAAAACAAGAGATTGGAGACATCAAGATTTTGGACGAATTTTTGAGGAATTTTCAAATTTTCAGAAATGAGGTGCCAGATAAAGTCAAAAACTACATACTCAGATCTTCACCAAACTTTGCAGGGATACATTGGATGTCAAGACACGTTGAAAAAACGTACAAAACAAGAGATTGGAGACATCAAGATTTTGGACGAATTTTTTAAGAATTTTCAAATTTTCAGATAGGTGGTTCCAGATGAGGTCAAAAACTACATACTCAGATCTTCACCAAACTTTGCAGGAATACTTTGCATGTCAAGACACGTGGAAAAAACGTACAAAACAAGAGATCGGAGACATCAAGATTTTCGACGACTTTTTTAAGAATTTTCAAATTTTCAGATAGGAGGTTCCAGATAAGGTCAAAAACGACATACTCAGATCTTCACCAAACTTTGCAAGGATACATTGGATGTCAAGACACGTGGAAAAAACGTACAAAACAAGAGATTGGAGACATCAAGATTTTGGACGAATTTTTTAAGAATTTTCAAATTTTCAGAAAGGATGTTCCAGATAAGGTCAAAAACGACATACTCAGATCTTCACCAAACTTTGCAGGGATACATTGGAGGTCGAGACACGTGGAAAAAACGTACAAAACAAGAGATTGGAGACAACAAGATTTTGGACGAATTTTTTAAAAATTTTCAATTTTTCAGATAGGAGGTTCCAGATAAGGTCAAAAACTACATACTCAGATCTTCACCAAACTTTGCAGGGATACATTGGATGTCAAGACACGTGGAAAAAACATACAAAACAAGAGATTGGGGTCATCAATATTTTGGACGGATTTTTTAGGAATTTTCAAATTTTCAGATGGGAGGTTCCACATAAGGTCAAAAACTACATACTCAGATCTTCACCAAACTTTGCAGGGATACATTGGATGTCAAGACACGTGGAAAAAACGTACAAAACAGAAGATTGGAGAAATCAAGATTTTGAACGAATTTTTTAAGAATTTTCAAATTTTCAGATAGGAGGTTCCATTAAGGTCAAAAACTACATACTCAGATCTTCACCAAACTTTGCATGGATACATTGGATGTCAAGACACGTGGAAAAAACATACAAAACATAGGATTGGGGACATCAAGATTTTGGTCGAATTTTTTAAGAATTTTCAAATTTTCAGGTTCCATATAAGGTCAAAAACTACATACTCAGATCTTCACCAAACTTTGCAGGAATACATTGGATGTTAAGACACGTGGAAAAAACGTACAAAACAAGAGATTGGAGACATCAAGATTTTGGACGAATTTTTTAAGAATTTTCAAATTTTCAGAAATGCGGTTCCAGATAAGGTCAAAAACTACATACTCAGATCTTCACCAAACTTTGCAGGGATACATTGGATGTCAAGACACGTGGAAAAAACGTACAAAACAAGGGATTGGGGTCATCAAGATTTTGGACGGATTTTTTAGGAATTTTCAAATTTTCAGATGGGAGGTTCCAGATAAGGTCAAAAACTACATACTCAGATCTTCACCAAACTTTGCAGTGATACATTGGATGTCAAGACACGTGGAAAAAACGTACAAAACAAGAGATTGGGGTCATCAAGATTTTGGACGGATTTTTTAAGAATTTTCAAATTTTCAGATGGGAGGTTCCAGATAAGGTCAAAAACGACATACTCAGATCTTCACCAAACTTTGCAGGAATACATTGGATGTCAAGACACGTGGAAAAAACATACAAAACATAAGATTCGGGACATCAAGATTTTGGTCGAATTTTTTAAGAATTTTCAAATTTTCAGATAGGAGGTTCCAGATAAGGTCAAAAACTACATACTCAGATCTTCACCAAACTTTGCAGGGATACATTGGATGTCAAGACACGTGAAAAAAACATACAAGACATAGGATTGTGGACTTCAAGATTTTGGTCGAATTTTTTAAGAATTTTCAAATTTTCAGATAGGAGGTTCCATATAAGGTCAAAAACTACATTCTCAGATCTTCACCAAACTATGCAGGGATACATTGGATGTCAAGACACGTGGAAAAAACGTACAAAACAAGAGATTGGAGACATCAAGATTTTGGACGAATTTTTTAAGAATTTTCAAATTTTCAGATAGGAGGTTCCATTTAAGGTCAAAAACTACATACTCAGATCTTCACCAAACTTTGCAGGGATACATTGGATGTCAAGACACGTGGAAAAAACGTACAAAACAAAAGATTGGAGACATCAAGATTTTGGACGAATTTTTTAAGAATTTTCAAATTTTCAGATAGGAGGTTCCATATAAGGTCAAAAACTACATACTCAGATCTTCACCAAACATTGCAGGGATACATTGGATGTCAAGACACGTGGAAAAAACGTACAAAACAAGAGATTGGAGACATCAAGATTTTGGACGAATTTTTTAAAAATTTTCAAATTTTCAGATAGGAGGTTCCAGATAAGGTCTAAAACTACATACTCAGATCTTCACCAAACTTTGCAGGGATACATTGGATGTCAAGACACGTGGAAAAAACATACAAAACATAGGATTGGGGATATCAAGATTTTGGTCAAATTTTTTAAGAATTTTCAAATTTTCAGATAGGAGGTTCCATATAAGGTCAAAAACTACATACTCAGATCTTCACCAAACGTTGCAGGGATACTTTGCATGTCAAGACACGTGGAAAAAACGTACAAAACAAGAGATTGGAGACATCAAGATTTTCGACAAATTTTTTAAGAATTTTCAAATTTTCAGATGGGAGGTTCCAGATAAGGTCAAAAACGTCATACTCAGATCTTCACCAAACTTTGCATGGATACATTGGATGTCAAGACACGTGGAAAAAACGTACAAAACAAGAAATTAGAGACATCAAGATTTTGGACGAATTTTTTAAGAATTTTCAAATTTTCAGAAAGGAGGTTCCGTATAAGGTCAAAAACTACATACTCACATCTTCACCAAACTTTGCAGGGATACATTGGATGTCAAGACACGTGGAAAAAACGTATAAAACAAGAGATTGGGGTCATCAAGATTTTGGACGGATTTTTTAGGAATTTTCGAATTTTCAGATGGGAGGTTCCAGATAAGGTCAAAAACTACATACTCAGATCTTCACCAAACTTTGCAGGGATACATTGGATGTCAAGACACGTGGAAAAAACGAACAAAACAAGAGATTGGAGACATCAAGATTTTGGACGAATTTTTGAAGAATTTTCAAATTTTCAGATAGGAGGTTCCAGATAAGGTCAAAAACTACATACTCTGATCTTCACCAAACGTTGCAGGGATACTTTGCATGTCAAGACACGTGGAAAAAACGTACAAAACAAGACATTGGAGACATCAAGATTTTCGACGAATTTTTTAAGAATTTTCAAATTTTCAGATGGGAGGTTCCAGATAAGGTCAAAAACGACATACTCAGATCTTCACCAAACTTTGCATGGATACATTGGATGTCAAGACACGTGGAAAAAACATACAAAACATAGGATTGGGGACATCAAGATTTTGGTCGAATTTTTTAAGAATTTTCAAATTTTCAGATAGGAGGTTCCATATAAGGTCAAAAACTACATACTCAGATCTTCACCAAACTTTGCAGGGATACATTGGATGTCAAGACATGTGGAAAAAACGTACAAAACAAGAGATTGGAGACATCAAGATTTTGGACGAATTTTTTAAGAATTTTCAAATTTTCAGATAGGAGGTTCCAGATAAGGTCAAAAACGACATACTCAGATCTTCACCAAACTTTGCAGGGATACATTGGATGTCAAGACACGTGAAAAAACATACAAGACATAGGATTAGGGACATCAAGATTTTGGTCGAATTTTTTAAGAATTTTCAAATTTTCAGATAGGAGGTTCCATATAAGGTCAAAAACTGCATACTCAGATCTTCACCAAACTATGCAGGGATACATTGGATGTCAAGACACGTGGAAAAAACGTACAAAACAAGAGATTGGAGACATCAAGATTTTGGAAGAATTTTTTAAGAATTTTCAAATTTTCAGATAGGAGGTTCCAGATAAGGTCAAAAACTACATACTCAGATCTTCACCAAACTTTGCAGGGACACATTGGATGTCAAGACACGTGGAAAAAACGTACAAAACAAGAGATTGGAGACATCAAGATTTTGGACGAATTTTTGAGGAATTTTCAAATTCTCAGAAATGAGGTTCCAGATAAGGTCAAAAACTACATACTCAGATCTTCACCAAACTTTGCAGGGATACATTGGATGTCAAGACACGTGGGGAAAACATACAAACCAAGAGATTGGAGACATCAAGATTTTGGACGAATTTTTTAAGAATTTTCAAATTTTCAGATAGGAGGTTCCATTTAAGGTCAAAAACTACATACTCAGATCTTCACCAAACTTTGCAGGGATACATTGGATGTCAAGACACGTGGAAAAAACGTACAAAACAAAAGATTGGAGACATCAAGATTTTGGACGAATTTTTTAAGAATTTTCAAATTTTCAGATGGGAGGTTCCATATAAGGTCAAAAACGACATACTCAGATCTTCACCAAACTTTGCATGGATACATTGGATGTCAAGACACGTGGAAAAAACGTACAAAACAAGAAATTGGAGACATCAAGATTTTGGACGAATTTTTTAAGAATTTTCAAATTTTCAGAAAGGAGGTTCCGTATAAGGTCAAAAACTACATACTCAGATCTTCACCAAACTTTGCAGGGATACATTGGATGTCAAGACACGTGGATAAAACGTATAAAACAAGAGATTGGGGTCATCAAGATTTTGGACGGATTTTTTAGGAATTTTCGAATTTTCAGATGGCAGGTTCCATATAAGGTCAAAAACTACATACTCAGATCTTCACCAAATTTTGCAGGGATACATTGGATGTCAAGACACATGGAAAAAACGTACAAAACAAGAGATTAGAGACATCAAGATTTTGAACGAATTTTTTAAGAATTTTCAAATTTTCAGAAAGGAGGTTCCGTATAAGGTCAAAAACTACATACTCAGATCTTCACCAAACTTTGCAGGGATACATTGGATGTCAAGACACGTGGAAAAAACGTACAAAACAAGAGATTGGAGACATCAAGATTTTGAACGAATTTTTTAAGAAATTTCAAATTTTCAGATAGGAGGTTCCATATAAGGTCAAAAACTACATACTCAGATCTTCACCAAACTTAGCAGGGATACATTGGATGTCAAGACACGTGGAAAAAACATACAAGACATAGGATTGGGGACATCAAGATTTGGTCAAATTTTTTAAGAATTTTCAAATTTTCAGATAGGAGGTTCCATATAAGGTCAAAAACTACATACTCAGATCTTCACCAAACATTGCAGGGATACATTGTATGTCAAGACACGTGGAAAAAATGTACAAAACAAGAGATTGGAGACATCAAGATTTTCGACGGATTTTTTAAGAATTTTTAAATTTTCAGATGGGAGGTTCCAGATAAGGTCAAAAACGACATACTCAGATCTTCACCAAACTTTGCATGGATACATTGGATGTCAAGACACGTGGAAAAAACATACAAAACATAGGATTGGGGACATCAAGATTTTGGTGGAATTTTTTAAGAATTTTCAAATTTTCAGATAGGAGGTTCCATATAAGGTCAAAAACTACATACTCAGATCTTCACCAAACTTTGCAGGGATACATTGGATGTCAAGACACGTGGAAAAACGTACAAAACAAGAGATTGGAGACATCAAGATTTTGGACGATTTTTTTAAGAATTTTCAAATTTTCAGATAGGAGGTTCCAGATAAGGTCAAAAACGACATACTCAGATCTTCACCAAACTTTGCAGGGATACATTGGATGTCAAGACACGTGGAAAAAACGTACAAAACAAGAGATTGGAGACATCAAGATTTTGGACGAATTTTTGAGGAATTTTCAAACTTTCAGAAATGAGGTGCCAGATAAGGTCAAAAACTACATACTCAGATCTTCACCAAACTTTGCAGGGATACATTGGATGTCAAGACACGTGGGAAAAACGTACAAAACAAGAGATTGGAGACATCAAGATTTTGGACGAATTTTTGAGGAATTTTCAAATTTTCAGAAATGAGGTGCCAGATAAGGTCAAAAACTACATACTCAGATCTTCACCAAACTTTGCAGGGATACATTGGATGTCAAGACACGTGGAAAAAACGTACAAAACAAGAGATTGGAGACATCAAGATCTTGGACGAATTTTTTAAAAATTTTCAAATTTTCAGATAGGAGGTTCCAGATAAGGTCTAAAACTACATACTCAGATCTTCACCAAACTTTGCAGGGATACATTGGATGTCAAGACACGTGGAAAAAACATACAAAACATAGGATTGGGGATATCAAGATTTTGGTCAAATTTTTTAAGAATTTTCAAATTTTCAGATAGGAGGTTCCATATAAGGTCAAAAACTACATACTCAGATCTTCACCAAACGTTGCAGGGATACTTTGCATGTCAAGACACGTGGAAAAAACGAACAAAACAAGAGATTGGAGACATCAAGATTTTCGACAAATTTTTTAAGAATTTTCAAATTTTCAGATGGGAGGTTGCAGATAAGGTCAAAAACGACATACTCAGATCTTCACCAAACTTTGCATGGATACATTGGATGTCAAGACACGTGGAAAAAACGTACAAAACAAGAAATTGGAGACATCAAGATTTTGGACGAATTTTTTAAGAATTTTCAAATTTTCAGAAAGGAGGTTCCGTATAAGGTCAAAAACTACATACTCAGATCTTCACCAAACTTTGCAGGGATACATTGGATGTCAAGACACGTGGAAAAAACGTATAAAACAAGAGATTGGGTTCATCAAGATTTTGGACGGATTTTTTAGGAATTTTCGAATTTTCAGATGGGAGGTTCCAGATAAGGTCAAAAACAACATGCTCAGATCTTCACCAAACCTTGCAGGGATACATTGGATGTCAAGACACGTGGAAAAAACGAACAAAACAAGAGATTGGAGACATCAAGATTTTGGACGAATTTTTTAAGAATTTTCAAATTTTCAGATAGGAGGTTCCAGATAAGGTCAAAAACTACATACTCAGATCTTCACCAAACGTTGCAGGGATACTTTGCATGTCAGGACACGTGGAAAAAACGTACAAAACAAGACATTGGAGACATCAAGATTTTCGACAAATTTTTTAAGAATTTTCAAATTTTCAGATGGGAGGTTCCAGATAAGGTCAAAAACGACATACTCAGATCTTCACCAAACTTTGCATGGATACATTGGATGTCAAGACACGTGGGAAAAACGTACAAAACAAGAAATTGGAGACATCAAGATTTTGGACGAATTTTTTAAGAATTTTCAAATTTTCAGAAAGGAGGTTCCGTATAAGGTCAAAAACTACATACTCAGATCTTCACCAAACTTTGCAGGGATACATTGGATGTCAAGACACGTGGAAAAAACGTACAAAACAAGAGATTGGAGACATCAAGATTTTGAACGAATTTTTTAAGAATTTTCAAATTTTCACATAGGAGGTTCCATATAAGGTCAAAAACTACATACTCAGATCTTCACCAAACATTGCAGGGATACATTGGATGTCAAGACACGTGGAAAAAATGTACAAAACAAGAGATTGGAGACATCAAGATTTTCGACGGATTTTTTAAGAATTTTCAAATTTTCAGATAGGAGGTTCCATATAAGGTCAAAAACTACATACTCAGATCTTCACCAAACATTGCAGGGATACATTGTATGTCAAGACACGTGGAAAAAATGTACAAAACAAGAGATTGGAGACACCAAGATTTTCGACGGATTTTTTAAGAATTTTTAAATTTTCAGATGGGAGGTTCCAGATAAGGTCAAAAACGACATACTCAGATCTTCACCAAACTTTGCATGGATACATTGGATGTCAAGACACGTGGAAAAAACATACAAAACATTGGATTGGGGACATCAAGATTTTGGTCGAATTTTTTAAGAATTTTCAAATTTTCAGATAGGAGGTTACATATAAGGTCAAAAACTACATACTCAGATCTTCACCAAACTTTGCAGGGATACATTGGATGTCAAGACACGTGGAAAAAACGTACAAAACAAGAGATTGGAGACATCAAGATTTTGGACGAATTTTTGAGGAATTTTCAAATTTTCAGAAATGAGGTGCCAGATAAGGTCAAAAACTACATACTCAGATCTTCACCAAATTTTGCAGGGATACATTGGATGTCAAGACACGTGGGAAAAACGTACAAAACAAAAGATTGGAGACATCAAGATTTTGGACGAATTTTTGAGGAATTTTCAAATTTTCTGAAATGAGGTGCCAGATAAGGTCAAAAACTACATACTCAGATCTTCACCAAACTTTGCAGGGATACATTGGATGTCAAGACACGTGGAAAAAACGTACAAAACAAGAGATTGGAGACATCAAGATTTTGGACGAATTTTTTAAGAATTTTCAAATTTTCAGATAGGAGGTTCCAGATGAGGTCAAAAACTACATACTCAGATCTTCACCAAACTTTGCAGGAACACTTTGCATGTCAAGACACGTGGAAAAAACGTACAAAACAAGAGATCGGAGACATCAAGATTTTGACGAATTTTTTAAGAATTTTCAAATTTTCAGATAGGAGGTTCCAGATAAGGTCAAAAACGACATACTCAGATCTTCACCAAACTTTGCAGGGATACATTGGATGTCAAGACACGTGGAAAAAACGTACAAAACAAGAGATTGGAGACATCAAGATTTTGGACGAATTTTTTAAGAATTTTCAAATTTTCAGAAAGGATGTTCCAGATAATGTCAAAAACTACATACTCAGATCTTCACCAAACTTTGCAGGGATACATTGGATGTCAAGACACGTGGAAAAAACGTACAAAACAAGAGATTGGAGACATCAATATTTTGGACGGATTTTTTAGGAATTTTCAAATTTTCAGATGGGAGGTTCCAGATAAGGTCAAAAACTACATACTCAGATCTTCACCAAACTTTGCAGGGATACATTGGATGTCAAGACACGTGGAAAAAACGTACAAAACAGAAGATTGGAGACATCAAGATTTTGAACGAATTTTTTAAGAATTTTCAAATTTTCAGATAGGAGGTTCCATTAAGGTCAAAAACTACATACTCAGATCTTCACCAAACTTTGCATGGATACATTGGATGTCAAGACACGTGGAAAAAACATTCAAAACATAGGATTGGGAACATCAAGATTTTGGTCGAATTTTTTAAGAATTTTCAAATTTTCAGATAGGAGGTTCCATATAAGGTCAAAAACTACATACTCAGATCTTCACCAAACTTTGCAGGGATACATTGGATGTCAAGACACGTGGAAAAAACATACAAGACCTAGGATTGGGGACATCAAGATTTTGGTCAAATTTTTTAAGAATTTTCAAATTTTCAGGTTCCATATAAGGTCAAAAACTACATACTCAGATCTTCACCAAACTTTGCAGGAATACATTGGATGTTAAGACACGTGGAAAAAACGTACAAAACAAGAGATTGGAGACATCAAGGTTTTGGACGAATTTTTTTAAGAATTTTCAAATTTTCAGAAATGCGTATCCAGATAAGGTCAAAAACTACATACTCAGATCTTCACCAAACTTTGCAGGGATACATTGGATGTCAAGACACGTGGAAAAAACGTACAAAACATGGGATTGGGGTCATCAAGATTTTGGACGGATTTTTTAGGAATTTTCAAATTTTCAGATGGGAGGTTCCAGATAAGGTCAAAAACTACATACTCAGATCTTCACCAAACTTTGCAGGGATACATTGGATGTCAAGACACGTGGAAAAAACGTACAAAACAAGAGATTGGGGTGATCAAGATTTTGGACGGATTTTTTAAGAATTTTCAAATTTTCAGATGGGAGGTTCCAGATAAGGTCAAAAACGACATACTGAGATCCTCACCAAACTTTGCAGGAATACATTGGATGTCAAGACACGTGGAAAAAACATACAAAACAAGATTCGGGACATCAAGATTTTGGTCGATTTTTTAAGAATTTTCAAATTTTCAGATAGGAGGTTCCATATAAGGTAAAAAACGACATACTCAGATCTTCACCGAACTTTGCAGGGATACATTGGATGTCAAGACACGTGGAAAAAACATACAAAACATAGGATTGGGGACATCAAGATTTTGGTCAAATTTTTTAAGAATTTTCAAATTTTCAGATAGGAGGTTCCATATAAGGTCAAAAACTACATACTCAGATCTTCACCAAACATTGCAGGGATACATTGGATGTCAAGACACGTGGAAAAAACGTACAAAACAAGAGATTGGAGACATCAAGATTTTGGACGAATTTTTGAAGAATTTTCAAATTTTCAGATAGGAGGTTCCAAATAAGGTCAAAAACTACATACTCAGATCTTCACCAAACGTTGCAGGGATACTTTGCATGTCAAGACACGTGGAAAAAACGTACAAAACAAGAGATTGGAGACATCAAGATTTTCGACGAATTTTTTAAGAATTTTCAAATTTTCAGATGGGAGGTTCCAGATAAGGTCAAAAACGACATACTCAGATCTTCACCAAACTTTGCATGGATACATTGGATGTCAAGACACGTGGAAAAAACGTACAAAACAAGAAATTGGAGACATCAAGATTTTGGACGAATTTTTTAAGAATTTTCAAATTTTCAGAAAGGAGGTTCCGTATAAGGTCAAAAACTACATACTCAGATCTTCACCAAACTTTGCAGGGATACATTGGATGTCAAGACACGTGGAAAAAACGTACAAAACATGAGATTGGGGTCATCAAGATTTTGGACGGATTTTTTAGGAATTTTCAAATTTTCAGATGGGAGGTTCCAGATAAGGTCAAAAACTACATACTCAGATCTTCACCAAACTTTGCAGTGATACATTGGATGTCAAGACACGTGGAAAAAACGTACAAAACAAGAGATTGGAGACATCAAGATTTTGAACGAATTTTTTAAGAATTTTCAAATTTTCAGATAGGAGGTTCCATATAAGGTCAAAAACTACATACTCAGATCTTCACCAAACTTTGCATGGATACATTGGATGTCAAGACACGTGGAAAAAACATACAAAACATAGGATTGGGGACATCAAGATTTTGGTCGAATTTTTTTAGAATTTTCAAATTTTCAGATAGGAGGTTCCAGATAAGGTCAAAAACTACATTCTCAGATCTTCACCAAACTTTGCAGGGATACATTGGATGTCAAGACACGTGAAAAAAACGTACAAACCAAGAGATTGGAGACATCAAGATTTTGGACGAATTTTTTAAGAATTTTCAAATTTTCAGAAAGGAGGTTCCATATAAGGTCAAAAACTACATACTCAGATCTTCACCAAACTATGCAGGGATACATTGGATGTCAAGACACGTGGAAAAAACGTACAAAACAAGAGATTGGAGACATCAAGATTTTGGACGAATTTTTTAAGAATTTTCAAATTTTCAGATAGGAGGTTCCAGATAAGGTCAAAAACTACATACTCAGATCTTCACCAAACTTTGCAGGGACACATTGGATGTCAAGACACGTGGAAAAAACGTACAAAACAAGAGATTGGAGACATCAAGATTTTGGACGAATTTTTGAGGAATTTTCAAATTTTCAGAAATGAGGTTCCAGATAAGGTCAAAAACTACATACTCAGATCTTCACCAAACTTTGCAGGGATACATTGGATGTCAAGACACGTGGGGAAAACATACAAACCAAGAGATTGGATACATCAAGATTTTGGACGAATTTTTTAAGAATTTTCAAATTTTCAGATAGGAGGTTTCATTTAAGGTCAAAAACTACATACTCAGATCTTCACCAAACTTTGCAGGGATATATTGGATGTCAAGACACGTGGAAAAAACGTACAAAACAAGAGATTGGAGACATCAAGATTTTGGACGAATTTTTTAAGAATTTTCAAATTTTCAGAAAGGATGTTCCAGATAAGGTCAAAAACGACATACTCAGATCTTAACCAAACTTTGCAGGGATACATTGGATGTCAAGACACGTGGAAAAAACATACAAGACATAGGATTGGGGACATCAAGATTTTGGTCAAATTTTTTAAGAATTTTCAAATTTTCAGATAGGATGTTCCATATAAGGTCAAAAACTACATACTCAGATCTTCACCAAACATTGCAGGGATACATTGGATGTCAAGACACGTGGAAAAACGTACAAAACAAGAGATTTGAGACATCAAGATTTCGGACGAATTTTTTAAGAATTTTCAAATTTTCAGATAGGAGGTTCCAGATAAGGTCAAAAACTACATACTCAGATCTTCACCAAACTTTGCAGGGATACATTGGATGTCAAGACACGTGGGAAAAACATACAAAACATAGGATTGGGGACATCAAGATTTTGGTCAAATTTTTTAAGAATTTTCAAATTTTCAGATAGGAGGTTCCATATAAGGTCAAAAACTACATACTCAGATCTTCACCAAACTATGCAGTAATACATTGGATGTCAAGACACGTGGAAAAAACGTACAAAACAAGAGATTGGAGACATCAAGATTTTGGACGATTTTTTTAAGAATTTTCAAATTTTCAGATAGGAGGTTCCAGATAAGGTCAAAAACTACATACTCAGATCTTCACCAAACTTTGCAGGGACACATTGGATGTCAAGACACGTGGAAAAAACGTACAAAACAAGAGATTGGAGACATCAAGATTTTGGACGAATTTTTGAGGAATTTTCAAATTCTCAGAAATGAGGTTCCAGATAAGGTCAAAAACTACATACTCAGATCTTCACCAAACTTTGCAGGGATACATTGGATGTCAAGACACGTGGGGAAAACATACAAACCAAGAGATTGGAGACATCAAGATTTTGGACGAATTTTTTAAGAATTTTCAAATTTTCAGATAGGAGGTTCCATATAAGGTCAAAAACTACATACTCAGATCTTCACCAAACTTTGCAGGGATACATTGGATGTCAAGACACGTGGAAAAAACGTACAAAACAAGAGATTGGAGACATCAAGATTTTCGACGAATTTTTTAAGAATTTTCAAATTTTCAGAAAGGATGTTCCAGATAAGGTCAAAAACGACATACTCAGATCTTCACCAAACTTTGCAGGGATACATTGGATGTCAAGACACGTGGAAAAAACATACAAAACATAGGATTGGGGACATCAAGATTTTGGTCAAATTTTTTAAGAATTTTCAAATTTTCAGATAGGAGGTTCCATATAAGGTCAAAAACTACATACTCAGATCTTCACCAAACATTGCAGGGATACATTGGATGTCAAGACACGTGGAAAAACGTACAAAACAAGAGATTGGAGACATGAAGATTTCGGACGAATTTTTTAAGAATTTTCAAATTTTCAGATGGGAGGTTCCAGATAAGGTCAAAAACGACATACTCAGATCTTCACCAAACTTTGCATGGATACATTGGATGTCAAGACACGTGGAAAAAAACATACAAAACATAGAATTGAGGACATCAAGATTTTTGGTCGAATTTTTTAAGAATTTTCAAATTTTCAGATAGGAGGTTCCAGATAAGGTCAAAAACTACATTCTCAGATCTTCACCAAACGTTGCAGGGATACTATGCATGTCAAGACACGTGGAAAAAACGTACAAAACAAGACATTGGAGACATCAAGATTTTCGACGAATTTTTTAAGAATTTTCAAATTTTCAGATGGGAGGTTCCAGATAAGGTCAAAAACGACATACTCAGATCTTCACCAAACTTGGCATGGATACATTGGATGTCAAGACACGTGGAAAAAACATACAAAACATAGGATTGGGGACATCAAGATTTTGGTCGAATTTTTTAAGAATTTTCAAATTTTCAGATAGGAGATTCCATATAAGGTCAAAAACTACATACTCAGATCTTCACCAAACTTTGCAGGGATACATTGGATGTCAAGACACGTGGAAAAAACGTACAAAACAAGAGATAGGAGACATCAAGATTTTGGACGAATTTTTTAAGAATTTTCAAATTTTCAGATAGGAGGTTCCAGATAAGGTCAAAAACTACATACTCAGATCTTCACCAAACTTTGCAGGGATACATTGGATTGTCAAGACACGTGGGGAAAACATACAAACCAAGAGATTGGAGACATCAAGATTTTGGACGAATTTTTTAAGAATTTTCAAATTTTCAGATAGGAGGTTCCATTTAAGGTCAAAAACTACATACTCAGATCTTCACCAAACTTTGCAGGGATACATTGGATGTCAAGACACGTGGAAAAAACGTACAAAACAAAAGATTGGAGACATCAAGATTTTGGACGAATTTTTTAAGAATTTTCAAATTTTCAGATAGGAGGTTCCATATAAGGTCAAAAACTACATACTCAGATCTACACCAAACATTGCAGGGATACATTGGAGGTCAAGACACGTGGAAAAAACGTACAAAACAAGAGATTGGAGACATCAAGATTTTGGACGAATTTTTTAAAAATTTGCAAATTTTCAGATAGGAGGTTCCAGATAAGGTCTAAATCTACATACTCAGATCTTCACCAAACTTTGCAGGGATACATTGGATGTCAAGACACGTGGAAAAAACATACAAAACATAGGATTGGGGATATCAAGATTTTGGTCAAATTTTTTAAGAATTTTCAAATTTTCAGATAGGAGGTTCCATATAAGGTCAAAAACTACATACTCAGATTTTCACCAAACGTTGCAGGGATACTTTGCATGTCAAGACACGTGGAAAAAACGTACAAAACAAGAGATTGGAGACATCAAGATTTTCGACAAATTTTTTAAGAATTTTCAAATTTTCAGATGGGAGGTTCCAGATAAGGTCAAAAACGACATACTCAGATCTTCACCAAACTTTGCATGGATACATTGGATGTCAAGACACGTGGAAAAAACGTACAAAACAAGAAATTAGAGATATCAAGATTTTGGACGAATTTTTTAAGAATTTTCAAATTTTCAGAAAGGAGGTTCCGTATAAGGTCAAAAACTACATACTCAGATCTTCACCAAACTTTGCAGGGATACATTGGATGTCAAGACACGTGGAAAAACCGTATAAAACAAGAGATTGGGTTCATCAAGGTTTTGGACGGATTTTTTAGGAATTTTCGAATTTTCAGATGGGAGGTTCCAGATAAGGTCAAAAACTACATACTCAGATCTTCACCAAACTTTGCAGGGATACATTGGATGTCAAGACACGTGGAAAAAACGAACAAAACAAGAGATTGGAGACATCAAGATTTTGGACGAATTTTTGAAGAATTTTCAAATTTTCAGATAGGAGGTTCCAGATAAGGTCAAAAACTACATACTCAGATCTTCACCAAACGTTGCAGGGATACTTTGCATGTCAAGACACGTGGAAAAAACGTACAAAACAAGACATTGGAGACATCAAGATTTTCGACGAATTTTTGAAGAATTTTCAAATTTTCAGATGGGAGGTTCCAGATAAGGTCAAAAACGACATACTCAGATCTTCACCAAACTTTGCATGGATACATTGGATGTCAAGACACGTGGGAAAAACGTACAAAACAAGAAATTGGAGACATCAAGATTTTGGACGAATTTTTTAAGAATTTTCAAATTTTCAGAAAGGAGGTTCCGTATAAGGTCAAAAACTACATACTCAGATCTTCACCAAACTTTGCAGGGATACATTGGATGTCAAGACACGTGGAAAAAACGTACAAAACAAGAGATTGGAGACATCAAGATTTTGAACGAATTTTTTAAGAATTTTCAAATTTTCAGATAGGAGGTTCCATATAAGGTCAAAAACTACATACTCAGATCTTCACCAAACTTTGCAGGGATACATTGGATGTCAAGACACGTGGAAAAAACGTACAAAACAAGAGATTGGAGACATCAAGATTTTGGACGAATTTTTTAAGAATTTTAAAATTTTCAGATAGGAGGTTCCAGATAAGGTCAAAAACGACATACTCAGATCTTCACCAAACTTTGCAGGGATACATTGGATGTCAAGACACGTGAAAAAAACATACAAGACATAGGATTGGGGACATCAAGATTTTGGTCGAATTTTTTAAGAATTTTCAAATTTTCAGATAGGAGGTTCCATATAAGGTCAAAAACTGCATACTCAGATCTTCACCAAACTATGCAGGGATACATTGGATGTCAAGACACGTGGAAAAAACGTACAAAACAAGAGATTGGAGACATCAAGATTTTGGAAGAATTTTTTAAGAATTTTCAAATTTTCAGATAGGAGGTTCCAGATAAGGTCAAAAACTACATACTCAGATATTCACCAAACTTTGCAGGGATACATTGGATTGTCAAGACACGTGGGGAAAACATACAAACCAAGAGATTGGAGACATCAAGATTTTGGACGAATTTTTTAAGAATTTTCAAATTTTCAGATAGGAGGTTCCATTTAAGGTCAAAAACTACATACTCAGATCTTCACCAAACTTTGCAGGGATACATTGGATGTCAAGACACGTGGAAAAAACGTACAAAACAAAAGATTGGAGACATCAAGATTTTGGACGAATTTTTTAAGAATTTTCAAATTTTCAGATAGGAGGTTCCATATAAGGTCAAAAACTACATACTCAGATCTACACCAAACATTGCAGGGATACATTGGAGGTCAAGACACGTGGAAAAAACGTACAAAACAAGAGATTGGAGACATCAAGATTTTGGACGAATTTTTTAAAAATTTTCAAATTTTCAGATAGGAGGTTCCAGATAAGGTCTAAAACTACATACTCAGATCTTCACCAAACTTTGGAGGGATACATTGGATGTCAAGACACGTGGAAAAAACATACAAAACATAGGATTGGGGATATCAAGATTTTGGTCAAATTTTTTAAGAATTTTCAAATTTTCAGATAGGAGGTTCCATATAAGGTCAAAAACTACATACTCAGATTTTCACCAAACGTTGCAGGGATACTTTGCATGTCAAGACACGTGGAAAAAACGTACAAAACAAGAGATTGGAGACATCAAGATTTTCGACAAATTTTTTAAGAATTTTCAAATTTTCAGATGGGAGGTTCCAGATAAGGTCAAAAACGACATACTCAGATCTTCACCAAACTTTGCATGGATACATTGGATGTCAAGACACGTGGAAAAAACGTACAAAACAAGAAATTAGAGATATCAAGATTTTGGACGAATTTTTTAAGAATTTTCAAATTTTCAGAAAGGAGGTTCCGTATAAGGTCAAAAACTACATACTCAGATCTTCACCAAACTTTGCAGGGATACATTGGATGTCAAGACACGTGGAAAAAACGTATAAAACAAGAGATTGGGTTCATCAAGATTTTGGACGGATTTTTTAGGAATTTTCGAATTTTCAGATGGGAGGTTCCAGATAAGGTCAAAAACTACATACTCAGATCTTCACCAAACTTTGCAGGGATACATTGGATGTCAAGACACGTGGAAAAAACGAACAAAACAAGAGATTGGAGACATCAAGATTTTGGACGAATTTTTGAAGAATTTTCAAATTTTCAGATAGGAGGTTCCAGATAAGGTCAAAAACTACATACTCAGATCTTCACCAAACGTTGCAGGGATACTTTGCATGTCAAGACACGTGGAAAAAACGTACAAAACAAGACATTGGAGACATCAAGATTTTCGACGAATTTTTTAAGAATTTTCAAATTTTCAGATGGGAGGTTCCAGATAAGGTCAAAAACGACATACTCAGATCTTCACCAAACTTTGCATGGATACATTGGATGTCAAGACACGTGGGAAAAACGTACAAAACAAGAAATTGGAGACATCAAGATTTTGGACGAATTTTTTAAGAATTTTCAAATTTTCAGAAAGGAGGTTCCGTATAAGGTCAAAAACTACATACTCAGATCTTCACCAAACTTAGCAGGGATACATTGGATGTCAAGACACGTGGAAAAAACGTACAAAACAAGAGATTGGAGACATCAAGATTTTGAACGAATTTTTTAAGAATTTTCAAATTTTCAGATAGGAGGTTCCATATAAGGTCAAAAACTACATACTCAGATCTTCACCAAACTTTGCAGGGATACATTGGATGTCAAGACACGTGGAAAAAACGTACAAAACAAGAGATTGGAGACATCAAGATTTTGGACGAATTTTTTAAGAATTTTCAAATTTTCAGAAAGGATGTTCCAGATAAGGTCAAAAACGACATACTCAGATCTTCACCAAACTTTGCAGGGATACATTGGATGTCAAGACACGTGGAAAAAACATACAAAACATAGGATTGGGGACATCAAGATTTTGGTCAAATTTTTTAAGAATTTTCAAATTTTCAGATAGGAGGTTCCATATAAGGTCAAAAACTACATACTCAGATCTTCACCAAACATTGCAGGGATACATTGGATGTCAAGACACGTGGAAAAACGTACAAAACAAGAGATTGGAGACATCAAGATTTCGGACGAATTTTTTAAGAATTTTCAAATTTTCAGATGGGAGGTTCCAGATAAGGTCAAAAACGACATACTCAGATCTTCACCAAACTTTGCATGGATACATTGGATGTCAAGACACGTGGAAAAACATACAAAACATAGAATTGGGGACATCAAGATTTTGGTCGAATTTTTTAAGAATTTTCAAATTTTCAGATAGGAGGTTCCAGATAAGGTCAAAAACTACATACTCAGATCTTCACCAAACGTTGCAGGGATACTTTGCATGTCAAGACACGTGGAAAAAACGTACAAAACAAGACATTGGAGACATCAAGATTTTGAACGAATTTTTTAAGAATTTTCAAATTTTCAGATGGGAGGTTCCAGATAAGGTCAAAAACGACATACTCAGATCTTCACCAAACTTTGCATGGATACATTGGATGTCAAGACACGTGGAAAAAACATACAAAACATAGGATTGGGGACATCAAGATTTTGGTCGAATTTTTTAAGAATTTTCAAATTTTCAGATAGGAGGTTCCATATAAGGTCAAAAACTACATACTCAGATCTTCACCAAACTTTGCAGGGATACATTGGATGTCAAGACACGTGGAAAAAACGTACAAAACAAGAGATTGGAGACATCAAGATTTTGGACGAATTTTTTAAGAATTTTCAAATTTTCAGATAGGAGGTTCCAGATAAGGTCAAAAACGACATACTCAGATCTTCACCAAACTTTGCAGGGATACATTGGATGTCAAGACACGTGAAAAAACATACAAGACATAGGATTGGGGACATCAAGATTTTGGTCGAATTTTTTAAGAATTTTCAAATTTTCAGATAGGAGGTTCCATATAAGGTCAAAAACTGCATACTCAGATCTTCACCAAACTATGCAGGGATACATTGGATGTCAAGACACGTGGAAAAAACGTACAAAACAAGAGATTGGAGACATCAAGATTTTGGAAGAATTTTTTAAGAATTTTCAAATTTTCAGATAGGAGGTTCCAGATAATGTCAAAAACTACATACTCAGATCTTCACCAAACTTTGCATGGACACATTGGATGTCAAGACACGTGGAAAAAACGTACAAAACAAGAGATTGGAGACATCAAGATTTTGGACGAATTTTTGAGGAATTTTCAAATTTTCAGAAATGAGGTTCCAGATAAGGTCAAAAACTACATACTCAGATCTTCACCAAACTTTGCAGGGATACATTGGATGTCAAGACACGTGGGGAAAACATACAAACCAAGAGATTGGAGACATCAAGATTTTGGACGAATTTTTTAAGAATTTTCAAATTTTCAGATAGGAGGTTCCATTTAAGGTCAAAAACTACATACTCAGATCTTCACCAAACTTTGCAGGGATACATTGGATGTCAAGACACGTGGAAAAAACGTACAAAACAAAAGATTGGAGACATCAAGATTTTGGACGAATTTTTTAAGAATTTTCAAATTTTCAGATAGGAGGTTCCATATAAGGTCATAAACTACATACTCAGATCTACACCAAACATTGCAGGGATACATTGGAGGTCAAGACACGTGGAAAAAACGTACAAAACAAGAGATTGGAGACATCAAGATTTTGGACGAATTTTTTAAAAATTTTCAAATTTTCAGATAGGAGGTTCCAGATAAGGTCTAAAACTACATACTCAGATCTTCACCAAACTTTGCAGGGATACATTGGATGTCAAGACACGTGGAAAAAACATACAAAACATAGGATTGGGGATATCAAGATTTTGGTCAAATTTTTTAAGAATTTTCAAATTTTCAGATAGGAGGTTCCATATAAGGTCAAAAACTACATACTCAGATTTTCACCAAACGTTGCAGGGATACTTTGCATGTCAAGACACGTGGAAAAAACGTACAAAACAAGAGATTGGAGACATCAAGATTTTCGACAAATTTTTTAAGAATTTTCAAATTTTCAGATGGGAGGTTCCAGATAAGGTCAAAAACGACATACTCAGATCTTCACCAAACTTTGCATGGATACATTGGATGTCAAGACACGTGGAAAAAACGTAGAAAACAAAAAATTAGAGATATCAAGATTTTGGACGAATTTTTTAAGAATTTTCAAATTTTCAGAAAGGAGGTTCCGTATAAGGTCAAAAACTACATACTCAGATCTTCACCAAACTTTGCAGGGATACATTGGATGTCAAGACACGTGGAAAAAACGTATAAAACAAGAGATTGGGTTCATCAAGATTTTGGACGGATTTTCTAGGAATTTTCGAATTTTCAGATGGGAGGTTCCAGATAAGGTCAAAAACTACATACTCAGATCTTCACCAAACTTTGCAGGGATACATTGGATGTCAAGACACGTGGAAAAAACGAACAAAACAAGAGATTGGAGACATCAAGATTTTGTTCGAATTTTTGAAGAATTTTCAAATTTTCAGATAGGAGGTTCCAGATATGGTCAAAAACTACATACTCAGATCTTCCCCAAACGTTGCAGGGATACTTTGCATGTCAAGACACGTGGAAAAAACGTACAAAACAAGACATTGGAGACATCAAGATTTTCGACGAATTTTTTAAGAATTTTCAAATTTTCAGATGGGAGGTTCCAGATAAGGTCAAAAACGACATACTCAGATCTTCACCAAACTTTGCATGGATACATTGGATGTCAAGACACGTGGGAAAAACGTACAAAACAAGAAATTGGAGACATCAAGATTTTGGACGAATTTTTTAAGAATTTTCAAATTTTCAGAAAGGAGGTTCCGTATAAGGTCAAAAACTACATACTCAGATCTTCACCAAACTTTGCAGGGATACATTGGATGTCAAGACACGTGGAAAAAACGTACAAAACAAGAGATTGGAGACATCAAGATTTTGAACGAATTTTTTAAGAATTTTCAAATTTTCAGATAGGAGGTTCCATATAAGGTCAATAAACTACATACTCAGATCTTCACCAAACATTGCAGGGATACATTGGATGTCAAGACACGTGGAAAATATGTACAAAACAAGAGATTGGAGACGTCAAGATTTTCGACGGATTTTTTAAGAATTTTCAAATTTTCAGATAGGAGGTTCCATATAAGTTCAAAAACTACATACTCAGATCTTCACCAAACTTAGCAGGGATACATTGGATGTCAAGACACGTGGAAAAAACATACAAGACATAGGATTGGGGACATCAAGATTTGGTCAAATTTTTTAAGAATTTTCAAATTTTCAGATTGGAGGTTCCATATAAGGTCAAAAACTACATCCTCAGATCTTCACCAAACATTGCAATGATACATTTTATGTCAAGACACGTGGAAAAAATGTACAAAACAAGAGATTGGAGACATCAAGATTTTCGACGGATTTTTTAAGAATTTTTAAATTTTCAGATGGGAGGTTCCAGATAAGGTCAAAAACGACATACTCAGATCTTCACCAAACTTTGCATGGATGCATTGGATGTCAAGACACGTGGAAAAAACATACAAAACATTGGATTGGGGACATCAAGATTTTGGTCGAATTTTTTAAGAATTTTCAAATTTTCAGATAGGAGGTTCCATATAAGGTCAAAAACTACATACTCAGATCTACACCAAACATTGCAGGGATACATTGGAGGTCAAGACACGTGGAAAAAACATACAAAACAAGAGATTGGAGACATCAAGATTTTGGACGAATTTTTTAAAAATTTTCAAATTTTCAGATAGGAGGTTCCAGATAAGGTCTAAAACTACATACTCAGATCTTCACCAAACTTTGCAGGGATACATTGGATGTCAAGACACGTGGAAAAAACATACAAAACATAGGATTGGGGATATCAAGATTTTGGTCAAATTTTTTAAGAATTTTCAAATTTTCAGATAGGAGGTTCCATATAAGGTCAAAAACTACATACTCAGATTTTCACCAAACGTTGCAGGGATACTTTGCATGTCAAGACACGTGGAAAAAACGTACAAAACAAGAGATTGGAGACATCAAGATTTTCGACAAATTTTTTAAGAATTTTCAAATTTTCAGATGGGAGGTTCCAGATAAGGTCAAAAACGACATACTCAGATCTTCACCAAACTTTGCATGGATACATTGGATGTCAAGACACGTGGAAAAAACGTACAAAACAAGAAATTAGAGATATCAAGATTTTGGACGAATTTTTTAAGAATTTTCAAATTTTCAGAAAGGAGGTTCCGTATAAGGTCAAAAACTACATACTCAGATCTTCACCAAACTTTGCAGGGATACATTGGATGTCAAGACACGTGGAAAAAACGTATAAAACAAGAGATTGGGTTCATCAAGATTTTGGACGGATTTTTTAGGAATTTTCGAATTTTCAGATGGGAGGTTCCAGATAAGGTCAAAAACTACATACTCAGATCTTCACCAAACTTTGCAGGGATACATTGGATGTCAAGACACGTGGAAAAAACGAACAAAACAAGAGATTGGAGACATCAAGATTTTGACGAATTTTTTAAGAATTTTCAAATTTTCAGATAGGAGGTTCCAGATATAGTCAAAAACGACATACTCAGATCTTCACCAAACTTTGCAGGGATACATTGGATGTCAAGACACGTGGAAAAAACGTACAAAACAAGAGATTTTAGACATCAAGATTTTGGACGAATTTTTTAAGAATTTTCAAATTTTCAGAAAGGATGTTCCAGATAAGGTCACAAACGACATACTCAGATCTTCACCAAACTTTGCAGGGATACATTGGAGGTCGAGACACGTGGAAAAAACATACAAAACAAGAGATTGGAGACAACAAGATTTTGGACGAATTATTTAAAAATTTTCAATTTTTCAGATAGGAGGTTCCAGATAAGGTCAAAAACTACATACTCAGATCTTCACCAAACTTTGCAGGGATACATTGGATGTCAAGGCACGTGGAAAAAACACAAAACATAGGATTGGGGATATCAAGATTTTGGTCAAATTTTTTAAGAATTTTCCAATTTTCAGATAGGAGGTTCCATATAAGGTCAAAAACTACATACTCAGATCTTCACCAAACTTTGCATGGATACATTGGATGTCAAGACACGTGGAAAAAACATACAAAACATAGGATTGGGGACATCAAGATTTTGGTCGAATTTTTTAAGAATTTTCAAATTTTCAGATAGGAGGTTCCATTAAGGTCAAAAACTACATACTCAGATCTTCACCAAACTTTGCATGGATACATTGGATGTCAAGACACGTGGAAAAAACATACAAAACATAGGATTGGGGACATCAAGATTTTGGTCGAATTTTTTAAGAATTTTCAAATTTTCAGATAGGAGGTTCCATATAAGGTCAAAAACTACATACTCAGATCTTCACCAAACTTTGCAGGGATACATTGGATGTCAAGACACGTGGAAAAAACGTACAAAACAATAGATTGGGGTCATCAAGATTTTGGACGGATTTTTTAGGAATTTTCAAATTTTCAGATGGGAGGTTCCAGATAAGGTCAAAAACTACATACTCAGATCTTCACCAAACTTTGCAGGGATACATTGGATGTCAAGACACGTGGAAAAAACGTACAAAACAGAAGATTGGAGACATCAAGATTTTGAACGAATTTTTTAAGAATTTTCAAATTTTCAGATAGGAGGTTCCATTAAGGTCAAAAACTACATACTCAGATCTTCACCAAACTTTGCATGGATACATTGGATGTCAAGACACGTGGAAAAAACAAACAAAACATAGGATGGGGGACATCAAGATTTTGGTCGAATTTTTTAAGAATTTTCAAATTTTCAGATAGGAGGTTCCATATAAGGTCAAAAACTACATACTCAGATCTTCACCAAACTTTGCAGGGATACATTGGATGTCAAGACACGTGGAAAAAACATACAAGACCTAGGATTGGGGACATCAAGATTTTGGTCAAATTTTTTAAGAATTTTCAAATTTTTCAGGTTCCATATAAGGTCAAAAACTACATACTCAGATCTTCACCAAACTTTGCAGGAATACATTGGATGTTAAGACACGTGGAAAAGACGTACAAAACAAGAGATTGGAGACATCAAGATTTTGGACGAATTTTTTAAGAATTTTCAAATTTTCAGAAATGCGGTTCCAGATAAGGTCAAAAACTACATACTCAGATCTTCACCAAACTTTGCAGGGATACATTGGATGTCAAGACACGTGGAAAAAACGTACAAAACATGGGATTGGGGTCATTAAGATTTTGGACGGATTTTTTAGGAATTTTCAAATTTTCAGATGGGAGGTTCCAGATAAGGTCAAAAACTACATACTCAGATCTTCACCAAACTTTGCAGGGATACATTGGATGTCAAGACACGTGGAAAAAACGTACAAAACAAGAGATTGGGGTGATCAAGATTTTGGACGGATTTTTTAAGAATTTTCAAATTTTCAGATGGGAGGTTCCAGATAAGGTCAAAAACGACATACTGAGATCTTCACCAAACTTTGCAGGAATACATTGGATGTCAAGACACGTGGAAAAAACATACAAAACATAAGAATCGGAACATCAAGATTTTGGTCGATTTTTTAAGAATTTTCAAATTTTCAGATAGGAGGTTCCATATAAGGTAAAAAACTACATACTCAGATCTTCACCAAACGTTGCAGGGATACTTTGCATGTCAAGACACGTGGAAAAAACGTACAAAACAAGAGATTGGAGACATCAAGATTTTGGACGAATTTTTTAAGAATTTTCAAATTTTCAGATAGGAGGTTCCAGATAAGGTCAAAAACTACATACTCAGATCTTCACCAAACTTTGCAGGGACACATTGGATGTCAAGACACGTGGAAAAAACGTACAAAACAAGAGATTGGAGACATCAAGATTTTGGACGAATTTTTGAGGAATTTTCAAATTTTCAGATAGGAGGTTCCATATAAGGTCAAAAACTACATACTCAGATCTTCACCAAACTTTGCAGGGATACATTGGATGTCAAGACACGTGGAAAAAACGTACAAAACAAGAGATCGGAGACATCAAGATTTTGACGAATTTTTTAAGAATTTTCAAATTTTCAGATAGGAGGTTCCAGATATAGTCAAAAACGACATACTCAGATCTTCACCAAACTTTGCAGGGATACATTGGATGTCAAGACACGTGGAAAAAACGTACAAAACAAGAGATTGGAGACATCAAGATTTTGGACGAATTTTTTAAGAATTTTCAAATTTTCAGAAAGGATGTTCCAGATAAGGTCAAAAACGACATACTCAGATCTTCACCAAACTTTGCAGGGATACATTGGAGGTCGAGACACGTGGAAAAAACATACAAAACAAGAGATTGGAGACAACAAGATTTTGGACGAATTATTTAAAAATTTTCAATTTTTCAGATAGGAGGTTCCAGATAAGGTCAAAAACTACATACTCAGATCTTCACCAAACTTTGCAGGGATACATTGGATGTCAAGGCACGTGGAAAGAACACAAAACATAGGATTGGGGATATCAAGATTTTGGTCAAATTTTTTAAGAATTTTCCAATTTTCAGATAGGAAGTTCCATATAAGGTCAAAAACTACATACTCAGATCTTCACCAAACTTTGCATGGATACATTGGATGTCAAGACACGTGGAAAAAACATACAAAACATAGGATTGGGGACATCAAGATTTTGGTCGAATTTTTTAAGAATTTTCAAATTTTCAGATAGGAGGTTCCATTAAAGTCAAAAACTACATACTCAGATCTTCACCAAACTTTGCATGGATACATTGGATGTCAAGACACGTGGAAAAAACATACAAAACATAGGATTGGGGACATCAAGATTTTGGTCGAATTTTTTAAGAATTTTCAAATTTTCAGATAGGAGGTTCCATATAAGGTCAAAAACTACATACTCAGATCTTCACCAAACTTTGCAGGGATACATTGGATGTCAAGACACGTGGAAAAAACGTACAAAACAATAGATTGGGGTCATCAAGATTTTGGACGGATTTTTTAGGAATTTTCAAATTTTCAGATGGGAGGTTCCAGATAAGGTCAAAAACTACATACTCAGATCTTCACCAAACTTTGCAGGGATACATTGGATGTCAAGACACGTGGAAAAAACGTACAAAACAGAAGATTGGAGACATCAAGATTTTGAACGAATTTTTTAAGAATTTTCAAATTTTCAGATAGGAGGTTCCATTAAGGTCAAAAACTACATACTCAGATCTTCACCAAACTTTGCATGGATACATTGGATGTCAAGACACGTGGAAAAAACAAACAAAACATAGGATGGGGGACATCAAGATTTTGGTCGAATTTTTTAAGAATTTTCAAATTTTCAGAAAGGAGGTTCCATATAAGGTCAAAAACTACATACTCAGATCTTCACCAAACTTTGCAGGGATACATTGGATGTCAAGACACGTGGAAAAAACATACAAGACCTAGGATTGGGGACATCAAGATTTTGGTCAAATTTTTTAAGAATTTTCAAATTTTCAGGTTCCATATAAGGTCAAAAACTACATACTCAGATCTTCACCAAACTTTGCAGGAATACATTGGATGTTAAGACACGTGGAAAAGACGTACAAAACAAGAGATTGGAGACATCAAGATTTTGGACGAATTTTTTAAGAATTTTCAAATTTTCAGAAATGCGGTTCCAGATAAGGTCAAAAACTACATACTCAGATCTTCACCAAACTTTGCAGGGATACATTGGATGTCAAGACACGTGGAAAAAACATACAAAACATGGGATTGGGGTCATTAAGATTTTGGACGGATTTTTTAGGAATTTTCAAATTTTCAGATGGGAGGTTCCAGATAAGGTCAAAAACTATATACTCAGATCTTCACCAAACTTTGCAGGGATACATTGGATGTCAAGACACGTGGAAAAAACGTACAAAACAAGAGATTGGGGTGATCAAGATTTTGGACGGATTTTTTAAGAATTTTCAAATTTTCAGATGGGAGGTTCCAGATAAGGTCAAAAACGACATACTGAGATCTTCACCAAACTTTGCAGGAATACATTGGATGTCAAGACACGTGGAAAAAACATACAAAACATAAGAATCGGAACATCAAGATTTTGGTCGATTTTTTAAGAATTTTCAAATTTTCAGATAGGAGGTTCCATATAAGGTAAAAAACTACATACTCAGATCTTCACCAAACGTTGCAGGGATACTTTGCATGTCAAGACACGTGGAAAAAACGTACAAAACAAGAGATTGGAGACATCAAGATTTTGGACGAATTTTTTAAGAATTTTCAAATTTTCAGATAGGAGGTTCCAGATAAGGTCAAAAACTACATACTCAGATCTTCACCAAACTTTGCAGGGACACATTGGATGTCAAGACACGTGGAAAAAACGTACAAAACAAGAGATTGGAGACATCAAGATTTTGGACGAATTTTTGAGGAATTTTCAAATTTTCAGATAGGAGGTTCCATATAAGGTCAAAAACTACATACTCAGATCTTCACCAAACTTTGCAGGGATACATTGGATGTCAAGACACGCGGGAAAAACATACAAAACATAGGATTGGGGACATCAAGATTTTGGTCAAATTTTTTAAGAATTTTCAAATTTTCAGATAGGAGGTTCCATATAAGGTCAAAAACTACATACTCAGATCTTCACCAAACTTTGCAGGGATACATTGGATGTCAAGACACGTGGAAAAAACGTACAAAACAAGAGATTGGAGACATCAAGATTTTGGACGATTTTTTTAAGAATTTTCAAATTTTCAGAAATGAGGTTCCAGATAAGGTCAAAAACTACATACTCAGATCTTCACCAAACTTTGCAGGGACACATTGGATGTCAAGACACGTGGAAAAAACGTACAAAACAAGAGATTGGAGACATCAAGATTTTGGACGAATTTTTGAGGAATTTTCAAATTCTCAGAAATGAGGTTCCAGATAAGGTCAAAAACTACATACTCAGATCTTCACCAAACTTTGCAGGGATACATTGGATGTCAAGACACGTGGGGAAAACATACAAACCAAGAGATTGGAGACATCAAGATTTTGGACGAATTTTTTAAGAATTTTCAAATTTTCAGATAGGAGGTTCCATATAAGGTCAAAAACTACATACTCAGATCTTCACCAAACTTTGCAGGGATACATTGGATGTCAAGACACGTGGAAAAAACGTACAAAACAAGAGATTGGAGACATCAAGATTTTGGACGAATTTTTTAAGAATTTTCAAATTTTCAGAAAGGATGTTCCAGATAAGGTCAAAAACGACATACTCAGATCTTCACCAAACTTTGCAGGGATACATTGGATGTCAAGACACGTGGAAAAAACATACAAAACATAGGATTGGGGACATCAAGATTTTGGTCAAATTTTTTAAGATTTTTCAAATTTTCAGATAGGAGGTTCCATATAAGGTCAAAAACTACATACTCAGATCTTCACCAAACATTGCAGGGATACATTGGATGTCAAGACACGTGGAAAAACGTACAAAACAAGAGATTGGAGACATCAAGATTTCGGACGAATTTTTTAAGAATTTTCAAATTTTCAGATAGGAGGTTCCAGATAAGGTCAAAAACGACATACTCAGATCTTCACCAAACTTTGCATGGATACATTGGATGTCAAGACACGTGGAAAAAACATACAAAACATAGAATTGGGGACATCAAGATTTTGGTCGAATTTTTTAAGAATTTTCAAATTTTCAGATAGGAGGTTCCAGATAAGGTCAAAAACTACATACTCAGATCTTCACCAAACGTTGCAGGGATACTTTGCATGTCAAGACACGTGGAAAAAACGTACAAAACAAGAGATTGGAGACATCAAGATTTTCGACAAATTTTTTAAGAATTTTCAAATTTTCAGATGGAAGGTTCCAGATAAGGTCAAAAACGACATACTCAGATCTTCACCAAACTTTGCATGGATACATTGGATGTCAAGACACGTTAAAAAAACGTACAAAACAAGAAATTGGAGACATCAAGATTTTGGACGAATTTTTTAAGAATTTTCAAATTTTCAGAAAGGAGGTTCCGTATAAGGTCAAAAACTACATACTCAGATCTTCGCCAAACTTTGCAGGGATACATTGGATGTCAAGACACGTGGAAAAAACGTACAAAACAAGAGATTGGGGTCATCAAGATTTTGGACGGATTTTTTAGGAATTTTCAAATTCTCAGATGGGAGGTTCCAGATAAGGTCAAAAACTACATACTCAGATCTTCACCAAACTTTGCAGTGATACATTGGATGTCAAGACACGTGGAAAAAACGTACAAAACAAGAGATTGGAGACATCAAGATTTTGAACGAATTTTTTAAGAATTTTCAAATTTTCAGATAGGAGGTTCCATATAAGGTCAAAAACTACATACTCAGATCTCCACCAAACTTTGAATGGATACATTGCATGTCAAGACACGTGGAAAAAACATACAAAACATAGGATTGGGGACATCAAGATTTTGGTCGAATTTTTTAAGAATTTTCAAATTTTCAGATAGGAGGTTCCATATAAGGTCAAAAACTACATACTCAGATCTTCACCAAACTTTGCAGGGATACATTGGATGTCAAGACACGTGGAAAAAACGTACAAAACAAGAGATTGGAGACATCAAGATTTTGGACGAATTTTTTAAGAATTTTCAAATTTTCAGATAGGAGGTTCCAGATAAGGTCAAAAACGACATACTCAGAACTTCACCATACTTTGCAGGGATACATTGGATGTCAAGACACGTGGAAAAAACGTACAAAACAAGAGATTGGAGACATCAAGATTTTGGACGAATTTTTGTGGAATTTTCAAATTTTCAGAAATGAGGTGCCAGATAAGGTCAAAAACTACATACTCAGATCTTCACCAAACTTTGCAGGGATACATTGGATAACAAGACACGTGGGAAAAACGTACAAAACAAGAGATTGGAGACATCAAGATTTTGGACGAATTTTTGAGGAATTTTCAAATTTTTAGAAATGAGGTGCCAGATAAGGTCAAAAACTACATACTCAGATCTTCACCAAACTATGCAGGGATACATTGGATGTCAAGACACGTGGAAAAAACGTACAAAACAAGAGATTGGAGACATCAAGATTTTGGACGAATTTTTTAAGAATTTTCAAATTTTCAGATGGGAGGTTCCAGATGAGGTTAAAAACTACATACTCAGATCTTCACCAAACTTTGCAGGAATACTTTGCATGTCAAGACACGTGGAAAAAACGTACAAAACAAGAGATCGGAGACATCAAGATTTTCGACGAATTTTTTAAGAATTTTCAAATTTTCAGATAGGAGGTTCCAGATAAGGTCAAAAACTACATACTCAGATCTTCACCAAACTTTGCAGGGATACATTGGATGTCAAGACACGTGGAAAAAACGTACAAAACAAGAGATTGGAGACATCAAGATTTTGGACGAATTTTTTAAGAATTTTCAAATTTTCAGAAAGGATGTTCCAGATAAGGTCAAAAACGACATACTCAGATCTTCACCAAACTTTGCAGGGATATATTGGAGGTCGAGACACGTGGAAAAAACGTACAAAACAAGAGATTGGAGACAACAAGATTTTGGACGAATTTTTTAAAAATTTTCAATTTTTCAGATAGGAGGTTCCAGATAAGGTCAAAAACTACATACTCAGATCTTCACCAAACTTTGCAGGGATACATTGGATGTCAAGACACGTGGAAAAAACATACAAAACATAGGATTGGGGATATCAAGATTTTGGTCAAATTTTTTAAGAATTTTCAAATTTTCAGATAGGAGGTTCCATATAAGGTCAAAAACTACATACTCAGATCTTCACCAAACATTGCAGGGATACATTGGATGTCAAGACACGTGGAAAAAACGTACAAAACAAGAGATTGGAGACATCAAGATTTTCGACGAATTTTTGAAGAATTTTCAAATTTTCAGATGGGAGGTTCCAGATAAGGTCAAAAACGACATACTCAGATCTTCACCAAACTTTGCAGGGATACATTGGATGTCAAGACACGTGGAAAAAACGTACAAAACAAGAGATTGGGGTCATCAATATTTTGGACGGATTTTTTAGGAATTTTCAAATTTTCAGATGGGAGGTTCCAGATAAGGTCAAAAACTACATACTCAGATCTTCACCAAACTTTGCAGGAATACTTTGCATGTCAAGACACGTGGAAAAAACGTACAAAACAAGAGATTGGAGACATCAAGATTTTCGACGAATTTTTTAAGAATTTTCAAATTTTCAGATAGGAGGTTCCATTAAGATCAAAAACTACATACTCAGATCTTCACCAAACTTTGCAGGGATACATTGGATGTCAAGACACGTGGAAAAAACATACAAGACCTAGGATTGGGGACATCAAGATTTTGGTCAAATTTTTTAAGAATTTTCAAATTTTCAGGTTCCAGATAAGGTCAAAAACGACATACTCAGATCTTCACCAAACTTTGCAGGGATACATTGGATGTCAAGACACGTGGAAAAAACATACAAAACATAGGATTGGGGACATCAAGATTTTGGTCAAATTTTTTAAGAATTTTCAAATTTTCAGATAGGAGGTTCCATATAAGGTCAAAAACTACATACTCAGATCTTCACCAAACATTGCAGGGATACATTGGATGTCAAGACACGTGGAAAAACGTACAAAACAAGAGATTGGAGACATCAAGATTTCGGACGAATTTTTTAAGAATTTTCAAATTTTCAGATAGGAGGTTCCAGATAAGGTCAAAAACTACATACTCAGATCTTCACCAAACTTTGCAGGGATACATTGGATGTCAAGACACGCGGGAAAAACATACAAAACATAAGATTGGGGACATCAAGATTTTGGTCAAATTTTTTAAGAATTTTCAAATTTTCAGATAGGAGGTTCCATATAAGGTCAAAAACTACATACTCAGATCTTCACCAAACTTTGCAGGGATACATTGGATGTCAAGACACGTGGAAAAAACGTACAAAACAAGAGATTGGAGACATCAAGATTTTGGACGATTTTTTTAAGAATTTTCAAATTTTCAGATAGGAGGTTCCAGATAAGGTCAAAAACTACATACTCAGATCTTCACCAAACTTTGCAGGGACACATTGGATGTCAAGACACGTGGAAAAAACGTACAAAACAAGAGATTGGAGACATCAAGATTTTGGACGAATTTTTGAGGAATTTTCAAATTTTCAGAGAGGAGGTTCCATATAAGGTCAAAAACTACATACTCAGATCTTCACCAAACTTTGCAGGGATACATTGGATGTCAAGACACGTGGAAAAAACGTACAAAACAAGAGATTGGAGACATCAAGATTTTGGACGAATTTTTTAAGAATTTTCAAATTTTCAGAAAGGATGTTCCAGATAAGGTCAAAAACGACATACTCAGATCTTCACCAAACTTTGCAGGGATACATTGGATGTCAAGACACGTGGAAAAAACATACAAAACATAGGATTGGGGACATCAAGATTTTGGTCAAATTTTTTAAGAATTTTCAAATTTTCAGATAGGAGGTTCCATATAAGGTCAAAAACTACATACTCAGATCTTCACCAAACATTGCAGGGATACATTGGATGTCAAGACACGTGGAAAAACGTACAAAACAAGAGATTGGAGACATCAAGATTTCGGACGAATTTTTTAAGAATTTTCAAATTTTCAGATAGGAGGTTCCAGATAAGGTCAAAAACGACATACTCAGATCTTCACCAAACTTTGCATGGATACATTGGATGTCAAGACACGTGGAAAAAACATACAAAACATAGAATTGGGGACATCAAGATTTTGGTCGAATTTTTTAAGAATTTTCAAATTTTCAGATAGGAGGTTCCATATAAGGTCAAAAACTACATACTCAGATCTTCACCAAACTTTGCAGGGATACATTGGATGTCAAGACACGTGGAAAAAACGTACAAAACAAGAGATTGGAGACATCAAGATTTTCGACGAATTTTTGAAGAATTTTCAAATTTTCAGATGGGAGGTTCCAGATAAGGTCAAAAACGACATACTCAGATCTTCACCAAACTTTGCAGGGATACATTGGATGTCAAGACACGTGGAAAAAACGTACAAAACAAGAGATTGGGGTCATCAATATTTTGGACGGATTTTTTAGGAATTTTCAAATTTTCAGATGGGAGGTTCCAGATAAGGTCAAAAACTACATACTCAGATCTTCACCAAACTTTGCAGGAATACTTTGCATGTCAAGACACGTGGAAAAAACGTACAAAACAAGAGATTGGAGACATCAAGATTTTCGACGAATTTTTTAAGAATTTTCAAATTTTCAGATAGGAGGTTCCATTAAGATCAAAAACTACATACTCAGATCTTCACCAAACTTTGCAGGGATACATTGGATGTCAAGACACGTGGAAAAAACATACAAAACATAGGATTGGGGACATCAAGATTTTGGTCAAATTTTTGAAGAATTTTCAAATTTTCAGATAGGAGGTTCCATATAAGGTCAAAAACTACATACTCAGATCTTCACCAAACATTGCAGGGATACATTGGATGTCAAGACACGTGGAAAAACGTACAAAACAAGAGATTGGAGACATCAAGATTTCGGACGAATTTTTTAAGAATTTTCAAATTTTCAGATAGGAGGTTCCAGATAAGGTCAAAAACTACATACTCAGATCTTCACCAAACTTTGCAGGGATACATTGGATGTCAAGACACGCGGGAAAAACATACAAAACATAAGATTGGGGACATCAAGATTTTGGTCAAATTTTTTAAGAATTTTCAAATTTTCAGATAGGAGGTTCCATATAAGGTCAAAAACTACATACTCAGATCTTCACCAAACTTTGCAGGGATACATTGGATGTCAAGACACGTGGAAAAAACGTACAAAACAAGAGATTGGAGACATCAAGATTTTGGACGATTTTTTTAAGAATTTTCAAATTTTCAGATAGGAGGTTCCAGATAAGGTCAAAAACTACATACTCAGATCTTCACCAAACTTTGCAGGGACACATTGGATGTCAAGACACGTGGAAAAAACGTACAAAACAAGAGATTGGAGACATCAAGATTTTGGACGAATTTTTGAGGAATTTTCAAATTTTCAGAGAGGAGGTTCCATATAAGGTCAAAAACTACATACTCAGATCTTCACCAAACTTTGCAGGGATACATTGGATGTCAAGACACGTGGAAAAAACGTACAAAACAAGAGATTGGAGACATCAAGATTTTGGACGAATTTTTTAAGAATTTTCAAATTTTCAGAAAGGATGTTCCAGATAAGGTCAAAAACGACATACTCAGATCTTCACCAAACTTTGCAGGGATACATTGGATGTCAAGACACGTGGAAAAAACATACAAAACATAGGATTGGGGACATCAAGATTTTGGTCAAATTTTTTAAGAATTTTCAAATTTTCAGATAGGAGGTTCCATATAAGGTCAAAAACTACATACTCAGATCTTCACCAAACATTGCAGGGATACATTGGATGTCAAGACACGTGGAAAAACGTACAAAACAAGAGATTGGAGACATCAAGATTTCGGACGAATTTTTTAAGAATTTTCAAATTTTCAGATAGGAGGTTCCAGATAAGGTCAAAAACGACATACTCAGATCTTCACCAAACTTTGCATGGATACATTGGATGTCAAGACACGTGGAAAAAACATACAAAACATAGAATTGGGGACATCAAGATTTTGGTCAAATTTTTTAAGAATTTTCAAATTTTCAGATAGGAGGTTCCATATAAGGTCAAAAACTACATACTCAGATCTTCACCAAACATTGCAGGGATACATTGGATGTCAAGACACGTGGAAAAACGTACAAAACAAGAGATTGGAGACATCAAGATTTCGGACGAATTTTTTAAGAATTTTCAAATTTTCAGATAGGAGGTTCCAGATAAGGTCAAAAACGACATACTCAGATCTTCACCAAACTTTGCATGGATACATTGGATGTCAAGACACGTGGAAAAAACATACAAAACATAGAATTGGGGACATCAAGATTTTGGTCGAATTTTTTAAGAATTTTCAAATTTTCAGATAGGAGGTTCCATATAAGGTCAAAAACTACATACTCAGATCTTCACCAAACTTTGCAGGGATACATTGGATGTCAAGACACGTGGAAAAAACGTACAAAACAAGAGATTGGAGACATCAAGATTTTCGAAGAAATTTTTGAAGAATTTTCAAATTTTCAGATGGGAGGTTCCAGATAAGGTCAAAAACGACATACTCAGATCTTCACCAAACTTTGCAGGGATACATTGGATGTCAAGACACGTGGAAAAAACGTACAAAACAAGAGATTGGGGTCATCAATATTTTGGACGGATTTTTTAGGAATTTTCAAATTTTCAGATGGGAGGTTCCAGATAAGGTCAAAAACTACATACTCAGATCTTCACCAAACTTTGCAGGAATACTTTGCATGTCAAGACACGTGGAAAAAACGTACAAAACAAGAGATTGGAGACATCAAGATTTTCGACGAATTTTTTAAGAATTTTCAAATTTTCAGATAGGAGGTTCCATTAAGATCAAAAACTACATACTCAGATCTTCACCAAACTTTGCAGGGATACATTGGATGTCAAGACACGTGGAAAAAACATACAAGACCTAGGATTGGGGACATCAAGATTTTGGTCAAATTTTTTAAGAATTTTCAAATTTTCAGGTTCCAGATAAGGTCAAAAACGACATACTCAGATCTTCACCAAACTTTGCAGGGATACATTGGATGTCAAGACACGTGGAAAAAACATACAAAACATAGGATTGGGGACATCAAGATTTTGGTCAAATTTTTTAAGAATTTTCAAATTTTCAGATAGGAGGTTCCATATAAGGTCAAAAACTACATACTCAGATCTTCACCAAACATTGCAGGGATACATTGGATGTCAAGACACGTGGAAAAACGTACAAAACAAGAGATTGGAGACATCAAGATTTCGGACGAATTTTTTAAGAATTTTCAAATTTTCAGATAGGAGGTTCCAGATAAGGTCAAAAACTACATACTCAGATCTTCACCAAACTTTGCAGGGATACATTGGATGTCAAGACACGCGGGAAAAACATACAAAACATAAGATTGGGGACATCAAGATTTTGGTCAAATTTTTTAAGAATTTTCAAATTTTCAGATAGGAGGTTCCATATAAGGTCAAAAACTACATACTCAGATCTTCACCAAACTTTGCAGGGATACATTGGATGTCAAGACACGTGGAAAAAACGTACAAAACAAGAGATTGGAGACATCAAGATTTTGGACGATTTTTTTAAGAATTTTCAAATTTTCAGATAGGAGGTTCCAGATAAGGTCAAAAACTACATACTCAGATCTTCACCAAACTTTGCAGGGACACATTGGATGTCAAGACACGTGGAAAAAACGTACAAAACAAGAGATTGGAGACATCAAGATTTTGGACGAATTTTTGAGGAATTTTCAAATTTTCAGAGAGGAGGTTCCATATAAGGTCAAAAACTACATACTCAGATCTTCACCAAACTTTGCAGGGATACATTGGATGTCAAGACACGTGGAAAAAACGTACAAAACAAGAGATTGGAGACATCAAGATTTCGGACGAATTTTTTAAGAATTTTCAAATTTTCAGATAGGAGGTTCCAGATAAGGTCAAAAACGACATACTCAGATCTTCACCAAACTTTGCATGGATACATTGGATGTCAAGACACGTGGAAAAAACATACAAAACATAGAATTGGGGACATCAAGATTTTGGTCGAATTTTTTAAGAATTTTCAAATTTTCAGATAGGAGGTTCCATATAAGGTCAAAAACTACATACTCAGATCTTCACCAAACTTTGCAGGGATACATTGGATGTCAAGACACGTGGAAAAAACATACAAGACCTAGGATTGGGGACATCAAGATTTTGGTCAAATTTTTTAAGAATTTTCAAATTTTCAGGTTCCATATAAGGTCAAAAACTACATACTCAGATCTTCACCAAACTTTGCAGGAATACATTGGATGTTAAGACACGTGGAAAAAACGTACAAAACAAGAGATTGGAGACATCAAGGTTTTGGACGAATTTTTTAAGAATTTTCAAATTTTCAGAAATGCGGTTCCAGATAAGGTCAAAAACTACATACTCAGATCTTCACCAAACTTTGCAGGGATACATTGGATGTCAAGACACGTGGAAAAAACGTACAAAACATGGGATTGGGGTCATCAAGATTTTGGACGGATTTTTTAGGAATTTTCAAATTTTCAGATGGGAGGTTCCAGATAAGGTCAAAAACTACATACTCAGATCTTCACCAAACTTTGCAGGGATACATTGGATGTCAAGACACGTGGAAAAAACGTACAAAACAAGAGATTGGGGTGATCAAGATTTTGGACGGATTTTTTAAGAATTTTCAAATTTTCAGATGGGCGGTTCCAGATAAGGTCAAAAACGACATACTGAGATCTTCACCAAACTTTGCAGGAATACATTGGATGTCAAGACACGTGGAAAAAACATACAAAACATAAGATTCGGGACATCAAGATTTTGGTCGATTTTTTAAGAATTTTCAAATTTTCAGATAGGAGGTTCCATATAAGGTAAAAAACTACATACTCAGATCTTCACCGAACTTTGCAGGGATACATTGGATGTCAAGACACGTAGAAAAAACATACAAAACATAGGATTGGGGACATCAAGATTTTGGTCAAATTTTTTAAGAATTTTCAAAATTTCAGATAGGAGGTTCCATATAAGGTCAAAAACTACTTACTCAGATCTTCACCAAACATTGCAGGGATACATTGGATGTCAAGACACGTGGAAAAAACGTACAAAACAAGAGATTGGAGACATCAAGATTTTGGACGAATTTTTGAAGAATTTTCAAATTTTCAGATAGGAGGTTCCAAATAAAGTCAAAAACTACATACTCAGATCTTCACCAAACGTTGCAGGGATACTTTGCATGTCAAGACACGTGGAAAAAACGTACAAAACAAGAGATTGGAGACATCAAGATTTTCAACGAATTTTTTAAGAATTTTCAAATTTTCAGATGGGAGGTTCCAGATAAGGTCAAAAACGACATACTCAGATCTTCACCAAACTTTGCATGGATACATTGGATGTCAAGACACGTGGAAAAAACGTACAAACCAAGAGATTGGAGACATCAAGATTTTGGACGAATTTTTTAAGAATTTTCAAATTTTCAGAAAGGAGGTTCCATATAAGGTCAAAAACTACATACTCAGATCTTCACCAAACTATGCAGGGATACATTGGATGTCAAGACACGTGGAAAAAACGTACAAAACAAGAGATTGGAGACATCAAGATTTTGGACGAATTTTTTAAGAATTTTCAAATTTTCAGATAGGAGGTTCCAGATAAGGTCAAAAACTACATACTCAGATCTTCACCAAACTTTGCAGGGACACATTGGATGTCAAGACACGTGGAAAAAACGTACAAAACAAGAGATTGGAGACATCAAGATTTTGGACGAATTTTTTAAGAATTTTCAAATTTTCAGAAAGGATGTTCCAGATAAGGTCAAAAACGACATACTCAGATCTTCACCAAACTTTGCAGGGATACATTGGATGTCAAGACACGTGGAAAAAACATACAAAACATAGGATTGGGGACATCAAGATTTTGGTCAAATTTTTTAAGAATTTTCAAATTTTCAGATAGGATGTTCCATATAAGGTCAAAAACTACATACTCAGATCTTCACCAAACATTGCAGGGATACATTGGATGTCAAGACACGTGGAAAAACGTACAAAACAAGAGATTTGAGACATCAAGATTTCGGACGAATTTTTTAAGAATTTTCAAATTTTCAGATAGGAGGTTCCAGATAAGGTCAAAAACTACATACTCAGATCTTCACCAAACTTTGCAGGGATACATTGGATGTCAAGACACGCGGGAAAAACATTAAAAACATAGGATTGGGGACATCAAGATTTTGGTCAAATTTTTTAAGAATTTTCAAATTTTCAGATAGGAGGTTCCATATAAGGTCAAAAACTACATACTCAGATCTTCACCAAACTATGCAGGGATACATTGGATGTCAAGACACGTGGAAAAAACGTACAAAACAAGAGATTGGAGACATCAAGATTTTGGACGATTTTTTTAAGAATTTTCAAATTTTCAGATAGGAGGTTCCAGATAAGGTCAAAAACTACATACTCAGATCTTCACCAAACTTTGCAGGGACACATTGGATGTCAAGACACGTGGAAAAAACGTACAAAACAAGAGATTGGAGACATCAAGATTTTGGACGAATTTTTGAGGAATTTTCAAATTCTCAGAAATGAGGTTCCAGATAAGGTCAAAAACTACATACTCAGATCTTCACCAAACTTTGCAGGGATACATTGGATGTCAAGACACGTGGGGAAAACACACAAACCAAGAGATTGGAGACATCAAGATTTTGGACGAATTTTTTAAGAATTTTCAAATTTTCAGATAGGAGGTTCCATATAAGGTCAAAAACTACATACTCAGATCTTCACCAAACTTTGCAGGGATACATTGGATGTCAAGACACGTGGAAAAAACGTACAAAACAAAAGATTGGAGACATCAAGATTTTGGACGAATTTTTTAAGAATTTTCAAATTTTCAGAAAGGATGTTCCAGATAAGGTCAAAAACGACATACTCAGATCTTCACCAAACTTTGCAGGGATACATTGGATGTCAAGACACGTGGAAAAAACATACAAAACATAGGATTGGGGACATCAAGATTTTGGTCAAATTTTTTAAGAATTTTCAAATTTTCAGATAGGAGGTTCCATATAAGGTCAAAAACTACATACTCAGATCTTCACCAAACATTGCAGGGATACATTGGATGTCAAGACACGTGGAAAAACGTACAAAACAAGAGATTGGAGACATCAAGATTTCGGACGAATTTTTTAAGAATTTTCAAATTTTCAGATGGGAGGTTCCAGATAAGGTCAAAAACGACATACTCAGATCTTCACCAAACTTTGCATGGATACATTGGATGTCAAGACACGTGGAAAAAACATACAAAACATAGAATTGGGGACATCAAGATTTTGGTCGAATATTTTAAGAATTTTCAAATTTTCAGATAGGAGGTTCCAGATAAGGTCAAAAACTACATACTCAGATCTTCACCAAACGTTGCAGGGATACTTTGCATGTCAAGACACGTGGAAAAAACGTACAAAACAAGAGATTGGAGACATCAAGATTTTCGACAAATTTTTTAAGAATTTTCAAATTTTCAGATGGAAGGTTCCAGATAAGGTCAAAAACGACATACTCAGATCTTCACCAAAACTTTGCATGGATACATTGGATGTCAAGACACGTGGAAAAAACGTACAAAACAAGAAATTGGAGACATCAAGATTTTGGACGAATTTTTTAAGAATTTTCAAATTTTCAGAAAGGAGGTTCTGTATAAGGTCAAAAACTACATACTCAGATCTTCGCCAAACTTTGCAGGGATACATTGGATGTCAAGACACGTGGAAAAAACGTACAAAACAAGAGATTGGAGACATCAAGATTTTGGACGATTTTTTTAAGAATTTTCAAATTTTCAGATAGGAGGTTCCAGATAAGGTCAAAAACTACATACTCAGATCTTCACCAAACTTTGCAGGGACACATTGGATGTCAAGACACGTGGAAAAAACGTACAAAACAAGAGATTGGAGACATCAAGATTTTGGACGAATTTTTGAGGAATTTTCAAATTTTCAGAGAGGAGGTTCCATATAAGGTCAAAAACTACATACTCAGATCTTCACCAAACTTTGCAGGGATACATTGGATGTCAAGACACGTGGAAAAAACGTACAAAACAAGAGATTGGAGACATCAAGATTTTGGACGAATTTTTTAAGAATTTTCAAATTTTCAGAAAGGATGTTCCAGATAAGGTCAAAAACGACATACTCAGATCTTCACCAAACTTTGCAGGGATACATTGGATGTCAAGACACGTGGAAAAAACATACAAAACATAGGATTGGGGACATCAAGATTTTGGTCAAATTTTTTAAGAATTTTCAAATTTTCAGATAGGAGGTTCCATATAAGGTCAAAAACTACATACTCAGATCTTCACCAAACATTGCAGGGATACATTGGATGTCAAGACACGTGGAAAAACGTACAAAACAAGAGATTGGAGACATCAAGATTTCGGACGAATTTTTTAAGAATTTTCAAATTTTCAGATAGGAGGTTCCAGATAAGGTCAAAAACGACATACTCAGATCTTCACCAAACTTTGCATGGATACATTGGATGTCAAGACACGTGGAAAAAACATACAAAACATAGAATTGGGGACATCAAGATTTTGGTCGAATTTTTTAAGAATTTTCAAATTTTCAGATAGGAGGTTCCATATAAGGTCAAAAACTACATACTCAGATCTTCACCAAACTTTGCAGGGATACATTGGATGTCAAGACACGTGGAAAAAACGTACAAAACAAGAGATTGGAGACATCAAGATTTTCGACGAATTTTTGAAGAATTTTCAAATTTTCAGATGGGAGGTTCCAGATAAGGTCAAAAACGACATACTCAGATCTTCACCAAACTTTGCAGGGATACATTGGATGTCAAGACACGTGGAAAAAACGTACAAAACAAGAGATTGGGGTCATCAATATTTTGGACGGATTTTTTAGGAATTTTCAAATTTTCAGATGGGAGGTTCCAGATAAGGTCAAAAACTACATACTCAGATCTTCACCAAACTTTGCAGGAATACTTTGCATGTCAAGACACGTGGAAAAAACGTACAAAACAAGAGATTGGAGACATCAAGATTTTCGACGAATTTTTTAAGAATTTTCAAATTTTCAGATAGGAGGTTCCATTAAGATCAAAAACTACATACTCAGATCTTCACCAAACTTTGCAGGGATACATTGGATGTCAAGACACGTGGAAAAAACATACAAAACATAGGATTGGGGACATCAAGATTTTGGTCAAATTTTTTAAGAATTTTCAAATTTTCAGATAGGAGGTTCCATATAAGGTCAAAAACTACATACTCAGATCTTCACCAAACATTGCAGGGATACATTGGATGTCAAGACACGTGGAAAAACGTACAAAACAAGAGATTGGAGACATCAAGATTTCGGACGAATTTTTTAAGAATTTTCAAATTTTCAGATAGGAGGTTCCAGATAAGGTCAAAAACTACATACTCAGATCTTCACCAAACTTTGCAGGGATACATTGGATGTCAAGACACGCGGGAAAAACATACAAAACATAAGATTGGGGACATCAAGATTTTGGTCAAATTTTTTAAGAATTTTCAAATTTTCAGATAGGAGGTTCCATATAAGGTCAAAAACTACATACTCAGATCTTCACCAAACTTTGCAGGGATACATTGGATGTCAAGACACGTGGAAAAAACGTACAAAACAAGAGATTGGAGACATCAAGATTTTGGACGATTTTTTTAAGAATTTTCAAATTTTCAGATAGGAGGTTCCAGATAAGGTCAAAAACTACATACTCAGATCTTCACCAAACTTTGCAGGGACACATTGGATGTCAAGACACGTGGAAAAAACGTACAAAACAAGAGATTGGAGACATCAAGATTTTGGACGAATTTTTGAGGAATTTTCAAATTTTCAGAGAGGAGGTTCCATATAAGGTCAAAAACTACATACTCAGATCTTCACCAAACTTTGCAGGGATACATTGGATGTCAAGACACGTGGAAAAAACGTACAAAACAAGAGATTGGAGACATCAAGATTTTGGACGAATTTTTTAAGAATTTTCAAATTTTCAGAAAGGATGTTCCAGATAAGGTCAAAAACGACATACTCAGATCTTCACCAAACTTTGCAGGGATACATTGGATGTCAAGACACGTGGAAAAAACATACAAAACATAGGATTGGGGACATCAAGATTTTGGTCAAATTTTTTAAGAATTTTCAAATTTTCAGATAGGAGGTTCCATATAAGGTCAAAAACTACATACTCAGATCTTCACCAAACATTGCAGGGATACATTGGATGTCAAGACACGTGGAAAAACGTACAAAACAAGAGATTGGAGACATCAAGATTTCGGACGAATTTTTTAAGAATTTTCAAATTTTCAGATAGGAGGTTCCAGATAAGGTCAAAAACGACATACTCAGATCTTCACCAAACTTTGCATGGATACATTGGATGTCAAGACACGTGGAAAAAACATACAAAACATAGAATTGGGGACATCAAGATTTTGGTCGAATTTTTTAAGAATTTTCAAATTTTCAGATAGGAGGTTCCATATAAGGTCAAAAACTACATACTCAGATCTTCACCAAACTTTGCAGGGATACATTGGATGTCAAGACACGTGGAAAAAACGTACAAAACAAGAGATTGGAGACATCAAGATTTTCGACGAATTTTTGAAGAATTTTCAAATTTTCAGATGGGAGGTTCCAGATAAGGTCAAAAACGACATACTCAGATCTTCACCAAACTTTGCAGGGATACATTGGATGTCAAGACACGTGGAAAAAACGTACAAAACAAGAGATTGGGGTCATCAATATTTTGGACGGATTTTTTAGGAATTTTCAAATTTTCAGATGGGAGGTTCCAGATAAGGTCAAAAACTACATACTCAGATCTTCACCAAACTTTGCAGGAATACTTTGCATGTCAAGACACGTGGAAAAAACGTACAAAACAAGAGATTGGAGACATCAAGATTTTCGACGAATTTTTTAAGAATTTTCAAATTTTCAGATAGGAGGTTCCATTAAGATCAAAAACTACATACTCAGATCTTCACCAAACTTTGCAGGGATACATTGGATGTCAAGACACGTGGAAAAAACATACAAGACCTAGGATTGGGGACATCAAGATTTTGGTCAAATTTTTTAAGAATTTTCAAATTTTCAGGTTCCAGATAAGGTCAAAAACGACATACTCAGATCTTCACCAAACTTTGCAGGGATACATTGGATGTCAAGACACGTGGAAAAAACATACAAAACATAGGATTGGGGACATCAAGATTTTGGTCAAATTTTTTAAGAATTTTCAAATTTTCAGATAGGAGGTTCCATATAAGGTCAAAAACTACATACTCAGATCTTCACCAAACATTGCAGGGATACATTGGATGTCAAGACACGTGGAAAAACGTACAAAACAAGAGATTGGAGACATCAAGATTTCGGACGAATTTTTTAAGAATTTTCAAATTTTCAGATAGGAGGTTCCAGATAAGGTCAAAAACTACATACTCAGATCTTCACCAAACTTTGCAGGGATACATTGGATGTCAAGACACGCGGGAAAAACATACAAAACATAAGATTGGGGACATCAAGATTTTGGTCAAATTTTTTAAGAATTTTCAAATTTTCAGATAGGAGGTTCCATATAAGGTCAAAAACTACATACTCAGATCTTCACCAAACTTTGCAGGGATACATTGGATGTCAAGACACGTGGAAAAAACGTACAAAACAAGAGATTGGAGACATCAAGATTTTGGACGATTTTTTTAAGAATTTTCAAATTTTCAGATAGGAGGTTCCAGATAAGGTCAAAAACTACATACTCAGATCTTCACCAAACTTTGCAGGGACACATTGGATGTCAAGACACGTGGAAAAAACGTACAAAACAAGAGATTGGAGACATCAAGATTTTGGACGAATTTTTGAGGAATTTTCAAATTTTCAGAGAGGAGGTTCCATATAAGGTCAAAAACTACATACTCAGATCTTCACCAAACTTTGCAGGGATACATTGGATGTCAAGACACGTGGAAAAAACGTACAAAACAAGAGATTGGAGACATCAAGATTTCGGACGAATTTTTTAAGAATTTTCAAATTTTCAGATAGGAGGTTCCAGATAAGGTCAAAAACGACATACTCAGATCTTCACCAAACTTTGCATGGATACATTGGATGTCAAGACACGTGGAAAAAACATACAAAACATAGAATTGGGGACATCAAGATTTTGGTCGAATTTTTTAAGAATTTTCAAATTTTCAGATAGGAGGTTCCATATAAGGTCAAAAACTACATACTCAGATCTTCACCAAACTTTGCAGGGATACATTGGATGTCAAGACACGTGGAAAAAACATACAAGACCTAGGATTGGGGACATCAAGATTTTGGTCAAATTTTTTAAGAATTTTCAAATTTTCAGGTTCCATATAAGGTCAAAAACTACATACTCAGATCTTCACCAAACTTTGCAGGAATACATTGGATGTTAAGACACGTGGAAAAAACGTACAAAACAAGAGATTGGAGACATCAAGGTTTTGGACGAATTTTTTAAGAATTTTCAAATTTTCAGAAATGCGGTTCCAGATAAGGTCAAAAACTACATACTCAGATCTTCACCAAACTTTGCAGGGATACATTGGATGTCAAGACACGTGGAAAAAACGTACAAAACATGGGATTGGGGTCATCAAGATTTTGGACGGATTTTTTAGGAATTTTCAAATTTTCAGATGGGAGGTTCCAGATAAGGTCAAAAACTACATACTCAGATCTTCACCAAACTTTGCAGGGATACATTGGATGTCAAGACACGTGGAAAAAACGTACAAAACAAGAGATTGGGGTGATCAAGATTTTGGACGGATTTTTTAAGAATTTTCAAATTTTCAGATGGGCGGTTCCAGATAAGGTCAAAAACGACATACTGAGATCTTCACCAAACTTTGCAGGAATACATTGGATGTCAAGACACGTGGAAAAAACATACAAAACATAAGATTCGGGACATCAAGATTTTGGTCGATTTTTTAAGAATTTTCAAATTTTCAGATAGGAGGTTCCATATAAGGTAAAAAACTACATACTCAGATCTTCACCGAACTTTGCAGGGATACATTGGATGTCAAGACACGTAGAAAAAACATACAAAACATAGGATTGGGGACATCAAGATTTTGGTCAAATTTTTTAAGAATTTTCAAAATTTCAGATAGGAGGTTCCATATAAGGTCAAAAACTACTTACTCAGATCTTCACCAAACATTGCAGGGATACATTGGATGTCAAGACACGTGGAAAAAACGTACAAAACAAGAGATTGGAGACATCAAGATTTTGGACGAATTTTTGAAGAATTTTCAAATTTTCAGATAGGAGGTTCCAAATAAAGTCAAAAACTACATACTCAGATCTTCACCAAACGTTGCAGGGATACTTTGCATGTCAAGACACGTGGAAAAAACGTACAAAACAAGAGATTGGAGACATCAAGATTTTCAACGAATTTTTTAAGAATTTTCAAATTTTCAGATGGGAGGTTCCAGATAAGGTCAAAAACGACATACTCAGATCTTCACCAAACTTTGCATGGATACATTGGATGTCAAGACACGTGGAAAAAACGTACAAACCAAGAGATTGGAGACATCAAGATTTTGGACGAATTTTTTAAGAATTTTCAAATTTTCAGAAAGGAGGTTCCATATAAGGTCAAAAACTACATACTCAGATCTTCACCAAACTATGCAGGGATACATTGGATGTCAAGACACGTGGAAAAAACGTACAAAACAAGAGATTGGAGACATCAAGATTTTGGACGAATTTTTTAAGAATTTTCAAATTTTCAGATAGGAGGTTCCAGATAAGGTCAAAAACTACATACTCAGATCTTCACCAAACTTTGCAGGGACACAATGGATGTCAAGACACGTGGAAAAAACGTACAAAACAAGAGATTGGAGACATCAAGATTTTGGACGAATTTTTTAAGAATTTTCAAATTTTCAGAAAGGATGTTCCAGATAAGGTCAAAAACGACATACTCAGATCTTCACCAAACTTTGCAGGGATACATTGGATGTCAAGACACGTGGAAAAAACATACAAAACATAGGATTGGGGACATCAAGATTTTGGTCAAATTTTTTAAGAATTTTCAAATTTTCAGATAGGATGTTCCATATAAGGTCAAAAACTACATACTCAGATCTTCACCAAACATTGCAGGGATACATTGGATGTCAAGACACGTGGAAAAACGTACAAAACAAGAGATTTGAGACATCAAGATTTCGGACGAATTTTTTAAGAATTTTCAAATTTTCAGATAGGAGGTTCCAGATAAGGTCAAAAACTACATACTCAGATCTTCACCAAACTTTGCAGGGATACATTGGATGTCAAGACACGCGGGAAAAACATTAAAAACATAGGATTGGGGACATCAAGATTTTGGTCAAATTTTTTAAGAATTTTCAAATTTTCAGATAGGAGGTTCCATATAAGGTCAAAAACTACATACTCAGATCTTCACCAAACTATGCAGGGATACATTGGATGTCAAGACACGTGGAAAAAACGTACAAAACAAGAGATTGGAGACATCAAGATTTTGGACGATTTTTTTAAGAATTTTCAAATTTTCAGATAGGAGGTTCCAGATAAGGTCAAAAACTACATACTCAGATCTTCACCAAACTTTGCAGGGACACATTGGATGTCAAGACACGTGGAAAAAACGTACAAAACAAGAGATTGGAGACATCAAGATTTTGGACGAATTTTTGAGGAATTTTCAAATTCTCAGAAATGAGGTTCCAGATAAGGTCAAAAACTACATACTCAGATCTTCACCAAACTTTGCAGGGATACATTGGATGTCAAGACACGTGGGGAAAACACACAAACCAAGAGATTGGAGACATCAAGATTTTGGACGAATTTTTTAAGAATTTTCAAATTTTCAGATAGGAGGTTCCATATAAGGTCAAAAACTACATACTCAGATCTTCACCAAACTTTGCAGGGATACATTGGATGTCAAGACACGTGGAAAAAACGTACAAAACAAAAGATTGGAGACATCAAGATTTTGGACGAATTTTTTAAGAATTTTCAAATTTTCAGAAAGGATGTTCCAGATAAGGTCAAAAACGACATACTCAGATCTTCACCAAACTTTGCAGGGATACATTGGATGTCAAGACACGTGGAAAAAACATACAAAACATAGGATTGGGGACATCAAGATTTTGGTCAAATTTTTTAAGAATTTTCAAATTTTCAGATAGGAGGTTCCATATAAGGTCAAAAACTACATACTCAGATCTTCACCAAACATTGCAGGGATACATTGGATGTCAAGACACGTGGAAAAACGTACAAAACAAGAGATTGGAGACATCAAGATTTCGGACGAATTTTTTAAGAATTTTCAAATTTTCAGATGGGAGGTTCCAGATAAGGTCAAAAACGACATACTCAGATCTTCACCAAACTTTGCATGGATACATTGGATGTCAAGACACGTGGAAAAAACATACAAAACATAGAATTGGGGACATCAAGATTTTGGTCGAATATTTTAAGAATTTTCAAATTTTCAGATAGGAGGTTCCAGATAAGGTCAAAAACTACATACTCAGATCTTCACCAAACGTTGCAGGGATACTTTGCATGTCAAGACACGTGGAAAAAACGTACAAAACAAGAGATTGGAGACATCAAGATTTTCGACAAATTTTTTAAGAATTTTCAAATTTTCAGATGGAAGGTTCCAGATAAGGTCAAAAACGACATACTCAGATCTTCACCAAAACTTTGCATGGATACATTGGATGTCAAGACACGTGGAAAAAACGTACAAAACAAGAAATTGGAGACATCAAGATTTTGGACGAATTTTTTAAGAATTTTCAAATTTTCAGAAAGGAGGTTCTGTATAAGGTCAAAAACTACATACTCAGATCTTCGCCAAACTTTGCAGGGATACATTGGATGTCAAGACACGTGGAAAAAACGTACAAAACAAGAGATTGGGGTCATCAAGATTTTGGACGGATTTTTTAGGAATTTTCAAATTCTCAGATGGGAGGTTCCAGATAAGGTCAAAAACTACATACTCAGATCTTCACCAAACTTTGCAGTGATACATTGGATGTCAAGACACGTGGAAAAAACGTACAAAACAAGAGATTGGAGACATCAAGATTTTGAACGAATTTTTTAAGAATTTTCAAATTTTCAGATAGGAGGTTCCATATAAGGTCAAAAACTACATACTCAGATCTTCACCAAACTTTGAATGGATACATTGGATGTCAAGACACGTGGAAAAAACATACAAAACATAGGATTGGGGACATCAAGATTTTGGTCGAATTTTTTAAGAATTTTCAAATTTTCAGATAGGAGGTTCCATATAAGGTCAAAAACTACATACTCAGATCTTCACCAAACTTTGCAGGGATACATTGGATGTCAAGACACGTGGAAAAAACGTACAAAACAAGAGATTGGAGACATCAAGATTTTGGACGAATTTTTTAAGAATTTTCAAATTTTCAGATAGGAGGTTCCAGATAAGGTCAAAAACGAATTACTCAGATCTTCACCATACTTTGCAGGGATACATTGGATGTCAAGACACGTGGAAAAAACGTACAAAACAAGAGATTGGAGACATCAAGATTTTGGACGAATTTTTGTGGAATTTTCAAATTTTCAGAAATGAGGTGCCAGATAAGGTCAAAAACTACATACTCAGATCTTCACCAAACTTTGCAGGGATACATTGGATAACAAGACACGTGGGAAAAACGTACAAAACAAGAGATTGGAGACATCAAGGTTTTGGACGAATTTTTGAGGAATTTTCAAATTTTCAGAAATGAGGTGCCAGATAAGGTCAAAAACTACATACTCAGATCTTCACCAAACTATGCAGGGATACATTGGATGTCAAGACACGTGGAAAAAACGTACAAAACAAGAGATTGGAGACATCAAGATTTTGGACGAATTTTTTAAGAATTTTCAAATTTTCAGATGGGAGGTTCCAGATGAGGTCAAAAACTACATACTCAGATCTTCACCAAACTTTGCAGGAATACTTTGCATGTCAAGACACGTGGAAAAAACGTACAAAACAAGAGATCGGAGACATCAAGATTTTCGACGAATTTTTTAAGAATTTTCAAATTTTCAGATAGGAGGTTCCAGATAAGGTCAAAAACGACATACTCAGATCTTCACCAAACTTTGCAGGGATACATTGGATGTCTAGACACGTGGAAAAAACGTACAAAACAAGAGATTGGAGACATCAAGATTTTGGACGAATTTTTTAAGAATTTTCAAATTTTCAGAAAGGATGTTCCAGATAAGGTCAAAAACGACATACTCAGATCTTCACCAAACTTTGCAGGGATATATTGGAGGTCGAGACACGTGGAAAAAACGTACAAAACAAGAGATTGGAGACAACAAGATTTTGGACGAATTTTTTAAAAATTTTCAATTTTTCAGATAGGAGGTTCCAGATAAGGTCAAAAACTACATACTCAGATCTTCACCAAACTTTGCAGGGATACATTGGATGTCAAGACACGTGGAAAAAACATACAAAACATAGGATTGGGGATATCAAGATTTTGGTCAAATTTTTTAAGAATTTTCAAATTTTCAGATAGGAGGTTCCATATAAGGTCAAAAACTACATACTCAGATCTTCACCAAACATTGCAGGGATACATTGGATGTCAAGACACGTGGAAAAAACGTACAAAACAAGAGATTGGAGACATCAAGATTTTCGACGAATTTTTGAAGAATTTTCAAATTTTCAGATGGGAGGTTCCAGATAAGGTCAAAAACGACATACTCTGATCTTCACCAAACTTTGCAGGGATACATTGGATGTCAAGACACGTGGAAAAAACGTACAAAACAAGAGATTGGGGTCATCAATATTTTGGACGGATTTTTTAGGAATTTTCAAATTTTCAGATGGGAGGTTCCAGATAAGGTCAAAAACTACATACTCAGATCTTCACCAAACTTTGCAGGGATACATTGGATGTCAAGACACGTGGAAAAAACGTACAAAACAGAAGATTGGAGACATCAAGATTTTGAACGAATTTTTTAAGAATTTTCAAATTTTCAGATAGGAGGTTCCATTAAGGTCAAAAACTACATACTCAGATCTTCACCAAACTTTGCAGCGATACATTGGATGTCAAGACACGTAAAAAAAACATACAAGACCTAGGATTGGGGACATCAAGATTTTGGTCAAATTTTTTAAGAATTTTCAAATTTTCAGGTTCCAGATAAGGTCAAAAACGACATACTCAGATCTTCACCAAACTTTGCAGGGATACATTGGATGTCAAGACACGTGGAAAAAACATACAAAACATAGGATTGGGGACATCAAGATTTTGGTCAAATTTTTTAAGAATTTTCAAATTTTCAGATAGGAGGTTCCATATAAGGTCAAAAACTACATACTCAGATCTTCACCAAACATTGCAGGGATACATTGGATGTCAAGACACGTGGAAAAACGTACACAACAAGAGATTGGAGACATCAAGATTTCGGACGAATTTTTGAAGAATTTTCAAATTTTCAGATAGGAGGTTCCAAATAAGGTCAAAAACTACATACTTAGATCTTCACCAAACGTTGCAGGGATACTTTGCATGTCAAGACACGTGGAAAAAACGTACAAAACAAGAGATTGGGGTCATCAAGATTTTGGACGGATTTTTTAGGAATTTTCAAATTCTCAGATGGGAGGTTCCAGATAAGGTCAAAAACTACATACTCAGATCTTCACCAAACTTTGCAGTGATACATTGGATGTCAAGACACGTGGAAAAAACGTACAAAACAAGAGGTTGGAGACATCAAGATTTTGAACGAATTTTTTAAGAATTTTCAAATTTTCAGATAGGAGGTTCCATATAAGGTCAAAAACTACATACTCAGATCTTCACCAAACTTTGAATGGATACATTGCATGTCAAGACACGTGGAAAAAACATACAAAACATAGGATTGGGGACATCAAGATTTTGGTCGAATTTTTTAAGAATTTTCAAATTTTCAGATAGGAGGTTCCATATAAGGTCAAAAACTACATACTCAGATCTTCACCAAACTTTGCAGGGATACATTGGATGTCAAGACACGTGGAAAAAACGTACAAAACAAGAGATTGGAGACATCAAGATTTTGGACGAATTTTTTAAGAATTTTCAAATTTTCAGATAGGAGGTTCCAGATAAGGTCAAAAACGACATACTCAGATCTTCACCATACTTTGCAGGGATACATTGGATGTCAAGACACGTGGAAAAAACGTACAAAACAAGAGATTGGAGACATCAAGATTTTGGACGAATTTTTGTGGAATTTTCAAATTTTCAGAAATGAGGTGCCAGATAAGGTCAAAAACTACATACTCAGATCTTCACCAAACTTTGCAGGGATACATTGGATAACAAGACACGTGGGAAAAACGTACAAAACAAGAGATTGGAGACATCAAGATTTTGGACGAATTTTTGAGGAATTCTCAAATTTTCAGAAATGAGGTGCCAGATAAGGTCAAAAACTACATACTCAGATCTTCACCAAACTATGCAGCGATACATTGGATGTCAAGACACGTGGAAAAAACGTACAAAACAAGAGATTGGAGACATCAAGATTTTGGACGAATTTTTTAAGAATTTTCAAATTTTCAGATGGGAGGTTCCAGATGAGGTTAAAAACTACATACTCAGATCTTCACCAAACTTTGCAGGAATACTTTGCATGTCAAGACACGTGGAAAAAACGTACAAAACAAGAGATCGGAGACATCAAGATTTTCGACGAATTTTTTAAGAATTTTCAAATTTTCAGATAGGAGGTTCCAGATAAGGTCAAAAACTACATACTCAGATCTTCACCAAACTTTGCAGGGATACATTGGATGTCAAGACACGTGGAAAAAACGTACAAAACAAGAGATTGGAGACATCAAGATTTTGGACGAATTTTTTAAGAATTTTCAAATTTTCAGAAAGGATGTTCCAGATAAGGTCAAAAACGACATACTCAGATCTTCACCAAACTTTGCAGGGATATATTGGAGGTCGAGACACGTGGAACAAACGTACAAAACAAGAGATTGGAGACAACAAGATTTTGGACGAATTTTTTAAAAATTTTCAATTTTTCAGATAGGAGGTTCCAGATAAGGTCAAAAACTACATACTCAGATCTTCACCAAACTTTGCAGGGATACATTGGATGTCAAGACACGTGGAAAAAACATACAAAACATAGGATTGGGGATATCAAGATTTTGGTCAAATTTTTTAAGAATTTTCAAATTTTCAGATAGGAGGTTCCAGATAAGGTCAAAAACTACATACTCAGATCTTCACCAAACTTTGCAGGGATACATTGGATGTCAAGACACGTGGAAAAAACGTACAAAACAAGAGATTGGAGACATCAAGATTTCGGACGAATTTTTTAAGAATTTTCAAATTTTCAGATAGGAGGTTCCAGATAAGGTCAAAAACTACATACTCAGATCTTCACCAAACTTTGCAGGGATACATTGGATGTCAAGACACGTGGAAAAAACGTACAAAACAAGAGATTGGAGACATCAAGATTTTCGACGAATTTTTGAAGAATTTTCAAATTTTCAGATGGGAGGTTCCAGATAAGGTCAAAAACGACATACTCAGATCTTCACCAAACTTTGCAGGGATACATTGGATGTCAAGACACGTGGAAAAAACGTACAAAACAAGAGATTGGGGTCATCAATATTTTGGACGGATTTTTTAGGAATTTTCAAATTTTCAGATGGGAGGTTCCAGATAAGGTCAAAAACTACATACTCAGATCTTCACCAAACTTTGCAGGAATACTTTGCATGTCAAGACACGTGGAAAAAACGTACAAAACAAGCGATTGGAGACATCAAGATTTTCGACGAATTTTTTAAGAATTTTCAAATTTTCAGATAGGAGGTTCCATTAAGATCAAAAACTACATACTCAGATCTTCACCAAACTTTGCAGGGATACATTGGATGTCAAGACACGTGGAAAAAACATACAAGACCTAGGATTGGGGACATCAAGATTTTGGTTAAATTTTTTAAGAATTTTCAAATTTTCAGGTTCCAGATAAGGTCAAAAACGACATACTCAGATCTTCACCAAACTTTGCAGGGATACATTGGATGTCAAGACACGTGGAAAAAACATACAAAACATAGGATTGGGGACATCAAGATTTTGGTCAAATTTTTTAAGAATTTTCAAATTTTCAGATAGGAGGTTCCATATAAGGTCAAAAACTACATACTCAGATCTTCACCAAACATTGCAGGGATACATTGGATGTCAAGACACGTGGAAAAACGTACAAAACAAGAGATTGGAGACATCAAGATTTCGGACGAATTTTTTAAGAATTTTCAAATTTTCAGATAGGAGGTTCCAGATAAGGTCAAAAACTACATACTCAGATCTTCACCAAACTTTGCAGGGATACATTGGATGTCAAGACACGCGGGAAAAACATACAAAACATAGGATTGGGGACATCAAGATTTTGGTCAAATTTTTTAAGAATTTTCAAATTTTCAGATAGGAGGTTCCATATAAGGTCAAAAACTACATACTCAGATCTTCACCAAACTTTGCAGGGATACATTGGATGTCAAGACACGTGGAAAAAACGTACAAAACAAGAGATTGGAGACATCAAGATTTTGGACGATTTTTTTAAGAATTTTCAAATTTTCAGATAGGAGGTTCCAGATAAGGTCAAAAACTACATACTCAGATCTTCACCAAACTTTGCAGGGACACATTGGATGTCAAGACACGTGGAAAAAACGTACAAAACAAGAGATTGGAGACATCAAGATTTTGGACGAATTTTTGAGGAATTTTCAAATTTTCAGAGAGGAGGTTCCATATAAGGTCAAAAACTACATACTCAGATCTTCACCAAACTTTGCAGGGATACATTGGATGTCAAGACACGTGGAAAAAACGTACAAAACAAGAGATTGGAGACATCAAGATTTTGGACGAATTTTTTAAGAATTTTCAAATTTTCAGAAAGGATGTTCCAGATAAGGTCAAAAACGACATACTCAGATCTTCACCAAACTTTGCAGGGATACATTGGATGTCAAGACACGTGGAAAAAACATACAAAACATAGGATTGGGGACATCAAGATTTTGGTCAAATTTTTTAAGAATTTTCAAATTTTCAGATAGGAGGTTCCATATAAGGTCAAAAACTACATACTCAGATCTTCACCAAACATTGCAGGGATACATTGGATGTCAAGACACGTGGAAAAACGTACAAAACAAGAGATTGGAGACATCAAGATTTCGGACGAATTTTTTAAGAATTTTCAAATTTTCAGATAGGAGGTTCCAGATAAGGTCAAAAACGACATACTCAGATCTTCACCAAACTTTGCATGGATACATTGGATGTCAAGACACGTGGAAAAAACATACAAAACATAGAATTGGGGACATCAAGATTTTGGTCGAATTTTTTAAGAATTTTCAAATTTTCAGATAGGAGGTTCCATATAAGGTCAAAAACTACATACTCAGATCTTCACCAAACTTTGCAGGGATACATTGGATGTCAAGACACGTGGAAAAAAACATACAAGACCTAGGATTGGGGACATCAAGATTTTGGTCAAATTTTTTAAGAATTTTCAAATTTTCAGGTTCCATATAAGGTCAAAAACTACATACTCAGATCTTCACCAAACTTTGCAGGAATACATTGGATGTTAAGACACGTGGAAAAAACGTACAAAACAAGAGATTGGAGACATCAAGATTTTGGACGAATTTTTTAAGAATTTTCAAATTTTCAGAAATGCGGTTCCAGATAAGGTCAAAAACTACATACTCAGATCTTCACCAAACTTTGCAGGGATACATTGGATGTCAAGACACGTGGAAAAAACGTACAAAACATGGGATTGGGGTCATCAAGATTTTGGACGGATTTTTTAGGAATTTTCAAATTTTCAGATGGGAGGTTCCAGATAAGGTCAAAAACTACATACTCAGATCTTCACCAAACTTTGCAGGGATACATTGGATGTCAAGACACGTGGAAAAAACGTACAAAACAAGAGATTGGGGTGATCAAGATTTTGGACGGATTTTTTAAGAATTTTCAAATTTTCAGATGGGCGGTTCCAGATAAGGTCAAAAACGACATACTGAGATCTTCACCAAACTTTGCAGGAATACATTGGATGTCAAGACACGTGGAAAAAACATACAAAACATAAGATTCGGGACATCAAGATTTTGGTCGATTTTTTAAGAATTTTCAAATTTTCAGATAGGAGGTTCCATATAAGGTCAAAAACGACATACTCAGATCTTCACAGAACTTTGCAGGGATACATTGGATGTCAAGACACGTGGAAAAAACATACAAAACATAGGATTGGGGACATCAAGATTTTGGTCAAATTTTTTAAGAATTTTCAAAATTTCAGATAGGAGGTTCCATATAAGGTCAAAAACTACATACTCAGATCTTCACCAAACATTGCAGGGATACATTGGATGTCAAGACACGTGGAAAAAACGTACAAAACAAGAGATTGGAGACATCAAGATTTTGGACGAATTTTTGAAGAATTTTCAAATTTTCAGATAGGAGGTTCCAAATAAGGTCAAAAACTACATACTCAGATCTTCACCAAACGTTGCAGGGATACTTTGCATGTCAAGACACGTGGAAAAAACGTACAAAACAAGAGATTGGAGACATCAAGATTTTCGACGAATTTTTTAAGAATTTTCAAATTTTCAGATGGGAGGTTCCAGATAAGGTCAAAAACGACATACTCAGATCTTCACCAAACTTTGCATGGATACATTGGATGTCAAGACACGTGGAAAAAACGTACAAACCAAGAGATTGGAGACATCAAGATTTTGGACGAATTTTTTAAGAATTTTCAAATTTTCAGAAAGGAGGTTCCATTAAGGTCAAAAACTACATACTCAGATCTTCACCAAACTTTGCAGCGATACATTGGATGTCAAGACACGTAAAAAAAACATACAAGACCTAGGATTGGGGACATCAAGATTTTGGTCAAATTTTTTAAGAATTTTCAAATTTTCAGGTTCCAGATAAGGTCAAAAACGACATACTCAGATCTTCACCAAACTTTGCAGGGATACATTGGATGTCAAGACACGTGGAAAAAACATACAAAACATAGGATTGGGGACATCAAGATTTTGGTCAAATTTTTTAAGAATTTTCAAATTTTCAGATAGGAGGTTCCATATAAGGTCAAAAACTACATACTCAGATCTTCACCAAACATTGCAGGGATACATTGGATGTCAAGACACGTGGAAAAACGTACACAACAAGAGATTGGAGACATCAAGATTTCGGACGAATTTTTGAAGAATTTTCAAATTTTCAGATAGGAGGTTCCAAATAAGGTCAAAAACTACATACTTAGATCTTCACCAAACGTTGCAGGGATACTTTGCATGTCAAGACACGTGGAAAAAACGTACAAAACAAGAGATTGGGGTCATCAAGATTTTGGACGGATTTTTTAGGAATTTTCAAATTCTCAGATGGGAGGTTCCAGATAAGGTCAAAAACTACATACTCAGATCTTCACCAAACTTTGCAGTGATACATTGGATGTCAAGACACGTGGAAAAAACGTACAAAACAAGAGGTTGGAGACATCAAGATTTTGAACGAATTTTTTAAGAATTTTCAAATTTTCAGATAGGAGGTTCCATATAAGGTCAAAAACTACATACTCAGATCTTCACCAAACTTTGAATGGATACATTGCATGTCAAGACACGTGGAAAAAACATACAAAACATAGGATTGGGGACATCAAGATTTTGGTCGAATTTTTTAAGAATTTTCAAATTTTCAGATAGGAGGTTCCATATAAGGTCAAAAACTACATACTCAGATCTTCACCAAACTTTGCAGGGATACATTGGATGTCAAGACACGTGGAAAAAACGTACAAAACAAGAGATTGGAGACATCAAGATTTTGGACGAATTTTTTAAGAATTTTCAAATTTTCAGATAGGAGGTTCCAGATAAGGTCAAAAACGACATACTCAGATCTTCACCATACTTTGCAGGGATACATTGGATGTCAAGACACGTGGAAAAAACGTACAAAACAAGAGATTGGAGACATCAAGATTTTGGACGAATTTTTGTGGAATTTTCAAATTTTCAGAAATGAGGTGCCAGATAAGGTCAAAAACTACATACTCAGATCTTCACCAAACTTTGCAGGGATACATTGGATAACAAGACACGTGGGAAAAACGTACAAAACAAGAGATTGGAGACATCAAGATTTTGGACGAATTTTTGAGGAATTCTCAAATTTTCAGAAATGAGGTGCCAGATAAGGTCAAAAACTACATACTCAGATCTTCACCAAACTATGCAGCGATACATTGGATGTCAAGACACGTGGAAAAAACGTACAAAACAAGAGATTGGAGACATCAAGATTTTGGACGAATTTTTTAAGAATTTTCAAATTTTCAGATGGGAGGTTCCAGATGAGGTTAAAAACTACATACTCAGATCTTCACCAAACTTTGCAGGAATACTTTGCATGTCAAGACACGTGGAAAAAACGTACAAAACAAGAGATCGGAGACATCAAGATTTTCGACGAATTTTTTAAGAATTTTCAAATTTTCAGATAGGAGGTTCCAGATAAGGTCAAAAACTACATACTCAGATCTTCACCAAACTTTGCAGGGATACATTGGATGTCAAGACACGTGGAAAAAACGTACAAAACAAGAGATTGGAGACATCAAGATTTTGGACGAATTTTTTAAGAATTTTCAAATTTTCAGAAAGGATGTTCCAGATAAGGTCAAAAACGACATACTCAGATCTTCACCAAACTTTGCAGGGATATATTGGAGGTCGAGACACGTGGAACAAACGTACAAAACAAGAGATTGGAGACAACAAGATTTTGGACGAATTTTTTAAAAATTTTCAATTTTTCAGATAGGAGGTTCCAGATAAGGTCAAAAACTACATACTCAGATCTTCACCAAACTTTGCAGGGATACATTGGATGTCAAGACACGTGGAAAAAACATACAAAACATAGGATTGGGGATATCAAGATTTTGGTCAAATTTTTTAAGAATTTTCAAATTTTCAGATAGGAGGTTCCATATAAGGTCAAAAACTACATACTCAGATCTTCACCAAACATTGCAGGGATACATTGGATGTCAAGACACGTGGAAAAAACGTACAAAACAAGAGATTGGAGACATCAAGATTTTCGACGAATTTTTGAAGAATTTTCAAATTTTCAGATGGGAGGTTCCAGATAAGGTCAAAAACGACATACTCAGATCTTCACCAAACTTTGCAGGGATACATTGGATGTCAAGACACGTGGAAAAAACGTACAAAACAAGAGATTGGGGTCATCAATATTTTGGACGAATTTTTTAGGAATTTTCAAATTTTCAGATGGGAGGTTCCAGATAAGGTCAAAAACTACATACTCAGATCTTCACCAAACTTTGCAGGAATACTTTGCATGTCAAGACACGTGGAAAAAACGTACAAAACAAGAGATTGGAGACATCAAGATTTTCGACGAATTTTTTAAGAATTTTCAAATTTTCAGATAGGAGGTTCCATTAAGATCAAAAACTACATACTCAGATCTTCACCAAACTTTGCAGGGATACATTGGATGTCAAGACACGTGGAAAAAACATACAAGACCTAGGATTGGGGACATCAAGATTTTGGTCAAATTTTTTAAGAATTTTCAAATTTTCAGGTTCCAGATAAGGTCAAAAACGACATACTCAGATCTTCACCAAACTTTGCAGGGATACATTGGATGTCAAGACACGTGGAAAAAACATACAAAACATAGGATTGGGGACATCAAGATTTTGGTCAAATTTTTTAAGAATTTTCAAATTTTCAGATAGGAGGTTCCATATAATATCAAAAACTACATACTCAGATCTTCACCAAACATTGCAGGGATACATTGGATGTCAAGACACGTGGAAAAACGTACAAAACAAGAGATTGGAGACATCAAGATTTCGGACGAATTTTTTAAGAATTTTCAAATTTTCAGACAGGAGGTTCCAGATAAGGACAAAAACTACATACTCAGATCTTCACCAAACTTTGCAGGGATACATTGGATGTCAAGACACGCAGGAAAAACATACAAAACATAGGATTGGGGACATCAAGATTTTGGTCAAATTTTTTAAGAATTTTCAAATTTTCAGATAGGAGGTTCCATATAAGGTCAAAAACTACATACTCAGATCTTCACCAAACTTTGCAGGGATACATTGGATGTCAAGACACGTGGAAAAAACGTACAAAACAAGAGATTGGAGACATCAAGATTTTGGACGATTTTTTTAAGAATTTTCAAATTTTCAGATAGGAGGTTCCAGATAAGGTCAAAAACTACATACTCAGATCTTCACCAAACTTTGCAGGGACACATTGGATGTCAAGACACGTGGAAAAAACGTACAAAACAAGAGATTGGAGACATCAAGATTTCGGACGAATTTTTTAAGAATTTTCAAATTTTCAGATAGGAGGTATGAGTATGTAGTTTTTGACCTTATCTGGAACCTCCTATCTGAAAATTTGAAAATTCTTAAAAAATTCGTCGAAAATCTTGATGTCTCCGATCTCTTGTTTTGTACGTTTTTTCCACGTGTCTTGACATGCAAAGTATTCCTGCAAAGTTTGGTGAAGATCTGAGTATGTAGTTTTTAACCTCATCTGGAACCTCCCATCTGAAAATTTGAAAATTCTTAAAAAATTCGTCCAAAATCTTGATGTCTCCAATCTCTTGTTTTGTACGTTTTTTCCACGTGTCTTGACATCCAATGTATCGCTGCATAGTTTGGTGAAGATCTGAGTATGTAGTTTTTGACCTTATCTGGCACCTCATTTCTGAAAATTTGAGAATTCCTCAAAAATTCGTCCAAAATCTTGATGTCTCCAATCTCTTGTTTTGTACGTTTTTCCCACGTGTCTTGTTATCCAATGTATCCCTGCAAAGTTTGGTGAAGATCTGAGTATGTAGTTTTTGACCTTATCTGGCACCTCATTTCTGAAAATTTGAAAATTCCACAAAAATTCGTCCAAAATCTTGATGTCTCCAATCTCTTGTTTTGTACGTTTTTTCCACGTGTCTTGACATCCAATGTATCCCTGCAAAGTATGGTGAAGATCTGAGTATGTCGTTTTTGACCTTATCTGGAACCTCCTATCTGAAAATTTGAAAATTCTTAAAAAATTCGTCCAAAATCTTGATGTCTCCAATCTCTTGTTTTGTACGTTTTTTCCACGTGTCTTGACATCCAATGTATCCCTGCAAAGTTTGGTGAAGATCTGAGTATGTAGTTTTTGACCTTATATGGAACCTCCTATCTGAAAATTTGAAAATTCTTAAAAAATTCGACCAAAATCTTGATGTCCCCAATCCTATGTTTTGTATGTTTTTTCCACGTGTCTTGACATGCAATGTATCCATTCAAAGTTTGGTGAAGATCTGAGTATGTAGTTTTTGACCTTATATGGAACCTCATATCTGAAAATTTGAAAATTCTTAAAAAATTCGTTCAAAATCTTGATGTCTCCAACCTCTTGTTTTGTACGTTTTTTCCACGTGTCTTGACATCCAATGTATCCCTGCAATGTTTGGTGAAGATCTGAGTATGTAGTTTTTGACCTTATATGGAACCTCCTATCTGAAAATTTGAAAATTCTTAAAAAATTTGACCAAAATCTTGATGTCCCCAATCCTATGTTTTGTATGTTTTTTCCACGTGTCTTGACATCCAATGTATCCCTGCAAAGTTTGGTGAAGATCTGAGTATGTCGTTTTTGACCTTATCTGGAACCTGAAAATTTGAAAATTCTTAAAAAATTTGACCAAAATCTTGATGTCCCCAATCCTAGGTCTTGTATGTTTTTTCCACGTGTCTTGACATCCAATGTATCCCTGCAAAGTTTGGTGAAGATCTGAGTATGTAGTTTTTGACCTTATATGGAACCTCCTTTCTGAAAATTTGAAAATTCTTAAAAAATTCGTCCAAAATCTTGATGTCTCCAATCTCTTGGTTTGTACGTTTTTTCCACGTGTCTTGACATCCAATGTATCCATGCAAAGTTTGGTGAAGATCTGAGTATGTCGTTTTTGACCTTATCTGGAACCTCCCATCTGAAAATTTGAAAATTCTTAAAAAATTCGTCGAAAATCTTGATGTCTCCAATCTCTTGTTTTGTACGTTTTTTCCACGTGTCTTGACATGCAAAGTATCCCTGCAACGTTTGGTGAAGATCTGAGTCTGTAGTTTTTGACCTTATTTGGAACCTCCTATCTGAAAATTTGAAAATTCTTCAAAAATTCGTCCAAAATCTTGATGTCTCCAATCTCTTGTTTTGTACGTTTTTTCCACGTGTCTTGACATCCAATGTATCCCTGCAATGTTTGGTGAAGATCTGAGTATGTAGTTTTTGACCTTATATGGAACCTCCTATCTGAAATTTTGAAAATTCTTAAAAAATTTGACCAAAATCTTGATGTCCCCAATCCTATGTTTTGTATGTTTTTTCCACGTGTCTTGACATCCAATGTATCCCTGCAAAGTTCGGTGAAGATCTGAGTATGTAGTTTTTTACCTTATATGGAACCTCCTATCTGAAAATTTGAAAATTCTTAAAAAATCGACCAAAATCTTGATGTCCCGAATCTTATGTTTTGTATGTTTTTTCCACGTGTCTTGACATCCAATGTATTCCTGCAAAGTTTGGTGAAGATCTCAGTATGTCGTTTTTGACCTTATCTGGAACCGCCCATCTGAAAATTTGAAAATTCTTAAAAAATCCGTCCAAAATCTTGATCACCCCAATCTCTTGTTTTGTACGTTTTTTCCACGTGTCTTGACATCCAATGTATCCCTGCAAAGTTTGGTGAAGATCTGAGTATGTAGTTTTTGACCTTATCTGGAACCTCCCATCTGAAAATTTGAAAATTCCTAAAAATTCCGTCCAAAATCTTGATGACCCCAATCCCATGTTTTGTACGTTTTTTCCACGTGTCTTGACATCCAATGTATCCCTGCAAAGTTTGGTGAAGATCTGAGTATGTAGTTTTTGACCTTATCTGGAACCGCATTTCTGAAAATTTGAAAATTCTTAAAAAATTCGTCCAAAATCTTGATGTCTCCAATCTCTTGTTTTGTACTTTTTTTCCACGTGTCTTAACATCCAATGTATTCCTGCAAAGTTTGGTGAAGATCTGAGTATGTGGTTTTTGACCTTATATGGAACCTGAAAATTTGAAAATTCTTAAAAAATTTGACCAAAATCTTGATGTCCCCAATCCTAGGTCTTGTATGTTTTTTCCACGTGTCTTGACATCCAATGTATCCCTGCAAAGTTTGGTGAAGATCTGAGTATGTAGTTTTTGACCTTATATGGAACCTCCTATCTGAAAATTTGAAAATTCTTAAAAAATTCGACCAAAATCTTGATGTCCCCAATTCTATGTTTTGTATGTTTTTTCCACGTGTCTTGACATCCAATGTATCCATGCAAAGTTTGGTGAAGATCTGAGTATGTCGTTTTTGACCTTATCTGGAACCTCCTATCTGAAAATTTGAAAATTCTTAAAAAATTCGTCCGAAATCTTGATGTCTCCAATCTCTTGTTTTGTACGTTTTTCCACGTGTCTTGACATCCAATGTATCCCTGCAATGTTTGGTGAAGATCTGAGTATGTAGTTTTTGACCTTATATGGAACCTCCTATCTGAAAATTTGAAAATTCTTAAAAAATTTGACCAAAATCTTGATGTCCCCAATCCTATGTTTTGTATGTTTTTTCCACGTGTCTTGACATCCAATGTATCCCTGCAAAGTTTGGTGAAGATCTGAGTATGTCGTTTTTGACCTTATCTGGAACATCCTTTCTGAAAATTTGAAAATTCTTAAAAAATTCGTCCAAAATCTTGATGTCTCCAATCTCTTGTTTTGTACGTTTTTTCCACGTGTCTTGACATCCAATGTATCCCTGCAAAGTTTGGTGAAGATCTGAGTATGTAGTTTTTGACCTTATATGGAACCTCCTCTCTGAAAATTTGAAAATTCCTCAAAAATTCGTCCAAAATCTTGATGTCTCCAATCTCTTGCTTTGTACGTTTTTTCCACGTGTCTTGACATCCAATGTGTCCCTGCAAAGTTTGGTGAAGATCTGAGTATGTAGTTTTTGACCTTATCTGGAACCTCCTATCTGAAAATTTGAAAATTCTTAAAAAAATCGTCCAAAATCTTGATGTCTCCAATCTCTTGTTTTGTACGTTTTTTCCACGTGTCTTGACATCCAATGTATCCCTGCAAAGTTTGGTGAAGATCTGAGTATGTAGTTTTTGACCTTATATGGAACCTCCTATCTGAAAATTTGAAAATTCTTAAAAAATTTGACCAAAATCTTGATGTCCCCAATCCTATGTTTTGTATGTTTTTCCCGCGTGTCTTGACATCCAATGTATCCCTGCAAAGTTTGGTGAAGATCTGAGTATGTAGTTTTTGACCTTATCTGGAACCTCCTATCTGAAAATTTGAAAATTCTTAAAAAATTCGTCCGAAATCTTGATGTCTCCAATCTCTTGTTTTGTACGTTTTTCCACGTGTCTTGACATCCAATGTATCCCTGCAATGTTTGGTGAAGATCTGAGTATGTAGTTTTTGACCTTATATGGAACCTCCTATCTGAAAATTTGAAAATTCTTAAAAAATTTGACCAAAATCTTGATGTCCCCAATCCTATGTTTTGTATGTTTTTTCCACGTGTCTTGACATCCAATGTATCCCTGCAAAGTTTGGTGAAGATCTGAGTATGTCGTTTTTGACCTTATCTGGAACCTGAAAATTTGAAAATTCTTAAAAAATTTGACCAAAATCTTGATGTCCCCAATCCTAGGTCTTGTATGTTTTTTCCACGTGTCTTGACATCCAATGTATCCCTGCAAAGTTTGGTGAAGATCTGAGTATGTAGTTTTTGATCTTAATGGAACCTCCTATCTGAAAATTTGAAAATTCTTAAAAAATTCGTCGAAAATCTTGATGTCTCCAATCTCTTGTTTTGTACGTTTTTTCCACGTGTCTTGACATGCAAAGTATTCCTGCAAAGTTTGGTGAAGATCTGAGTATGTAGTTTTTGACCTTATCTGGAACCTCCCATCTGAAAATTTGAAAATTCCTAAAAAATCCGTCCAAAATATTGATGACCCCAATCTCTTGTTTTGTACGTTTTTTCCACGTGTCTTGACATCCAATGTATCCCTGCAAAGTTTGGTGAAGATCTGAGTATGTCGTTTTTGACCTTATCTGGAACCTCCCATCTGAAAATTTGAAAATTCTTCAAAAATTCGTCGAAAATCTTGATGTCTCCAATCTCTTGTTTTGTACGTTTTTTCCACGTGTCTTGACATCCAATGTATCCCTGCAATGTTTGGTGAAGATCTGAGTATGTAGTTTTTGACCTTATATGGAACCTCCTATCTGAAAATTTGAAAATTCTTAAAAAATTTGACCAAAATCTTGATATCCCCAATCCTATGTTTTGTATGTTTTTTCCACGTGTCTTGACATCCAATGTATCCCTGCAAAGTTTGGTGAAGATCTGAGTATGTAGTTTTTGACCTTATCTGGAACCTCCTATCTGAAAAATTGAAAATTTTTAAAAAATTCGTCCAAAATCTTGTTGTCTCCAATCTCTTGTTTTGTACGTTTGTTCCACGTGTCTCGACCTCCAATATATCCCTGCAAAGTTTGGTGAAGATCTGAGTATGTCGTTTTTGACCTTATCTGGAACATCCTTTCTGAAAATTTGAAAATTCTTAAAAAATTCGTCCAAAATCTTGATGTCTCCAATCTCTTGTTTTGTACGTTTTTTCCACGTGTCTTGACATCCAATGTATCCCTGCAAAGTTTGGTGAAGATCTGAGTATGTAGTTTTTGACCTTATCTGGAACCTCCTATCTGAAAATTTGAAAATTCTTAAAAAATTCGTCGAAAATCTTGATGTCTCCGATCTCTTGTTTTGTACGTTTTTTCCAAGTGTCTTGACATGCAAAGTATTCCTGCAAAGTTTGGTGAAGATCTGAGTATGTAGTTTTTAACCTCATCTGGAACCTCCCATCTGAAAATTTGAAAATTCTTAAAAAATTCGTCCAAAATCTTGATGTCTCCAATCTCTTGTTTTGTACGTTTTTTCCACGTGTCTTGACATCCAATGTATCGCTGCATAGTTTGGTGAAGATCTGAGTATGTAGTTTTTGACCTTATCTGGCACCTCATTTCTGAAAATTTGAGAATTCCTCAAAAATTCGTCCAAAATCTTGATGTCTCCAATCTCTTGTTTTGTACGTTTTTCCCACGTGTCTTGTTATCCAATGTATCCCTGCAAAGTTTGGTGAAGATCTGAGTATGTAGTTTTTGACCTTATCTGGCACCTCATTTCTGAAAATTTGAAAATTCCACAAAAATTCGTCCAAAATCTTGATGTCTCCAATCTCTTGTTTTGTACGTTTTTTCCACGTGTCTTGACATCCAATGTATCCCTGCAAAGTATGGTGAAGATCTGAGTATGTCGTTTTTGACCTTATCTGGAACCTCCTATCTGAAAATTTGAAAATTCTTAAAAAATTCGTCCAAAATCTTGATGTCTCCAATCTCTTGTTTTGTACGTTTTTTCCACGTGTCTTGACATCCAATGTATCCCTGCAAAGTTTGGTGAAGATCTGAGTATGTAGTTTTTGACCTTATATGGAACCTCCTATCTGAAAATTTGAAAATTCTTAAAAAATTCGACCAAAATCTTGATGTCCCCAATCCTATGTTTTGTATGTATTTTCCACGTGTCTTGACATGCAATGTATCCATTCAAAGTTTGGTGAAGATCTGAGTATGTAGTTTTTGACCTTATATGGAACCTCCTATCTGAAAATTTGAAAATTCTTAAAAAATTCGTTCAAAATCTTGATGTCTCCAACCTCTTGTTTTGTACGTTTTTTCCACGTGTCTTGACATCCAATGTATCACTGCAAAGTTTGGTGAAGATCTGAGTATGTAGTTTTTGACCTTATCTGGAACCTCCCATCTGAGAATTTGAAAATTCCTAAAAAATCCGTCCAAAATCTTGATGACCCCAATCTCTTGTTTTGTACGTTTTTTCCACGTGTCTTGACATGCAAAGTATCCCTGCAACGTTTGGTGAAGATCTAAGTATGTAGTTTTTGACCTTATTTGGAACCTCCTATCTGAAAATTTGAAAATTCTTCAAAAATTCGTTAGAAATCTTGATGTCTCCAATCTCTTGTTGTGTACGTTTTTCCACGTGTCTTGACATCCAATGTATCCCTGCAATGTTTGGTGAAGATCTGAGTATGTAGTTTTTGACCTTATATGGAACCTCCTATCTGAAAATTTGAAAATTCTTAAAAAATTTGACCAAAATCTTGATGTCCCCAATCCTATGTTTTGTATGTTTTTTCCACGTGTCTTGACATCCAATGTATCCCTGCAAAGTTTGGTGAAGATCTCAGTATGTCGTTTTTGACCTTATCTGGAACCGCCCATCTGAAAATTTGAAAATTCTTAAAAAATCCGTCCAAAATCTTGATCACCCCAATCTCTTGTTTTGTACGTTTTTTCCACGTGTCTTGACATCCAATGTATCCCTGCAAAGTTTGGTGAAGATCTGAGTATGTAGTTTTTGACCTTATCTGGAACCTCCCATCTGAAAATTTGAAAATTCCTAAAAAATCCGTCCAAAATCTTGATGACCCCAATCCCATGTTTTGTACGTTTTTTCCACGTGTCTTGACATCCAATGTATCCCTGCAAAGTTTGGTGAAGATCTGAGTATGTAGTTTTTGACCTTATCTGGAACCGCATTTCTGAAAATTTGAAAATTCTTAAAAAATTCGTCCAAAATCTTGATGTCTCCAATCTCTTGTTTTGTACGTTTTTTCCACGTGTCTTAACATCCAATGTATTCCTGCAAAGTTTGGTGAAGATCTGAGTATGTAGTTTTTGACCTTATATGGAACCTGAAAATTTGAAAATTCTTAAAAAATTTGACCAAAATCTTGATGTCCCCAATCCTAGGTCTTGTATGTTTTTTCCACGTGTCTTGACATCCAATGTATCCCTGCAAAGTTTGGTGAAGATCTGAGTATGTAGTTTTTGACCTTATATGGAACCTCCTATCTGAAAATTTGAAAATTCTTAAAAAATTCGACCAAAATCTTGATGTCCCCAATTCTATGTTTTGTATGTTTTTTCCACGTGTCTTGACATCCAATGTATCCATGCAAAGTTTGGTGAAGATCTGAGTATGTCGTTTTTGACCTTATCTGGAACCTCCTATCTGAAAATTTGAAAATTCTTAAAAAATTCGTCCGAAATCTTGATGTCTCCAATCTCTTGTTTTGTACGTTTTTCCACGTGTCTTGACATCCAATGTATCCCTGCAATGTTTGGTGAAGATCTGAGTATGTAGTTCTTGACCTTATATGGAACCTCCTATCTGAAAATTTGAAAATTCTTAAAAAATTTGACCAAAATCTTGATGTCCCCAATCCTATGTTTTGTATGTTTTTTCCACGTGTCTTGACATCCAATGTATCCCTGCAAAGTTTGGTGAAGATCTGAGTATGTCGTTTTTGACCTTATCTGGAACATCCTTTCTGAAAATTTGAAAATTCTTAAAAAATTCGTCCAAAATCTTGATGTCTCCAATCTCTTGTTTTGTACGTTTTTTCCACTTGTCTTGACATCCAATGTATCCCTGCAAAGTTTGGTGAAGATCTGAGTATGTAGTTTTTGACCTTATATGGAACCTCCTCTCTGAAAATTTGAAAATTCCTCAAAAATTCGTCCAAAATCTTGATGTCTCCAATCTCTTGTTTTGTACGTTTTTTCCACGTGTCTTGACATCCAATGTGTCCCTGCAAAGTTTGGTGAAGATCTGAGTATGTAGTTTTTGACTTTATCTGGAACCTCCTATCTGAAAATTTGAAAATTCTTAAAAAAATCGTCCAAAATCTTGATGTCTCCAATCTCTTGTTTTGTACGTTTTTTCCACGTGTCTTGACATCCAATGTATCCCTGCAAAGTTTGGTGAAGATCTGAGTATGTAGTTTTTGACCTTATATGGAACCTCCTATCTGAAAATTTGAAAATTCTTAAAAAATTTGACCAAAATCTTGATGTCCCCAATCCTATGTTTTGTATGTTTTTCCCGCGTGTCTTGACATCCAATGTATCCCTGCAAAGTTTGGTGAAGATCTGAGTATGTAGTTTTTGACCTTATCTGGAACCTCCTATCTGAAAATTTGAAAATTCTTAAAAAATTCGTCCGAAATCTTGATGTCTCCAATCTCTTGTTTTGTACGTTTTTCCACGTGTCTTGACATCCAATGTATCCCTGCAATGTTTGGTGAAGATCTGAGTATGTAGTTTTTGACCTTATATGGAACCTCCTATCTGAAAATTTGAAAATTCTTAAAAAATTTGACCAAAATCTTGATGTCCCCAATCCTATGTTTTGTATGTTTTTTCCACGTGTCTTGACATCCAATGTATCCCTGCAAAGTTTGGTGAAGATCTGAGTATGTCGTTTTTGACCTTATCTGGAACCTGAAAATTTGAAAATTCTTAAAAAATTTGACCAAAATCTTGATGTCCCCAATCCTAGGTCTTGTATGTTTTTTCCACGTGTCTTGACATCCAATGTATCCCTGCAAAGTTTGGTGAAGATCTGAGTATGTAGTTTTTGATCTTAATGGAACCTCCTATCTGAAAATTTGAAAATTCTTAAAAAATTCGTCGAAAATCTTGATGTCTCCAATCTCTTGTTTTGTACGTTTTTTCCACGTGTCTTGACATGCAAAGTATTCCTGCAAAGTTTGGTGAAGATCTGAGTATGTAGTTTTTGACCTTATCTGGAACCTCCCATCTGAAAATTTGAAAATTCCTAAAAAATCCGTCCAAAATATTGATGACCCCAATCTCTTGTTTTGTACGTTTTTTCCACGTGTCTTGACATCCAATGTATCCCTGCAAAGTTTGGTGAAGATCTGAGTATGTCGTTTTTGACCTTATCTGGAACCTCCCATCTGAAAATTTGAAAATTCTTAAAAAATTCGTCGAAAATCTTGATGTCTCCGATCTCTTGTTTTGTACGTTTTTTCCACGTGTCTTGACATGCAAAGTATTCCTGCAAAGTTTGGTGAAGATCTGAGTATGTAGTTTTTAACCTCATCTGGAACCTCCCATCTGAAAATTTGAAAATTCTTAAAAAATTCGTCCAAAATCTTGATGTCTCCAATCTCTTGTTTTGTACGTTTTTTCCACGTGTCTTGACATCCAATGTATCGCTGCATAGTTTGGTGAAGATCTGAGTATGTAGTTTTTGACCTTATCTGGCACCTCATTTCTGAAAATTTGAGAATTCCTCAAAAATTCGTCCAAAATCTTGATGTCTCCAATCTCTTGTTTTGTACGTTTTTCCCACGTGTCTTGTTATCCAATGTATCCCTGCAAAGTTTGGTGAAGATCTGAGTATGTAGTTTTTGACCTTATCTGGCACCTCATTTCTGAAAATTTGAAAATTCCACAAAAATTCGTCCAAAATCTTGATGTCTCCAATCTCTTGTTTTGTACGTTTTTTCCACGTGTCTTGACATCCAATGTATCCCTGCAAAGTATGGTGAAGATCTGAGTATGTCGTTTTTGACCTTATCTGGAACCTCCTATCTGAAAATTTGAAAATTCTTAAAAAATTCGTCCAAAATCTTGATGTCTCCAATCTCTTGTTTTGTACGTTTTTTCTACGTGTCTTGACATCCAATGTATCCCTGCAAAGTTTGGTGAAGATCTGAGTATGTAGTTTTTGACCTTATATGGAACCTCCTATCTGAAAATTTGAAAATTCTTAAAAAATTCGACCAAAATCTTGATGTCCCCAATCCTATGTTTTGTATGTTTTTTCCACGTGTCTTGACATGCAATGTATCCATTCAAAGTTTGGTGAAGATCTGAGTATGTAGTTTTTGACCTTATATGGAACCTCCTATCTGAAAATTTGAAAATTCTTAAAAAATTCGTTCAAAATCTTGATGTCTCCAACCTCTTGTTTTGTACGTTTTTTCCACGTGTCTTGACATCCAATGTATCACTGCAAAGTTTGGTGAAGATCTGAGTATGTAGTTTTTGACCTTATCTGGAACCTCCCATCTGAGAATTTGAAAATTCCTAAAAAATCCGTCCAAAATCTTGATGACCCCAATCTCTTGTTTTGTACGTTTTTTCCACGTGTCTTGACATGCAAAGTATCCCTGCAACGTTTGGTGAAGATCTAAGTATGTAGTTTTTGACCTTATTTGGAACCTCCTATCTGAAAATTTGAAAATTCTTCAAAAATTCGTCCGAAATCTTGATGTCTCCAATCTCTTGTTGTGTACGTTTTTCCACGTGTCTTGACATCCAATGTATCCCTGCAATGTTTGGTGAAGATCTGAGTATGTAGTTTTTGACCTTATATGGAACCTCCTATCTGAAAATTTGAAAATTCTTAAAAAATTTGACCAAAATCTTGATGTCCCCAATCCTATGTTTTGTATGTTTTTTCCACGTGTCTTGACATCCAATGTATCCCTGCAAAGTTTGGTGAAGATCTGAGTATGTCGTTTTTGACCTTATCTGGAACCTGAAAATTTGAAAATTCTTAAAAAATTTGACCAAAATCTTGATGTCCCCAATCCTAGGTCTTGTATGTTTTTTTTACGTGTCTTGACATCCAATGTATCGCTGCAAAGTTTGGTGAAGATCTGAGTATGTAGTTTTTGACCTTAATGGAACCTCCTATCTGAAAATTTGAAAATTCTTAAAAAATTCGTTCAAAATCTTGATGTCTCCAATCTTCTGTTTTGTACGTTTTTTCCACGTGTCTTGACATCCAATGTATCCCTGCAAAGTTTGGTGAAGATCTGAGTATGTAGTTTTTGACCTTATCTGGAACCTCCCATCTGAAAATTTGAAAATTCCTAAAAAATCCGTCCAAAATATTGATGACCCCAATCTCTTGTTTTGTACGTTTTTTCCACGTGTCTTGACATCCAATGTATCCCTGCAAAGTTTGGTGAAGATCAGAGTATGTCGTTTTTGACCTTATCTGGAAACTCCCATCTGAAAATTTGAAAATTCTTCAAAAATTCGTCGAAAATCTTGATGTCTCCAATCTCTTGTTTTGTACGTTTTTTCCACGTGTCTTGACATCCAATGTATCCCTGCAATGTTTGGTGAAGATCTGAGTATGTAGTTTTTGACCTTATATGGAACCTCCTATCTGAAAATTTGAAAATTCTTAAAAAATTTGACCAAAATCTTGATATCCCCAATCCTATGTTTTGTATGTTTTTTCCACGTGTCTTGACATCCAATGTATCCCTGCAAAGTTTGGTGAAGATCTGAGTATGTAGTTTTTGACCTTATCTGGAACCTCCTATCTGAAAAATTGAAAATTTTTAAAAAATTCGTCCAAAATCTTGTTGTCTCCAATCTCTTGTTTTGTACGTTTTTTCCACGTGTCTCGACCTCCAATATATCCCTGCAAAGTTTGGTGAAGATCTGAGTATGTCGTTTTTGACCTTATCTGGAACATCCTTTCTGAAAATTTGAAAATTCTTAAAAAATTCGTCCAAAATCTTGATGTCTCCAATCTCTTGTTTTGTACGTTTTTTCCACGTGTCTAGACATCCAATGTATCCCTGCAAAGTTTGGTGAAGATCTGAGTATGTCGTTTTTGACCTTATCTGGAACCTCCTATCTGAAAATTTGAAAATTCTTAAAAAATTCGTCGAAAATCTTGATGTCTCCGATCTCTTGTTTTGTACGTTTTTTCCACGTGTCTTGACATGCAAAGTATTCCTGCAAAGTTTGGTGAAGATCTGAGTATGTAGTTTTTGACCTCATCTGGAACCTCCCATCTGAAAATTTGAAAATTCTTAAAAAATTCGTCCAAAATCTTGATGTCTCCAATCTCTTGTTTTGTACGTTTTTTCCACGTGTCTTGACATCCAATGTATCCCTGCATAGTTTGGTGAAGATCTGAGTATGTAGTTTTTGACCTTATCTGGCACCTCATTTCTGAAAATTTGAAAATTCCTCAAAAATTCGTCCAAAACCTTGATGTCTCCAATCTCTTGTTTTGTACGTTTTTCCCACGTGTCTTGTTATCCAATGTATCCCTGCAAAGTTTGGTGAAGATCTGAGTATGTAGTTTTTGACCTTATCTGGCACCTCATTTCTGAAAATTTGAAAATTCCACAAAAATTCGTCCAAAATCTTGATGTCTCCAATCTCTTGTTTTGTACGTTTTTTCCACGTGTCTTGACATCCAATGTATCCCTGCAAAGTATGGTGAAGATCTGAGTAATTCGTTTTTGACCTTATCTGGAACCTCCTATCTGAAAATTTGAAAATTCTTAAAAAATTCGTCCAAAATCTTGATGTCTCCAATCTCTTGTTTTGTACGTTTTTTCCACGTGTCTTGACATCCAATGTATCCCTGCAAAGTTTGGTGAAGATCTGAGTATGTAGTTTTTGACCTTATAATGAACCTCCTATCTGAAAATTTGAAAATTCTTAAAAAATTCGACCAAAATCTTGATGTCCCCAATCCTATGTTTTGTATGTTTTTTCCACGTGTCTTGACATCCAATGTATCCATTCAAAGTTTGGTGAAGATCTGAGTATGTAGTTTTTGACCTTATATGGAACCTCCTATCTGAAAATTTGAAAATTCTTAAAAAATTCGTTCAAAATCTTGATGTCTCCAATCTCTTGTTTTGTACGTTTTTTCCACGTGTCTTGACATCCAATGTATCACTGCAAAGTTTGGTGAAGATCTGAGTATGTAGTTTTTGACCTTATCTGGAACCTCCCATCTGAGAATTTGAAAATTCCTAAAAAATCCGTCCAAAATCTTGATGACCCCAATCTCTTGTTTTGTACGTTTTTTCCACGTGTCTTGACATCCAATGTATCCCTGCAAAGTTTGGCGAAGATCTGAGTATGTAGTTTTTGACCTTATACAGAACCTCCTTTCTGAAAATTTGAAAATTCTTAAAAAATTCGTCCAAAATCTTGATGTCTCCAATTTCTTGTTTTGTACGTTTTTTCCACGTGTCTTGACATCCAATGTATCCATGCAAAGTTTTGGTGAAGATCTGAGTATGTCGTTTTTGACCTTATCTGGAACCTTCCATCTGAAAATTTGAAAATTCTTAAAAAATTTGTCGAAAATCTTGATGTCTCCAATCTCTTGTTTTGTACGTTTTTTCCACGTGTCTTGACATGCAAAGTATCCCTGCAACGTTTGGTGAAGATCTGAGTATGTAGTTTTTGACCTTATCTGGAACCTCCTATCTGAAAATTTGAAAATTCTTAAAATATTCGACCAAAATCTTGATGTCCCCAATTCTATGTTTTGTATGTTTTTTCCACGTGTCTTGACATCCAATGTATCCATGCAAAGTTTGGTGAAGATCTGAGTATGTCGTTTTTGACCTTATCTGGAACCTCCCATCTGAAAATTTGAAAATTCTTAAAAAATTCGTCCGAAATCTTGATGTCTCCAATCTCTTGTTTTGTACGTTTTTCCACGTGTCTTGACATCCAATGTATCCCTGCAATGTTTGGTGAAGATCTGAGTATGTAGTTTTTGACCTTATATGGAACCTCCTATCTGAAAATTTGAAAATTCTTAAAAAATTTGACCAAAATCTTGATGTCCCCAATCCTATGTTTTGTATGTTTTTTCCACGTGTCTTGACATCCAATGTATCCCTGCAAAGTTTGGTGAAGATCTGAGTATGTCGTTTTTGACCTTATCTGGAACATCCTTTCTGAAAATTTGAAAATTCTTAAAAAATTCGTCCAAAATCTTGATGTCTCCAATCTTTTGTTTTGTACGTTTTTTCCACGTGTCTTGACATCCAATGTATCCCTGCAAAGTTTGGTGAAGATCTGAGTATGTAGTTTTTGACCTTATATGGAACCTCCTATCTGAAAATTTGAAAATTCTTAAAAAATTCGTCCAAAATCTTGATGTCTCCAATCTCTTGGTTTGTGTGTTTTCCCCACGTGTCTTGACATCCAATGTATCCCTGCAAAGTTTGGTGAAGATCTGAGTATGTAGTTTTTGACCTTATCTGGAACCTCATTTCTGAGAATTTGAAAATTCCTCAAAAATTCGTCCAAAATCTTGATGTCTCCAATCTCTTGTTTTGTACGTTTTTTCCACGTGTCTTGACATCCAATGTGTCCCTGCAAAGTTTGGTGAAGATCTGAGTATGTAGTTTTTGACCTTATCTGGAACCTCCTATCTGAAAATTTGAAAATTCTTAAAAAAATCGTCCAAAATCTTGATGTCTCCAATCTCTTGTTTTGTACGTTTTTTCCACGTGTCTTGACATCCAATGTATCCCTGCATAGTTTGGTGAAGATCTGAGTATGTAGTTTTTGACCTTATATGGAACCTCCTATCTGAAAATTTGAAAATTCTTAAAAAATTTGACCAAAATCTTGATGTCCCCAATCCTATGTTTTTAATGTTTTTCCCGCGTGTCTTGACATCCAATGTATCCCTGCAAAGTTTGGTGAAGATCTGAGTATGTAGTTTTTGACCTTATCTGGAACCTCCTATCTGAAAATTTGAAAATTCTTAAAAAATTCGTCCGAAATCTTGATGTCTCAAATCTCTTGTTTTGTACGTTTTTCCACGTGTCTTGACATCCAATGTATCCCTGCAATGTTTGGTGAAGATCTGAGTATGTAGTTTTTGACCTTATATGGAACATCCTATCTGAAAATTTGAAAATTCTTAAAAAATTTGACCAAAATCTTGATGTCCCCAATCCTATGTTTTGTATGTTTTTTCCACGTGTCTTGACATCCAATGTATCCCTGCAAAGTTTGGTGAAGATCTGAGTATGTCGTTTTTGACCTTATCTGGAACATCCTTTCTGAAAATTTGAAAATTCTTAAAAAATTCGTCCAAAATCTTGATGTCTCCAATCTCTTGTTTTGTACGTTTTTTCCACGTGTCTTGACATCCAATGTGTCCCTGCAAAGTTTGGTGAAGATCTGAGTATGTAGTTTTTGACCTTATCTGGAACCTCCTATCTGAAAATTTGAAAATTCTTAAAAAATTCGTCCAAAATCTTGATGTCTCCAATCTCTTGTTTTGTACGTTTTTTCCACGTGTCTTGACATCCAATGTATCCCTGCATAGTTTGGTGAAGATCTGAGTATGTAGTTTTTGACCTTATATGGAACCTCCTTTCTGAAAATTTGAAAATTCTTAAAAAATTCGTCCAAAATCTTGATGTCTCCAATCTCTTGGTTTGTACGTTTTTTCCACGTGTCTTGACATCCAATGTATCCATGCAAAGTTTGGTGAAGATCTGAGTATGTCGTTTTTGACCTTATCTGGAACCTCCCATCTGAAAATTTGAAAATTCTTAAAAAATTCGTTGAAAATCTTGATGTCTCCAATCTCTTGTTTTGTACGTTTTTTCCACGTGTCTTGACATGCAAAGTATCCCTGCAACGTTTGGTGAAGATCTGAGTATGTAGTTTTTGACCTTATTTGGAACCTCCTATCTGAAAATTTGAAAATTCTTCAAAAATTCGTCCAAAATCTTGATGTCTCCAATCTCTTGTTTTGTACGTTTTTTCCACGTGTCTTGACATCCAATGTATCCCTGCAATGTTTGGTGAAGATCTGAGTATGTAGTTTTTGACCTTATATGGAACCTCCTATCTGAAATTTTGAAAATTCTTAAAAAATTTGACCAAAATCTTGATGTCCCCAATCCTATGTTTTGTATGTTTTTTCCACGTGTCTTGACATCCAATGTATCCCTGCAAAGTTCGGTGAAGATCTGAGTATGTAGTTTTTTACCTTATATGGAACCTCCTATCTGAAAATTTGAAAATTCTTAAAAAATCGACCAAAATCTTGATGTCCCGAATCTTATGTTTTGTATGTTTTTTCCACGTGTCTTGACATCCAATGTATTCCTGCAAAGTTTGGTGAAGATCTCAGTATGTCGTTTTTGACCTTATCTGGAACCGCCCATCTGAAAATTTGAAAATTCTTAAAAAATCCGTCCAAAATCTTGATCACCCCCAATCTCTTGTTTTGTACGTTTTTTCCACGTGTCTTGACATCCAATGTATCCCTGCAAAGTTTGGTGAAGATCTGAGTATGTAGTTTTTGACCTTATCTGGAACCTCCCATCTGAAAATTTGAAAATTCCTAAAAAATCCGTCCAAAATCTTGATGACCCCAATCCCATGTTTTGTACGTTTTTTCCACGTGTCTTGACATCCAATGTATCCCTGCAAAGTTTGGTGAAGATCTGAGTATGTAGTTTTTGACCTTATCTGGAACCGCATTTCTGAAAATTTGAAAATTCTTAAAAAATTCGTCCAAAACCTTGATGTCTCCAATCTCTTGTTTTGTACGTTTTTTCCACGTGTCTTAACATCCAATGTATTCCTGCAAAGTTTGGTGAAGATCTGAGTATGTAGTTTTTGACCTTATATGGAACCTGAAAATTTGAAAATTCTTAAAAAATTTGACCAAAATCTTGATGTCCCCAATCCTAGGTCTTGTATGTTTTTTCCACGTGTCTTGACATCCAATGTATCCCTGCAAAGTTTGGTGAAGATCTGAGTATGTAGTTTTTGACCTTATATGGAACCTCCTATCTGAAAATTTGAAAATTCTTAAAAAATTCGACCAAAATCTTGATGTCCCCAATTCTATGTTTTGTATGTTTTTTCCACGTGTCTTGACATCCAATGTATCCATGCAAAGTTTGGTTAAGATCTGAGTATGTCGTTTTTGACCTTATCTGGAACCTCCTATCTGAAAATTTGAAAATTCTTAAAAAATTCGTCCGAAATCTTGATGTCTCCAATCTCTTGTTTTGTACGTTTTTCCACGTGTCTTGACATCCAATGTATCCCTGCAATGTTTGGTGAAGATCTGAGTATGTAGTTTTTGACCTTATATGGAACCTCCTATCTGAAAATTTGAAAATTCTTAAAAAATTTGACCAAAATCTTGATGTCCCCAATCCTATGTTTTGTATGTTTTTTCCACGTGTCTTGACATCCAATGTATCCCTGCAAAGTTTGGTGAAGATCTGAGTATGTCGTTTTTGACCTTATCTGGAACATCCTTTCTGAAAATTTGAAAATTCTTAAAAAATTCGTCCAAAATCTTGATGTCTCCAATCTCTTGTTTTGTACGTTTTTTCCACGTGTCTTGACATCCAATGTATCCCTGCAAAGTTTGGTGAAGATCTGAGTATGTAGTTTTTGACCTTATATGGAACCTCCTCTCTGAAAATTTGAAAATTCCTCAAAAATTCGTCCAAAATATTGATGTCTCCAATCTCTTGTTTTGTACGTTTTTTCCACGTGTCTTGACATCCAATGTGTCCCTGCAAAGTTTGGTGAAGATCTGAGTATGTAGTTTTTGACCTTATCTGGAACCTCCTATCTGAAAATTTGAAAATTCTTAAAAAAATCGTCCAAAATCTTGATGTCTCCAATCTCTTGTTTTGTACGTTTTTTCCACGTGTCTTGACATCCAATGTATCCCTGCAAAGTTTGGTGAAGATCTGAGTATGTAGTTTTTGACCTTATATGGAACCTCCTATCTGAAAATTTGAAAATTCTTAAAAAATTTGACCAAAATCTTGATGTCCCCAATCCTATGTTTTGTATGTTTTTCCCGCGTGTCTTGACATCCAATGTATCCCTGCAAAGTTTGGTGAAGATCTGAGTATGTAGTTTTTGACCTTATCTGGAACCTCCTATCTGAAAATTTGAAAATTCTTAAAAAATTCGTCCGAAATCTTGATGTCTCCAATCTCTTGTTTTGTACGTTTTTCCACGTGTCTTGACATCCAATGTATCCCTGCAATGTTTGGTGAAGATCTGAGTATGTAGTTTTTGACCTTATATGGAACCTCCTATCTGAAAATTTGAAAATTCTTAAAAAATTTGACCAAAATCTTGATGTCCCCAATCCTATGTTTTGTATGTTTTTTCCACGTGTCTTGACATCCAATGTATCCCTGCAAAGTTTGGTGAAGATCTGAGTATGTCGTTTTTGACCTTATCTGGAACCTGAAAATTTGAAAATTCTTAAAAAATTTGACCAAAATCTTGATGTCCCCAATCCTAGGTCTTGTATGTTTTTTCCACGTGTCTTGACATCCAATGTATCCCTGCAAAGTTTGGTGAAGATCTGAGTATGTAGTTTTTGATCTTAATGGAACCTCCTATCTGAAAATTTGAAAATTCTTAAAAAATTCGTCGAAAATCTTGATGTCTCCAATCTCTTGTTTTGTACGTTTTTTCCACGTGTCTTGACATGCAAAGTATTCCTGCAAAGTTTGGTGAAGATCTGAGTATGTAGTTTTTGACCTTATCTGGAACCTCCCATCTGAAAATTTGAAAATTCCTAAAAAATCCGTCCAAAATATTGATGACCCCAATCTCTTGTTTTGTACGTTTTTTCCACGTGTCTTGACATCCAATGTATCCCTGCAAAGTTTGGTGAAGATCTGAGTATGTCGTTTTTGACCTTATCTGGAACCTCCCATCTGAAAATTTGAAAATTCTTCAAAAATTCGTCGAAAATCTTGATGTCTCCAATCTCTTGTTTTGTACGTTTTTTCCACGTGTCTTGACATCCAATGTATCCCTGCAATGTTTGGTGAAGATCTGAGTATGTAGTTTTTGACCTTATATGGAACCTCCTATCTGAAAATTTGAAAATTCTTAAAAAATTTGACCAAAATCTTGATATCCCCAATCCTATGTTTTGTATGTTTTTTCCACGTGTCTTGACATCCAATGTATCCCTGCAAAGTTTGGTGAAGATCTGAGTATGTAGTTTTTGACCTTATCTGGAACCTCCTATCTGAAAAATTGAAAATTTTTAAAAAATTCGTCCAAAATCTTGTTGTCTCCAATCTCTTGTTTTGTACGTTTTTTCCACGTGTCTCGACCTCCAATATATCCCTGCAAAGTTTGGTGAAGATCTGAGTATGTCGTTTTTGACCTTATCTGGAACATCCTTTCTGAAAATTTGAAAATTCTTAAAAAATTCGTCCAAAATCTTGATGTCTCCAATCTCTTGTTTTGTACGTTTTTTCCACGTGTCTTGACATCCAATGTATCCCTGCAAAGTTTGGTGAAGATCTGAGTATGTAGTTTTTGACCTTATCTGGAACCTCCTATCTGAAAATTTGAAAATTCTTAAAAAATTCGTCGAAAATCTTGATGTCTCCGATCTCTTGTTTTGTACGTTTTTTCCACGTGTCTTGACATGCAAAGTATTCCTGCAAAGTTTGGTGAAGATCTGAGTATGTAGTTTTTAACCTCATCTGGAACCTCCCATCTGAAAATTTGAAAATTCTTAAAAAATTCGTCCAAAATCTTGATGTCTCCAATCTCTTGTTTTGTACGTTTTTTCCACGTGTCTTGACATCCAATGTATCCCTGCATAGTTTGGTGAAGATCTGAGTATGTAGTTTTTGACCTTATCTGGCACCTCATTTCTAAAAATTTGAAAATTCCTCAAAAATTCGTCCAAAATCTTGATGTCTCCAATCTCTTGTTTTGTACGTTTTTCCCACGTGTCTTGTTATCCAATGTATCCCTGCAAAGTTTGGTGAAGATCTGAGTATGTAGTTTTTGACCTTATCTGGCACCTCATTTCTGAAAATTTGAAAATTCCACAAAAATTCGTCCAAAATCTTGATGTCTCCAATCTCTTGTTTTGTACGGTTTTTCCACGTGTCTTGACATCCAATGTATCCCTGCAAAGTATGGTGAAGATCTGAGTATGTCGTTTTTGACCTTATCTGGAACCTCCTATCTGAAAATTTGAAAATTTTTAAAAAATTCGTCCAAAATCTTGATGTCTCCAATCTCTTGTTTTGTACGTTTTTTCCACGTGTCTTGACATCCAATGTATCCCTGCAAAGTTTGGTGAAGATCTGAGTATGTAGTTTTTGACCTTATATGGAACCTCCTATCTGAAAATTTGAAAATTCTTAAAAAATTCGACCAAAATCTTGATGTCCCCAATCCTATGTTTTGTATGTTTTTTCCACGTGTCTTGACATGCAATGTATCCATTCAAAGTTTGGTGAAGATCTGAGTATGTAGTTTTTGACCTTATATGGAACCTCCTATCTGAAAATTTGAAAATTCTTAAAAAATTCGTTCAAAATCTTGATGTCTCCAATCTCTTGTTTTGTACGTTTTTTCCACGTGTCTTGACATCCAATGTATCACTGCAAAGTTTGGTGAAGATCTGAGTACGTAGTTTTTGACCTTATCTGGAACCTCCCATCTGAGAATTTGAAAATTCCTAAAAAATCCGTCCAAAATCTTGATGACCCCAATCTCTTGTTTTGTACGTTTTTTCCACGTGTCTTGACATCCAATGTATCCCTGCAAAGTTTGGCGAAGATCTGAGTATGTAGTTTTTGACCTTATACGGAACCTCCTTTCTGAAAATTTGAAAATTCTTAAAAAATTCGTCCAAAATCTTGATGTCTCCAATTTCTTGTTTTGTACGTTTTTTTAACGTGTCTTGACATCCAATGTATCCATGCAAAGTTTGGTGAAGATCTGAGTATGTCGTTTTTGACCTTATCTGGAACCTTCCATCTGAAAATTTGAAAATTCTTAAAAAATTTGTCGAAAATCTTGATGTCTCCAATCTCTTGTTTTGTACGTTTTTTCCACGTGTCTTGACATGCAAAGTATCCCTGCAACGTTTGGTGAAGATCTGAGTATGTAGTTTTTGACCTTATCTGGAACCTCCTATCTGAAAATTTGAAAATTCTTAAAAAATTCGACCAAAATCTTGATGTCCCCAATTCTATGTTTTGTATGTTTTTTCCACGTGTCTTGACATCCAATGTATCCATGCAAAGTTTGGTGAAGATCTGAGTATGTCGTTTTTGACCTTATCTGGAACCTCCTATCTGAAAATTTGAAAATTCTTAAAAAATTCGTCCGAAATCTTGATGTCTCCAATCTCTTGTTTTGTACGTTTTTCCACGTGTCTTGACATCCAATGTATCCCTGCAATGTTTGGTGAAGATCTGAGTATGTAGTTTTTGACCTTATATGGAACCTCCTATCTGAAAATTTGAAAAATCTTAAAAAATTTGACCAAAATCTTGATGTCCCCAATCCTATGTTTTGTATGTTTTTTCCACGTGTCTTGACATCCAATGTATCCCTGCAAAGTTTGGTGAAGATCTGAGTATGTCGTTTTTGACCTTATCTGGAACATCCTTTCTGAAAATTTGAAAATTCTTAAAAAATTCGTCCAAAATCTTGATGTCTCCAATCTCTTGTTTTCTACGTTTTTTCCACGTGTCTTGACATCCAATGTATCCCTGCAAAGTTTGGTGAAGATCTGAGTATGTAGTTTTTGACCTTATATGGAACCTCCTATCTGAAAATTTGAAAATTCTTAAAAAATTCGTCCAAAATCTTGATGTCTCCAATCTCTTGGTTTGTATGTTTTCCCCACGTGTCTTGACATCCAATGTATCCCTGCAAAGTTTGGTGAAGATCTGAGTATGTAGTTTTTGACCTTATCTGGAACCTCATTTCTGAGAATTTGAAAATTCCTCAAAAATTCGTCCAAAATCTTGATGTCTCCAATCTCTTGTTTTGTACGTTTTTTCCACGTGTCTTGACATCCAATGTGTCCCTGCAAAGTTTGGTGAAGATCTGAGTATGTAGTTTTTGACCTTATCTGGAACCTCCTATCTGAAAATTTGAAAATTCTTAAAAAAATCGTCCAAAATCTTGATGTCTCCAATCTCTTGTTTTGTACGTTTTTTCCACGTGTCTTGACATCCAATGTATCCCTGCAAAGTTTGGTGAAGATCTGAGTATGTAGTTTTTGACCTTATATGGAACCTCCTATCTGAAAATTTGAAAATTCTTAAAAAATTTGACCAAAATCTTGATGTCCCTAATCCTATGTTTTGTATGTTTTTCCCGCGTGTCTTGACATCCAATGTATCCCTGCAAAGTTTGGTGAAGATCTGAGTATGTAGTTTTTGACCTTATATGGAACCTCCTATCTGAAAATTTGAAAATTCCTCAAAAATTCGTCCAAAATCTTGATGTCTCCAATCTCTTGTTTTGTACGTTTTTTCCACGTGTCTTGACATCCAATGTGTCCCTGCAAAGTTTGGTGAAGATCTGAGTATGTAGTTTTTGACCTTATCTGGAACCTCCTATCTGAAAATTTGAAAATTCTTAAAAAATTCGTCCAAAATCTTGATGTCTCCAATCTCTTGTTTTGTACGTTTTTTCCACGTGTCTTGACATGCAAAGTATCCCTGCAACGTTTGGTGAAGATCTGAGTATGTAGTTTTTTACCTTATATGGAACCTCCTATCTGAAAATTTGAAAATTCTTAAAAAATCGACCAAAATCTTGATGTTCCGATTCTTATGTTTTGTATGTTTTTTCCACGTGTCTTGACATCCAATGTATTCCTGCAAAGTTTGGTGAAGATCTCAGTATGTCGTTTTTGACCTTATCTGGAACCTCCCATCTGAAAATTTGAAAATTCTTAAAAAATCCGTCCAAAATCTTGATCACCCCAATCTCTTGTTTTGTACGTTTTTTCCACGTGTCTTGACATCCAATGTATCCCTGCAAAGTTTGGTGAAGATCTGAGTATATAGTTTTTGACCTTATCTGGAACCTCCCATCTGAAAATTTGAAAATTCCTAAAAAATCCGTCCAAAATCTTAATGACCCCAATCCCATGTTTTGTACGTTTTTTCCACGTGTCTTGACATCCAATGTATCCCTGCAAAGTTTGGTGAAGATCTGAGTATGTAGTTTTTGACCTTATCTGGAACCGCATTTCTGAAAATTTGAAAATTCTTAAAAAATTCGTCCAAAATCTTGATGTCTCCAATCTCTTGTTTTGTACGTCTTTTCCACGTGTCTTAACATCCAATGTATTCCTGCAAAGTTTGGTGAAGATCTGAGTATGTAGTTTTTGACCTTATATGGAACCTGAAAATTTGAAAATTCTTAAAAAATTTGACCAAAATCTTGATGTCCCCAGTCCTAGGTCTTGTATGTTTTTTCCACGTGTCTTGACATCCAATGTATCCCTGCAAAGTTTGGTGAAGATCTGAGTATGTAGTTTTTGACCTTATATGGAACCTCCTTTCTGAAAATTTGAAAATTCTTAAAAAATTCGACCAAAATCTTGATGTCCCCCATCCTATGTTTTGTTTGTTTTTTCCACGTGTCTTGACATCCAATGTATCCATGCAAAGTTTGGTGAAGATCTGAGTATGTAGTTTTTGACCTTAATGGAACCTCCTATCTGAAAATTTGAAAATTCTTAAAAAATTCGTTCAAAATCTTGATGTCTCCAATCTTCTGTTTTGTACGTTTTTTCCACGTGTCTTGACATCCAATGTATCCCTGCAAAGTTTGGTGAAGATCTGAGTATGTAGTTTTTGACCTTATCTGGAACCTCCCATCTGAAAATTTGAAAATTCCTAAAAAATCCGTCCAAAATCTTGATGACCCCAATCTATTGTTTTGTACGTTTTTTCCACGTGTCTTGACATCCAATGTATCCCTGCAAAGTTTGGTGAAGATCTGAGTATGTAGTTTTTGACCTTATATGGAACCTCCTATCTGAAAATTTGAAAATTCTTAAAAAATTCGACCAAAATCTTGATGTCCCCAATCCTATGTTTTGTATGTTTTTTCCACGTGTCTTGACATCCAATGTATCCATGCAAAGTTTGGTGAAGATCTGAGTATGTAGTTTTTGACTTTAATGGAACCTCCTATCTGAAAATTTGAAAATTCTTAAAAAATTCGACCAAAATCTTGATGTCCCCAATCCTATGTTTTGTATGTTTTTTCCACGTGTCTTGACATCCAATGTATCCATGCAAAGTTTGGTGAAGATCTGAGTATGTAGTTTTTGACCTTATATGGAACCTCCTATCTGAAAATTGGAAAATTCTTAAAAAATTTGACCAAAATCTTGATATCCCCAATCCTATGTTTTGTGTTTTTTCCACGTGCCTTGACATCCAATGTATCCCTGCAAAGTTTGGTGAAGATCTGAGTATGTAGTTTTTGACCTTATCTGGAACCTCCTATCTGAAAAATTGAAAATTTTTAAATAATTCGTCCAAAATCTTGTTGTCTCCAATCTCTTGTTTTGTATGTTTTTTCCACGTGTCTCGACCTCCAATGTATCCCTGCAAAGTTTGGTGAAGATCTGAGTATGTCGTTTTTGACCTTATCTGGAACATCCTTTCTGAAAATTTGAAAATTCTTAAAAAATTCGTCCAAAATCTTGATGTCTCCAATCTCTTGTTTTGTACGTTTTTTCCACGTGTCTTGACATCCAATGTATCCCTGCAAAGTTTGGTGAAGATCTGAGTATGTCGTTTTTGACTATATCTGGAACCTCCTATCTGAAAATTTGAAAATTCTTAAAAAATTCGTCAAAATCTTGATGTCTCCGATCTCTTGTTTTGTACGTTTTTTCCACGTGTCTTGACATCCAATGTATCCCTGCAAAGTTTGGTGAAGATCTGAGTATGTAGTTTTTGACCTTATATGGAACCTCCTATCTGAAAATTTGAAAATTCCTCAAAAATTCGTCCAAAATCTTGATGTCTCCAATCTCTTGTTTTGTACGTTTTTTCCACGTGTCTTGACATGCAAAGTATCCCTGCAACGTTTGGTGAAGATCTGAGTATGTAGTTTTTTACCTTATATGGAACCTCCTATCTGAAAATTTGAAAATTCTTAAAAAATCGACCAAAATCTTGATGTTCCGATTCTTATGTTTTGTATGTTTTTTCCACGTGTCTTGACATCCAACGTATTCCTGCAAAGTTTGGTGAAGATCTCAGTATGTCGTTTTTGACCTTATCTGGAACCTCCCATCTGAAAATTTGAAAATTCTTAAAAAATCCGTCCAAAATCTTGATCACCCCAATCTCTTGTTTTGTACGTTTTTTCCACGTGTCTTGACATCCAATGTATCCCTGCAAAGTTTGGTGAAGATCTGAGTATGTAGTTTTTGACCTTATCTGGAACCTCCCATCTGAAAATTTGAAAATTCCTAAAAAATCCGTCCAAAATCTTAATGACCCCAATCCCATGTTTTGTACGTTTTTTCCACGTGTCTTGACATCCAATGTATCCCTGCAAAGTTTGGTGAAGATCTGAGTATGTAGTTTTTGACCTTATCTGGAACCGCATTTCTGAAAATTTGAAAATTCTTAAAAAATTCGTCCAAAATCTTGATGTCTCCAATCTCTTGTTTTGTACGTCTTTTCCACGTGTCTTAACATCCAATGTATTCCTGCAAAGTTTGGTGAAGATCTGAGTATGTAGTTTTTGACCTTATATGGAACCTGAAAATTTGAAAATTCTTAAAAAATTTGACCAAAATCTTGATGTCCCCAATCCTAGGTCTTGTATGTTTTTTCCACGTGTCTTGACATCCAATGTATCCCTGCAAAGTTTGGTGAAGATCTGAGTATGTAGTTTTTGACCTTATATGGAACCTCCTATCTGAAAATTTGAAAATTCTTAAAAAATTTGACCAAAATCTTGATATCCCCAATCCTATGTTTTGTATGTTTTTTCCACGTGTCTTGACATCCAATGTATCCCTGCAAAGTTTGGTGAAGATCTGAGTATGTAGTTTTTGACCTTATCTGGAACCTCCTATCTGAAAAATTGAAAATTTTTAAAAAATTCGTCCAAAATCTTGTTGTCTCCAATCTCTTGTTTTGTACGTTTTTTCCACGTGTCTCGACCTCCAATATATCCCTGCAAAGTTTGGTGAAGATCTGAGTATGTCGTTTTTGACCTTATCTGGAACATCCTTTCTGAAAATTTGAAAATTCTTAAAAAATTCGTCCAAAATCTTGATGTCTCCAATCTCTTGTTTTGTACGTTTTTTCCACGTGTCTTGACATCCAATGTATCCCTGCAAAGTTTGGTGAAGATCTGAGTATGTAGTTTTTGACCTTATCTGGAACCTCCTATCTGAAAATTTGAAAATTCTTAAAAAATTCGTCGAAAATCTTGATGTCTCCGATCTCTTGTTTTGTACGTTTTTTCCACGTGTCTTGACATGCAAAGTATTCCTGCAAAGTTTGGTGAAGATCTGAGTATGTAGTTTTTAACCTCATCTGGAACCTCCCATCTGAAAATTTGAAAATTCTTAAAAAATTCGTCCAAAATCTTGATGTCTCCAATCTCTTGTTTTGTACGTTTTTTCCACGTGTCTTGACATCCAATGTATCCCTGCATAGTTTGGTGAAGATCTGAGTATGTAGTTTTTGACCTTATCTGGCACCTCATTTCTAAAAATTTGAAAATTCCTCAAAAATTCGTCCAAAATCTTGATGTCTCCAATCTCTTGTTTTGTACGTTTTTCCCACGTGTCTTGTTATCCAATGTATCCCTGCAAAGTTTGGTGAAGATCTGAGTATGTAGTTTTTGACCTTATCTGGCACCTCATTTCTGAAAATTTGAAAATTCCACAAAAATTCGTCCAAAATCTTGATGTCTCCAATCTCTTGTTTTGTACGTTTTTTCCACGTGTCTTGACATCCAATGTATCCCTGCAAAGTATGGTGAAGATCTGAGTATGTCGTTTTTGACCTTATCTGGAACCTCCTATCTGAAAATTTGAAAATTCTTAAAAAATTCGTCCAAAATCTTGATGTCTCCAATCTCTTGTTTTGTACGTTTTTTCCACGTGTCTTGACATCCAATGTATCCCTGCAAAGTTTGGTGAAGATCTGAGTATGTAGTTTTTGACCTTATATGGAACCTCCTATCTGAAAATTTGAAAATTCTTAAAAAATTCGACCAAAATCTTGATGTCCCCAATCCTATGTTTTGTATGTTTTTTCCACGTGTCTTGACATGCAATGTATCCATTCAAAGTTTGGTGAAGATCTGAGTATGTAGTTTTTGACCTTATATGGAACCTCCTATCTGAAAATTTGAAAATTCTTAAAAAATTCGTTCAAAATCTTGATGTCTCCAATCTCTTGTTTTGTACGTTTTTTCCACGTGTCTTGACATCCAATGTATCACTGCAAAGTTTGGTGAAGATCTGAGTATGTAGTTTTTGACCTTATCTGGAACCTCCCATCTGAGAATTTGAAAATTCCTAAAAAATCCGTCCAAAATCTTGATGACCCCAATCTCTTGTTTTGTACGTTTTTTCCACGTGTCTTGACATCCAATGTATCCCTGCAAAGTTTGGCGAAGATCTGAGTATGTAGTTTTTGACCTTATACGGAACCTCCTTTCTGAAAATTTGAAAATTCTTAAAAAATTCGTCCAAAATCTTGATGTCTCCAATTTCTTGTTTTGTACGTTTTTTTAACGTGTCTTGACATCCAATGTATCCATGCAAAGTTTGGTGAAGATCTGAGTATGTCGTTTTTGACCTTATCTGGAACCTTCCATCTGAAAATTTGAAAATTCTTAAAAAATTTGTCGAAAATCTTGATGTCTCCAATCTCTTGTTTTGTACGTTTTTTCCACGTGTCTTGACATGCAAAGTATCCCTGCAACGTTTGGTGAAGATCTGAGTATGTAGTTTTTGACCTTATCTGGAACCTCCTATCTGAAAATTTGAAAATTCTTAAAAAATTCGACCAAAATCTTGATGTCCCCAATTCTATGTTTTGTATGTTTTTTCCACGTGTCTTGACATCCAATGTATCCATGCAAAGTTTGGTGAAGATCTGAGTATGTCGTTTTTGACCTTATCTGGAACCTCCTATCTGAAAATTTGAAAATTCTTAAAAAATTCGTCCGAAATCTTGATGTCTCCAATCTCTTGTTTTGTACGTTTTTCCACGTGTCTTGACATCCAATGTATCCCTGCAATGTTTGGTGAAGATCTGAGTATGTAGTTTTTGACCTTATATGGAACCTCCTATCTGAAAATTTGAAAAATCTTAAAAAATTTGACCAAAATCTTGATGTCCCCAATCCTATGTTTTGTATGTTTTTTCCACGTGTCTTGACATCCAATGTATCCCTGCAAAGTTTGGTGAAGATCTGAGTATGTCGTTTTTGACCTTATCTGGAACATCCTTTCTGAAAATTTGAAAATTCTTAAAAAATTCGTCCAAAATCTTGATGTCTCCAATCTCTTGTTTTGTACGTTTTTTCCACGTGTCTTGACATCCAATGTATCCCTGCAAAGTTTGGTGAAGATCTGAGTATGTAGTTTTTGACCTTATATGGAACCTCCTATCTGAAAATTTGAAAATTCTTAAAAAATTCGTCCAAAATCTTGATGTCTCCAATCTCTTGGTTTGTATGTTTTCCCCACGTGTCTTGACATCCAATGTATCCCTGCAAAGTTTGGTGAAGATCTGAGTATGTAGTTTTTGACCTTATCTGGAACCTCATTTCTGAGAATTTGAAAATTCCTCAAAAATTCGTCCAAAATCTTGATGTCTCCAATCTCTTGTTTTGTACGTTTTTTCCACGTGTCTTGACATCCAATGTGTCCCTGCAAAGTTTGGTGAAGATCTGAGTATGTAGTTTTTGACCTTATCTGGAACCTCCTATCTGAAAATTTGAAAATTCTTAAAAAAATCGTCCAAAATCTTGATGTCTCCAATCTCTTGTTTTGTACGTTTTTTCCACGTGTCTTGACATCCAATGTATCCCTGCAAAGTTTGGTGAAGATCTGAGTATGTAGTTTTTGACCTTATATGGAACCTCCTATCTGAAAATTTGAAAATTCTTAAAAAATTTGACCAAAATCTTGATGTCCCCAATCCTATGTTTTGTATGTTTTTCCCGCGTGTCTTGACATCCAATGTATCCCTGCAAAGTTTGGTGAAGATCTGAGTATGTAGTTTTTGACCTTATATGGAACCTCCTATCTGAAAATTTGAAAATTCCTCAAAAATTCGTCCAAAATCTTGATGTCTCCAATCTCTTGTTTTGTACGTTTTTTCCACGTGTCTTGACATCCAATGTGTCCCTGCAAAGTTTGGTGAAGATCTGAGTATGTAGTTTTTGACCTTATCTGGAACCTCCTATCTGAAAATTTGAAAATTCTTAAAAAATTCGTCCAAAATCTTGATGTCTCCAATCTCTTGTTTTGTACGTTTTTTCCACGTGTCTTGACATGCAAAGTATCCCTGCAACGTTTGGTGAAGATCTGAGTATGTAGTTTTTTACCTTATATGGAACCTCCTATCTGAAAATTTGAAAATTCTTAAAAAATCGACCAAAATCTTGATGTTCCGATTCTTATGTTTTGTATGTTTTTTCCACGTGTCTTGACATCCAATGTATTCCTGCAAAGTTTGGTGAAGATCTCAGTATGTCGTTTTTGACCTTATCTGGAACCTCCCATCTGAAAATTTGAAAATTCTTAAAAAATCCGTCCAAAATCTTGATCACCCCAATCTCTTGTTTTGTACGTTTTTTCCACGTGTCTTGACATCCAATGTATCCCTGCAAAGTTTGGTGAAGATCTGAGTATATAGTTTTTGACCTTATCTGGAACCTCCCATCTGAAAATTTGAAAATTCCTAAAAAATCCGTCCAAAATCTTAATGACCCCAATCCCATGTTTTGTACGTTTTTTCCACGTGTCTTGACATCCAATGTATCCCTGCAAAGTTTGGTGAAGATCTGAGTATGTAGTTTTTGACCTTATCTGGAACCGCATTTCTGAAAATTTGAAAATTCTTAAAAAATTCGTCCAAAATCTTGATGTCTCCAATCTCTTGTTTTGTACGTCTTTTCCACGTGTCTTAACATCCAATGTATTCCTGCAAAGTTTGGTGAAGATCTGAGTATGTAGTTTTTGACCTTATATGGAACCTGAAAATTTGAAAATTCTTAAAAAATTTGACCAAAATCTTGATGTCCCCAATCCTAGGTCTTGTATGTTTTTTCCACGTGTCTTGACATCCAATGTATCCCTGCAAAGTTTGGTGAAGATCTGAGTATGTAGTTTTTGACCTTATATGGAACCTCCTTTCTGAAAATTTGAAAATTCTTAAAAAATTCGACCAAAATCTTGATGTCCCCCATCCTATGTTTTGTTTGTTTTTTCCACGTGTCTTGACATCCAATGTATCCATGCAAAGTTTGGTGAAGATCTGAGTATGTAGTTTTTGAACTTAATGGAACCTCCTATCTGAAAATTTGAAAATTCTTAAAAAATTCGTTCAAAATCTTGATGTCTCCAATCTTCTGTTTTGTACGTTTTTTCCACGTGTCTTGACATCCAATGTATCCCTGCAAAGTTTGGTGAAGATCTGAGTATGTAGTTTTTGACCTTATCTGGAACCTCCCATCTGAAAATTTGAAAATTCCTAAAAAATCCGTCCAAAATCTTGATGACCCCAATCTATTGTTTTGTACGTTTTTTCCACGTGTCTTGACATCCAATGTATCCCTGCAAAGTTTGGTGAAGATCTGAGTATGTAGTTTTTGACCTTATATGGAACCTCCTATCTGAAAATTTGAAAATTCTTAAAAAATTCGACCAAAATCTTGATGTCCCCAATCCTATGTTTTGTATGTTTTTTCCACGTGTCTTGACATCCAATGTATCCATGCAAAGTTTGGTGAAGATCTGAGTATGTAGTTTTTGACTTTAATGGAACCTCCTATCTGAAAATTTGAAAATTCTTAAAAAATTCGACCAAAATCTTGATGTCCCCAATCCTATGTTTTGTATGTTTTTTCCACGTGTCTTGACATCCAATGTATCCATGCAAAGTTTGGTGAAGATCTGAGTATGTAGTTTTTGACCTTATATGGAACCTCCTATCTGAAAATTGGAAAATTCTTAAAAAATTTGACCAAAATCTTGATATCCCCAATCCTATGTTTTGTGTTTTTTCCACGTGCCTTGACATCCAATGTATCCCTGCAAAGTTTGGTGAAGATCTGAGTATGTAGTTTTTGACCTTATCTGGAACCTCCTATCTGAAAAATTGAAAATTTTTAAATAATTCGTCCAAAATCTTGTTGTCTCCAATCTCTTGTTTTGTATGTTTTTTCCACGTGTCTCGACCTCCAATGTATCCCTGCAAAGTTTGGTGAAGATCTGAGTATGTCGTTTTTGACCTTATCTGGAACATCCTTTCTGAAAATTTGAAAATTCTTAAAAAATTCGTCCAAAATATTGATGTCTCCAATCTCTTGTTTTGTACGTTTTTTCCACGTGTCTTGACATCCAATGTATCCCTGCAAAGTTTGGTGAAGATCTGAGTATGTCGTTTTTGACTATATCTGGAACCTCCTATCTGAAAATTTGAAAATTCTTAAAAAATTCGTCAAAATCTTGATGTCTCCGATCTCTTGTTTTGTACGTTTTTTCCACGTGTCTTGACATCCAATGTATCCCTGCAAAGTTTGGTGAAGATCTGAGTATGTAGTTTTTGACCTTATATGGAACCTCCTATCTGAAAATTTGAAAATTCCTCAAAAATTCGTCCAAAATCTTGATGTCTCCAATCTCTTGTTTTGTACGTTTTTTCCACGTGTCTTGACATCCAATGTGTCCCTGCAAAGTTTGGTGAAGATCTGAGTATGTAGTTTTTGACCTTATCTGGAACCTCCTATCTGAAAATTTGAAAATTCTTAAAAAATTCGTCCAAAATCTTGATGTCTCCAATCTCTTGTTTTGTACGTTTTTTCCACGTGTCTTGACATGCAAAGTATCCCTGCAACGTTTGGTGAAGATCTGAGTATGTAGTTTTTTACCTTATATGGAACCTCCTATCTGAAAATTTGAAAATTCTTAAAAAATCGACCAAAATCTTGATGTTCCGATTCTTATGTTTTGTATGTTTTTTCCACGTGTCTTGACATCCAATGTATTCCTGCAAAGTTTGGTGAAGATCTCAGTATGTCGTTTTTGACCTTATCTGGAACCTCCCATCTGAAAATTTGAAAATTCTTAAAAAATCCGTCCAAAATCTTGATCACCCCAATCTCTTGTTTTGTACGTTTTTTCCACGTGTCTTGACATCCAATGTATCCCTGCAAAGTTTGGTGAAGATCTGAGTATGTAGTTTTTGACCTTATCTGGAACCTCCCATCTGAAAATTTGAAAATTCCTAAAAAATCCGTCCAAAATCTTAATGACCCCAATCCCATGTTTTGTACGTTTTTTCCACGTGTCTTGACATCCAATGTATCCCTGCAAAGTTTGGTGAAGATCTGAGTATGTAGTTTTTGACCTTATCTGGAACCGCATTTCTGAAAATTTGAAAATTCTTAAAAAATTCGTCCAAAATCTTGATGTCTCCAATCTCTTGTTTTGTACGTCTTTTCCACGTGTCTTAACATCCAATGTATTCCTGCAAAGTTTGGTGAAGATCTGAGTATGTAGTTTTTGACCTTATATGGAACCTGAAAATTTGAAAATTCTTAAAAAATTTGACCAAAATCTTGATGTCCCCAATCCTAGGTCTTGTATGTTTTTTCCACGTGTCTTGACATCCAATGTATCCCTGCAAAGTTTGGTGAAGATCTGAGTATGTAGTTTTTGACCTTATATGGAACCTCCTATCTGAAAATTTGAAAATTCTTAAAAAATTCGACCAAAATCTTGATGTCCCCCATCCTATGTTTTGTTTGTTTTTTCCACGTGTCTTGACATCCAATGTATCCATGCAAAGTTTGGTGAAGATCTGAGTATGTAGTTTTTGACCTTAATGGAACCTCCTATCTGAAAATTTGAAAATTCTTAAAAAATTCGTTCAAAATCTTGATGTCTCCAATCTTCTGTTTTGTACGTTTTTTCCACGTGTCTTGACATCCAATGTATCCCTGCAAAGTTTGGTGAAGATCTGAGTATGTAGTTTTTGACCTTATCTGGAACCTCCCATCTGAAAATTTGAAAATTCCTAAAAAATCCGTCCAAAATCTTGATGACCCCAATCTATTGTTTTGTACGTTTTTTCCACGTGTCTTGACATCCAATGTATCCCTGCAAAGTTTGGTGAAGATCTGAGTATGTAGTTTTTGACCTTATATGGAACCTCCTATCTGAAAATTTGAAAATTCTTAAAAAATTCGACCAAAATCTTGATGTCCCCAATCCTATGTTTTGTATGTTTTTTCCACGTGTCTTGACATCCAATGTATCCATGCAAAGTTTGGTGAAGATCTGAGTATGTAGTTTTTGACCTTAATGGAACCTCCTATCTGAAAATTTGAAAATTCTTAAAAAATTCGACCAAAATCTTGATGTCCCCAATCCTATGTTTTGTATGTTTTTTCCACGTGTCTTGACATCCAATGTATCCATGCAAAGTTTGGTGAAGATCTGAGTATGTAGTTTTTGACCTTATATGGAACCTCCTATCTGAAAATTGGAAAATTCTTAAAAAATTTGACCAAAATCTTGATATCCCCAATCCTATGTTTTGTGTTTTTTCCACGTGCCTTGACATCCAATGTATCCCTGCAAAGTTTGGTGAAGATCTGAGTATGTAGTTTTTGACCTTATCTGGAACCTCCTATCTGAAAAATTGAAAATTTTTAAATAATTCGTCCAAAATCTTGTTGTCTCCAATCTCTTGTTTTGTATGTTTTTTCCACGTGTCTCGACCTCCAATGTATCCCTGCAAAGTTTGGTGAAGATCTGAGTATGTCGTTTTTGACCTTATCTGGAACATCCTTTCTGAAAATTTGAAAATTCTTAAAAAATTCGTCCAAAATCTTGATGTCTCCAATCTCTTGTTTTGTACGTTTTTTCCACGTGTCTTGACATCCAATGTATCCCTGCAAAGTTTGGTGAAGATCTGAGTATGTCGTTTTTGACTATATCTGGAACCTCCTATCTGAAAATTTGAAAATTCTTAAAAAATTCGTCAAAATCTTGATGTCTCCGATCTCTTGTTTTGTACGTTTTTTCCACGTGTCTTGACATGCAAAGTGTTCCTGCAAAGTTTGGTGAAGATCTGAGTATGTAGTTTTTGACCTCATCTGGAACCTCCTATCTGAAAATTTGAAAATTCTTAAAAAATTCGTCCAAAATCTTGATGTCTCCAATCTCTTGTTTTGTTCGTTTTTTCCACGTGTCTTGACATCCAATGTATCCCTGCAAAGTTTGGTGAAGATCTGAGTATGTAGTTTTTGACCTTATCTGGAACCTCCCATCTGAAAATTCGAAAATTCCTAAAAAATCCGTCCAAAATCTTGATGAACCCAATCTCTTGTTTTATACGTTTTTTCCACGTGTCTTGACATCCAATGTATCCCTGCAAAGTTTGGTGAAGATCTGAGTATGTAGTTTTTGACCTTATACGGAACCTCCTTTCTGAAAATTTGAAAATTCTTAAAAAATTCCTCCAAAATCTTGATATCTCTAATTTCTTGTTTTGTACGTTTTTTCCACGTGTCTTGACATCCAATGTATCCATGCAAAGTTTGGTGAAGATCTGAGTATGTCGTTTTTGACCTTATCTGGAACCTCCCATCTGAAAATTTGAAAATTCTTAAAAAATTTGTCGAAAATCTTGATGTCTCCAATCTCTTGTTTTGTACGTTTTTTCCACGTGTCTTGACATGCAAAGTATCCCTGCAACGTTTGGTGAAAATCTGAGTATGTAGTTTTTGACCTTATATGGAACCTCCTATCTGAAAATTTGAAAATTCTTAAAAAATTTGACCAAAATCTTGATATCCCCAATCCTATGTTTTGTATGTTTTTTCCACGTGTCTTGACATCCAATGTATCCCTTCAAAGTTTGGTGAAGATCTGAGTATGTAGTTTTAGACCTTATCTGGAACCTCCTATCTGAAAATTTGAAAATTTTTAAAAAATTCGTCCAAAATCTTGATGTCTCCAATCTCTTGTTTTGTACGTTTTTTCCACGTGTCTTGACCTCCAATGTATCCCTGCAATGTTTGGTGTAGATCTGAGTATGTAGTTTTTGACCTTATATGGAACCTCCTATCTGAAAATTTGAAAATTCTTAAAAAATTCGACCAAAATCTTGATGTCCCAAATCCAATGTTTTGTATGTTTTTTCCACGTGTCTTGACATCCAATGCATCCATGCAAAGTTTGGTGAAGATCTGAGTATGTCGTTTTTGACCTTATCTGGAACCTCCCATCTGAAAATTTAAAAATTCTTAAAAAATCCGTCGAAAATCTTGATGTCTCCAATCTCTTGTTTTGTACATTTTTTCCACGTGTCTTGACATAAAATGTATCATTGCAATGTTTGGTGAAGATCTGAGGATGTAGTTTTTGACCTTATATGGAACCTCCAATCTGAAAATTTGAAAATTCTTAAAAAATTTGACCAAATCTTGATGTCCCCAATCCTATGTCTTGTATGTTTTTTCCACGTGTCTTGACATCCAATGTATCCCTGCTAAGTTTGGTGAAGATCTGAGTATGTAGTTTTTGAACTTATATGGAACCTCCTATCTGAAAATTTGAAAATTCTTAAAAAATCCGTCGAAAATCTTGACGTCTCCAATCTCTTGTTTTGTACATATTTTCCACGTGTCTTGACATCCAATGTATCCCTGCAATGTTTGGTGAAGATCTGAGTATGTAGTTTATTGACCTTATATGGAACCTCCTATCTGAAAATTTGAAAATTCTTAAAAAATTCGTTCAAAATCTTGATGTCTCCAATCTCTTGTTTTGTACGTTTTTTCCACGTGTCTTGACATCCAATGTATCCCTGCAAAGTTTGGTGAAGATCTGAGTATGTAGTTTTTGACCTTATACGGAACCTCCTTTCTGAAAATTTGAAAATTCTTAAAAAATTCGTCCAAAATCTTGATGTCTCCAATTTCTTTTTTTGTACGTTTTTCCCACGTGTCTTGACATCCAATGTATCCATGCAAAGTTTGGTGAAGATCTGAGTATGTCGTTTTTGACCTTATCTGGAACCTCCCATCTGAAAATTTGAAAATTCTTAAAAAATTCGTCGAAAATCTTGATGTCTCCAATGTCTTGTTTTGTACGTTTTTTCCACGTGTCTTGACATGCAAAGTATCCCTGCAACGTTTGGTGAAGATCTGAGTATGTAGTTTTTGACCTTATCTGGAACCTCCTATCTGAAAATTTGAAAATTCTTCAAAAATTCGAACAAAATCTTGATGTCTCCAATCTCTTGTTTTGTTCGTTTTTTCCACGTGTCTTGACATCCAATGTATCCCTGCAAAGTTTGGTGAAGATCTGAGTATGTAGTTTTTGACCTTATCTGGAACCTCCCATCTGAAAATTCGAAAATTCCTAGAAAATCCGTCCAAAATCTTGATGAACCCAATCTCTTGTTTTATACGTTTTTTCCACGTGTCTTGACATCCAATGTATCCCTGCAAAGTTTGGTGAAGATCTGAGTATGTAGTTTTTGACCTTATACGGAACCTCCTTTCTGAAAATTTGAAAATTCTTAAAAAATTCGTCCAAAATCTTGATATCTCTAATTTTTTGTTTTCTACGTTTTTTCCACGTGTCTTGACATCCAATGTATCCATGTAAAGTTTGGTGAAGATCTGAGTATGTCGTTTTTGACCTTATCTGGAACCTCCCATCTGAAAATTTGAAAATTCTTAAAAAATTTGTCGAAAATCTTGATGTCTCCAATCTCTTGTTTTGTACGTTTTTTCCACGTGTCTTGACATGCAAAGTATCCCTGCAACGTTTGGTGAAAATCTGAGTATGTAGTTTTTGACCTTATATGGAACCTCCTATCTGAAAATTTGAAAATTCTTAAAAAATTTGACCAAAATCTTGATATCCCCAATCCTATGTTTTGTATGTTTTTTCCACGTGTCTTGACATCCAATGTATCCCTGCAAAGTTTGGTGAAGATCTGAGTATGTAGTTTTAGACCTTATCTGGAACCTCCTATCTGAAAATTTGAAAATTTTTAAAAAATTCGTCCAAAATCTTGATGTCTCCAATCTCTTGTTTTGTACGTTTTTTCCACGTGTCTTGACCTCCAATGTATCCCTGCAATGTTTGGTGTAGATCTGAGTATGTAGTTTATGACCTTATATGGAACCTCCTATCTGAAAATTTGAAAATTCTTAAAAAATTCGTCCAAAATCTTGATGTCTCCAATCTTTTGTTTTGTACGTTTTTTCCACGTGTCTTGACATCCAATGTATCCCTGCAAAGTTTGGTGAAGATCTGAGTATGTAGTTTTTGACCTTAAATGGAACCTCCTATCTGAAAATTTGAAAATTCTTAAAAAATTCGTCCAAAATCTTGATGTCTCCAATCTCTTGGTTTGTATGTTTTCCCCACGTGTCTTGACATCCAATGTATCCCTGCAAAGTTTGGTGAAGATCTGAGTATGTAGTTTTTGACCTTATCTGGAACCTCATTTCTGAAAATTTGAAAATTCCTCAAAAATTCGTCCAAAATCTTGATGTCTCCAATCTCTTGTTTTGTACGTTTTTTCCACGTGTCTTGACATCCAATGTGTCCCTGCAAAGTTTGGTGAAGATCTGAGTATGTAGTTTTTGACATTATCTGGAACCTCCTATCTGAAAATTTGAAAATTCTTAAAAAATTCTTCCAAAATCTTGATGTCTCCAATCTCTTGTTCTGTACGTTTTTTCCACGTGTCTTGACATCCAATGTATCCCTGCATAGTTTGGTGAAGATCTGAGTATGCAGTTTTTGACCTTATATGGAACCTCCTATCTGAAAATTTGAAAATTCTTAAAAAATTCGACCAAAATCTTGATGTCCCCAATCCTATGTCTTGTATGTTTTTTTCACGTGTCTTGACATCCAATGTATCCCTGCAAAGTTTGGTGAAGATCTGAGTATGTCGTTTTTGACCTTATCTGGAACCTCCTATCTGAAAATTTGAAAATTCTTAAAAAATTCGTCCAAAATCTTGATGTCTCCAATCTCTTGTTTTGTACGTTTTTTCCACGTGTCTTGACATCCAATGTATCCCTGCAAAGTTTGGTGAAGATCTGAGTATGTAGTTTTTGACCTTATATGGAACCTCCTATCTGAAAAATTGAAAATTCTTAAAAAATTCGACCAAAATCTTGATGTCCCCAATCCTATGTTTTGTATGTTTTTTCCACGTGTCTTGACATCCAATGTATCCATGCAAAGTTTGGTGAAGATCTGAGTATGTCGTTTTTGACCTTATCTGGAACATCCTTTCTGAAAATTTGAAAATTCTTAAAAAATTCGTCCAAAATCTTGATGTCTCCAATCTCTTGTTTTGTACGTTTTTTCCACGTGTCTTGACATCCAATGTATCCCTGCAAAGTTTGGTGAAGATCTGAGTATGTAGTTTTTGACCTTATATGGAACCTCCTATCTGAAAATTTGAAAATTCTTAAAAAATTCGTTCAAAATCTTGATGTCTCCAATCTCTTGTTTTGTACGTTTTTTCCACGTGTCTTGACATCCAATGTATCCCTGCTAAGTTTGGTGAAGATCTGAGTATGTAGTTTTTGACCTTATACGGAACCTCCTTTCTGAAAATTTGAAAATTCTTAAAAAATTCGTCCAAAATCTTGATGTCTCCAATGTCTTGTTTTGTACGTTTTTTCCACGTGTCTTGACATGCAAAGTATCCCTGCTACGTTTGGTGAAGATCTGAGTATGTAGTTTTTGACCTTATCTGGAACCTCCTATCTGAAAATTTGAAAATTCTTCAAAAATTCGTCCAAAATCTTGATGTCTCCAATCTCTTGTTTTGTTCGTTTTTTCCACGTGTCTTGACATCCAATGTATCCCTGCAAAGTTTGGTGAAGATCTGAGTATGTAGTTTTTGACCTTATCTGGAACCTCCCATCTGAAAATTCGAAAATTCCTAAAAAATCCGTCCAAAATCTTGATGAACCCAATCTCTTGTTTTATACGTTTTTTCCACGTGTCTTGACATCCAATGTATCCCTGCAAAGTTTGGTGAAGATCTGAGTATGTAGTTTTTGACCTTATACGGAACCTTCTTTCTGAAAATTTGAAAATTCTTAAAAAATTCGTCCAAAATCTTGATATCTCTAATTTCTTGTTTTGTACGTTTTTTCCACGTGTCTTGACATCCAATGTATCCATGCAAAGTTTGGTGAAGATCTGAGTATGTCGTTTTTGACCTTATCTGGAACCTCCCATCTGAAAATTTGAAAATTCTTAAAAAATTTGTCGAAAATCTTGATGTCTCCAATCTCTTGTTTTGTACGTTTTTTCCACGTGTCTTGACATGCAAAGTATCCCTGCAACGTTTGGTGAAAATCTGAGTATGTAGTTTTTGACCTTATATGGAACCTCCTATCTGAAAATTTGAAAATTCTTAAAAAATTTGACCAAAATCTTGATATCCCCAATCCTATGTTTTGTATGTTTTTTCCACGTGTCTTGACATCCAATGTATCCCTCCAAAGTTTGGTGAAGATCTGAGTATGTAGTTTTAGACCTTATCTGGAACCTCCTATCTGAAAATTTGAAAATTTTTAAAAAATTCGTCCAAAATCTTGATGTCTCCAATCTCTTGTTTTGTACGTTTTTTCCACGTGTCTTGACCTCCAATGTATCCCTGCAATGTTTGGTGTAGATCTGAGTATGTAGTTTTTGACCTTATATGGAACCTCCTATCTGAAAATTTGAAAATTCTTAAAAAATTCGTCCAAAATCTTGATGTCTCCAATCTTTTGTTTTGTACGTTTTTTCCACGTGTCTTGACATCCAATGTATCCCTGCAAAGTTTGGTGAAGATCTGAGTATGTAGTTTTTTACCTTAAATGGAACCTCCTATCTGAAAATTTGAAAATTCTTAAAAAATTCGTCCAAAATCTTGATGTCTCCAATCTCTTGGTTTGTATGTTTTCCCCACGTGTCTTGACAATCCAATGTATCCCTGCAAAGTTTGGTGAAGATCTGAGTATGTAGTTTTTGACCTTATCTGGAACCTCCTATCTGAAAATTTGAAAATTCTTAAAAAATTCTTCCAAAATCTTGATGTCTCCAATCTCTTGTTTTGTACGTTTTTTCCACGTGTCTTGACATCCAATGTATCCCTGCATAGTTTGGTGAAGATCTGAGTATGCAGTTTTTGACCTTATATGGAACCTCCTATCTGAAAATTTGAAAATTCTTAAAAAATTCGACCAAAATCTTGATGTCCCCAATCCTATGTCTTGTATGTTTTTTAACGTGTCTTGACATCCAATGTATCCCTGCAAAGTTTGGTGAAGATCTGAGTATGTCGTTTTTGACCTTATCTGGAACCTCCTATCTGAAAATTTGAAAATTCTTAAAAAATTCGTCCAAAATCTTGATGTCTCCAATCTCTTGTTTTGTACGTTTTTTCCACGTGTCTTGACATCCAATGTATCCCTGCAAAGTTTGGTGAAGATCTGAGTATGTAGTTTTTGACCTTATATGGAACCTCCTATCTGAAAATTTGAAAATTCTTAAAAAATTCGTTCAAAATCTTGATGTCTCCAATCTCTTGTTTTGTACGTTTTTTCCACGTGTCTTGACATCCAATGTATCCCTGCAAAGTTTGGTGAAGATCTGAGTATGTAGTTTTTGACCTTATACGGAACCTCCTTTCTGAAAATTTGAAAATTCTTAAAAAATTCGTCCAAAATCTTGATGTCTCCAATTTCTTGTTTTGTACGTTTTTCCCACGTGTCTTGACATCCAATGTATCCATGCAAAGTTTGGTGAAGATCTGAGTATGTCGTTTTTGACCTTATCTGGAACCTCCCATCTGAAAATTTGAAAATTCTTCAAAAATTCGTCGAAAATCTTGATGTCTCCAATGTCTTGTTTTGTACGTTTTTTCCACGTGTCTTGACATGCAAAGTATCCCTGCAACGTTTGGTGAAGATCTGAGTATGTAGTTTTTGACCTTATCTGGAACCTCCTATCTGAAAATTTGAAAATTCTTCAAAAATTCGTCCAAAATCTTGATGTCTCCAATCTCTTGTTTTGTTCGTTTTTTCCACGTGTCTTGACATCCAATGTATCCCTGCAAAGTTTGGTGAAGATCTGAGTATGTAGTTTTTGACCTTATCTGGAACCTCCCATCTGAAAATTCGAAAATTCCTAAAAAATCCGTCCAAAACCTTGATGAACCCAATCTCTTGTTTTATACGGTTTTTCCACGTGTCTTGACATCCAATGTATCCCTGCAAAGTTTGGTGAAGATCTGAGTATGAAGTTTTTGACCTTATACGGAACCTCCTTTCTGAAAATTTGAAAATTCTTAAAAAATTCGTCCAAAATCTTGATATCTCTAATTTCTTGTTTTGTACGTTTTTTCCACGTGTCTTGACATCCAATGTATCCATGCAAAGTTTGGTGAAGATCTGAGTATGTCGTTTTTGACCTTATCTGGAACCTCCCATCTGAAAATTTGAAAATTCTTAAAAAATTTGTCGAAAATCTTGATGTCTCCAATCTCTTGTTTTGTACGTTTTTTCCACGTGTCTTGACATGCAAAGTATCCCTGCAACGTTTGGTGAAAATCTGAGTATGTAGTTTTTGACCTTATATGGAACCTCCTATCTGAAAATTTGAAAATTCTTAAAAAATTTGACCAAAATCTTGATATCCCCAATCCTATGTTTTGTATGTTTTTTCCACGTGTCTTGACATCCAATGTATCCCTGCAAAGTTTGGTGAAGATCTGAGTATGTAGTTTTAGACCTTATCTGGAACCTCCTATCTGAAAATTTGCAAATTTTTAAAAAATTCGTCCAAAATCTTGATGTCTCCAATCTCTTGTTTTGTACGTTTTTTCCACGTGTCTTGACCTCCAATGTATCCCTGCAATGTTTGGTGTAGATCTGAGTATGTAGTTTTTGACCTTATATGGAACCTCCTATCTGAAAATTTGAAAATTCTTAAAAAATTCGTCCAAAATCTTGATGTCTCCAATCTTTTGTTTTGTACGTTTTTTCCACGTGTCTTGACATCCAATGTATCCCTGCAAAGTTTGGTGAAGATCTGAGTATGTAGTTTTTGACCTTAAATGGAACCTCCTATCTGAAAATTTGAAAATTCTTAAAAAATTCGTCCAAAATCTTGATGTCTCCAATCTCTTGGTTTGTATGTTTTCCCCACGTGTCTTGACAATCCAATGTATCCCTGCAAAGTTTGGTGAAGATCTGAGTATGTAGTTTTTGACCTTATCTGGAACCTCCTATCTGAAAATTTGAAAATTCTTAAAAAATTCTTCCAAAATCTTGATGTCTCCAATCTCTTGTTTTGTACGTTTTTTCCACGTGTCTTGACATCCAATGTATCCCTGCATAGTTTAGTGAAGATCTGAGTATGCAGTTTTTGAACTTATATGGAACCTCCTATCTGAAAATTTGAAAATTCTTAAAAAATTCGACCAAAATCTTGATGTCCCCAATCCTATGTCTTGTATGTTTTTTTCACGTGTCTTGACATCCAATGTATCCCTGCAAAGTTTGGTGAAGATCTGAGTATGTCGTTTTTGACCTTATCTGGAACCTCCTATCTGAAAATTTGAAAATTCTTAAAAAATTCGTCCAAAATCTTGATGTCTCCTATCTCTTGTTTTGTACGTTTTTTCCACGTGTCTTGACATCCAATGTATCCCTGCAAAGTTTGGTGAAGATCTGAGTATGTAGTTTTTGACCTTATATGGAATCTCCTATCTGAAAATTTGAAAATTCTTAAAAAATTCGACCAAAATCTTGATGTCCCCAATCCTATGTTTTGTATGTTTTTTCCACGTGTCTTGACATCCAATGTATCCATGCAAAGTTTGGTGAAGATCTGAGTATGTCGTTTTTGACCTTATCTGGAACCTCCCATCTGAAAATTTGAAAATTCTTAAAAAATTCGTCGAAAATCTTGATGTCTCCAATGTCTTGTTTTGTACGTTTTTTCCACGTGTCTTGACATGCATAGTATCCCTGCAACGTTTGGTGAAGATCTGAGAATGTAGTTTTTGACCTTATCTGGAACCTCCTATCTGAAAATTTGAAAATTCTTAAAAAATTCGACCAAAAATCTTGATGTCCTCAATTCTATGTTTTGTATGTTTTTTTCCACGTGTCTTGACATCCAATGTATCCATGCAAAGTTTGGTGAAGATCTGAGTATGTCGTTTTTGACCTTATCTGGAACCTCCCATCTGAAAATTTGAAAATTCTTAAAAAATTCGTCCGAAATCTTCATGTCTCCAATCTCTTGTTTTGTACGTTTTTCCACGTGTCTTGACATCCAATGTATCCCTGCAATGTTTGGTGAAGATCTGAGTATGTAGTTTTTGACCTTATATGGAACCTCCTATCTGAAAATTTGAAAATTCTTAAAAAATTTGACCAAAATCTTGATGTCCCCAATCCTATGTTTTGTATGTTTTTTCCACGTGTCTTGACATCCAATGTATCCCTGCAAAGTTTGGTGAAGATCTGAGTATGTCGTTTTTGACCTTATCTGGAACATCCTTTCTGAAAATTTGAAAATTCTTAAAAAATTCGTCCAAAATCTTGATGTCTCCAATCTCTTGTTTTGTACGTTTTTTCCACGTGTCTTGACATCCAATGTATCCCTGCAAAGTTTGGTGAAGATCTGAGTATGTAGTTTTTGACCTTATATGGAACCTCCTATCTGAAAATTTGAAAATTCTTAAAAAATTCGTCCAAAATCTTGATGTCTCCAATCTCTTGGTTTGTATGTTTTCCCCACGTGTCTTGACATCCAATGTATCCCTGCAAAGTTTGGTGAAGATCTGAGTATGTAGTTTTTGACCTTATCTGGAACCTCATTTCTGAGAATTTGAAAATTCCTCAAAAATTCGTCCAAAATCTTGATGTCTCCAATCTCTTGTTTTGTACGTTTTTTCCACGTGTCTTGACATCCAATGTGTCCCTGCAAAGTTTGGTGAAGATCTGAGTATGTAGTTTTTGACCTTATCTGGAACCTCCTATCTGAAAATTTGAAAATTCTTAAAAAAATCGTCCAAAATCTTGATGTCTCCAATCTCTTGTTTTGTACGTTTTTTCCACGTGTCTTGACATCCAATGTATCCCTGCATAGTTTGGTGAAGATCTGAGTATGTAGTTTTTGACCTTATATGGAACCTCCTATCTGAAAATTTGAAAATTCTTAAAAAATTTGACCAAAATCTTGATGTCCCCAATCCTATGTTTTGTATGTTTTTCCCACGTGTCTTGACATCCAATGTATCCCTGCAAAGTTTGGTGAAGATCTGAGTATGTAGTTTTTGACCTTATCTGGAACCTCCTATCTGAAAATTTGAAAATTCTTAAAAAATTCGTCCGAAATCTTGATGTCTCAAATCTCTTGTTTTGTACGTTTTTCCACGTGTCTTGACATCCAATGTATCCCTGCAATGTTTGGTGAAGATCTGAGTATGTAGTTTTTGACCTTATATGGAACATCCTATCTGAAAATTTGAAAATTCTTAAAAAATTTGACCAAAATCTTGATGTCCCCAATCCTATGTCTTGTATGTTTTTTCCACGTGTCTTGACATCCAATGTATCCCTGCAAAGTTTGGTTAAGATCTGAGTATGTCGTTTTTGACCTTATCTGGAACATCCTTTCTGAAAATTTGAAAATTCTTAAAAAATTCGTCCAAAATCTTGATGTCTCCAATCTCTTGTTTTGTACGTTTTTTCCACGTGTCTTGACATCCAATATATCCCTGCAAAGTTTGGTGAAGATCTGAGTATGTAGTTTTTGACCTTAAATGAAACCTCCTATCTGAAAATTTGAAAAATTCTTAAAAAATTCGTCCAAAATCTTGATGTATCCAATCTCTTGGTTTGTATGTTTTCCCCACGTGTCTTGACATCCAATGTATCCCTGCAAAGTTTGGTGAAGATCTGAGTATGTAGTTTTTGACCTTATCTGGAACCTCATTTCTGAAAATTTGAAAATTCCTCAAAAATTCGTCCAAAATCTTGATGTCTCCAATCTCTTGTTTTGTACGTTTTTTCCACGTGTCTTGACATCCAATGTGTCCCTGCAAAGTTTGGTGAAGATCTGAGTATGTAGTTTTTGACCTTATCTGGAACCTCCTATCTGAAAATTTGAAAATTCTTAAAAAATTCGTCCAAAATCTTGATGTCTCCAATCTCTTGTTTTGTACGTTTTTTCCACGTGTCTTGACATCCAATGTATCCCTGCATAGTTTGGTGAAGATCTGAGTTTGTAGTTTTTGACCTTATATGGAACCTCCTTTCTGAAAATTTGAAAATTCTTAAAAAATTCGTCCAAAATCTTGATGTCTCCAATCTCTTGGTTTGTACGTTTTTTTCACGTGTCTTGACATCCAATGTATCCCTGCAAAGTTTGGTGAAGATCTGAGAATGTAGTTTTTGACCTTATCTGGAACCTCCTATCTGAAAATTTGAAAATTCTAAAAAAATTCGACCAAAATCTTGATGTCCCCAATCCTATGTTTTGTATGTTTTTTCCACGTGTCTTGACATCCAATGTATCCATGCAAAGTTTGGTGAAGATCTGAGTATGTAGTTTATGACCTTATATGGAACCTCCTATCTGAAAATTTGAAAATTCTTAAAAAATTCGTTCAAAATCTTGATGTCTCCAATCTCTTGTTTTGTACGATTTTTCCACGTGTCTTGACATCCAATGTATCACTGCAAAGTTTGGTGAAGATCTGAGTATGTAGTTTTTGACCTTATCTGGAACCTCCCATCTGAAAATTTGAAAATTCCTAAAAAATCCGTCCAAAATCTTGATGACCCCAATCTCATGTTTTGTACGTTTTTTCCACGTGTCTTGACATCCAATGTATCCCTGCAAAGTTTGGTGAAGATCTGAGTATGTAGTTTTTGACCTTATACGGAACCTCCTTTCTGAAAATTTGAAAATTCTTAAAAAATTCGTCCAAAATCTTGATGTCTCCAATTTCTTGTTTTGTACGTTTTTTCCACGTGTCTTGACATCCAATGTATCCATGCAAAGTTTGGTGAAGATCTGAGTATGTCGTTTTTGACCTTATCTGGAACCTCCCATCTGAAAATTTGAAAATTCTTAAAAAATTCGTCGAAAATCTTGATGTCTCCAATCTCTTGTTTTGTACGTTTTTTCCACGTGTCTTGACATGCAAAGTATCCCTGCAACGTTTGGTGAAGATCTGAGTATGTAGTTTTTGACCTTATTTGGAACCTCCTATCTGAAAATTTGAAAATTCTTCAAAAATTCGTCCAAAATCTTGATGTCTCCAATCTCTTGTTTTGTACGTTTTTTCCACGTGTCTTGACATCCAATGTATCCCTGCAATGTTTGGTGAAGATCTGAGTATGTAGTTTTTGACCTTATATGGAACCTCCTATCTGAAAATTTGAAAATTCTTAAAAAATTTGACCAAAATCTTGATGTCCCAAATCCTATGTTTTGTATGTTTTTTCCACGTGTCTTGACATCCAATGTATCCCTGCAAAGTTCGGTGAAGATCTGAGTATGTCGTTTTTTACCTTATATGGAACCTCCTATCTGAAAATTTGAAAATTCTTAAAAAATCGACCAAAATCTTGATGTCCCGAATCTTGTTTTGTATGTTTTTTCCACGTGTCTTGACATCCAATGTATTCCTGCAAAGTTTGGTGAGGATCTCAGTATGTCGTTTTTGACCTTATCTGGAACCTCCCATCTGAAAATTTGAAAATTCTTAAAAAATCCGTCCAAAATCTTGATCACCCCAATCTCTTGTTTTGTACGTTTTTTCCACGTGTCTTGACATCCAATGTATCCCTGCAAAGTTTGGTGAAGATCTGAGTATGTAGTTTTTGACCTTATCTGGAACCTCCCATCTGAAAATTTGAAAATTCCTAAAAAATCCGTCCAAAATCTTGATGACCCCAATCCCATGTTTTGTACGTTTTTTCCACGTGTCTTGACATCCAATGTATCCCTGCAAAGTTTGGTGAAGATCTGAGTATGTAGTTTTTGACCTTATCTGGATACGCATTTCTGAAAATTTGAAAATTCTTAAAAAAATTCGTCCAAAACCTTGATGTCTCCAATCTCTTGTTTTGTACGTTTTTTCCACGTGTCTTAACATCCAATGTATTCCTGCAAAGTTTGGTGAAGATCTGAGTATGTAGTTTTTGACCTTATAAGGAACCTGAAAATTTGAAAATTCTTAAAAAATTTGACCAAAATCTTGATGTCCCCAATCCTAGGTCTTGTATGTTTTTTCCACGTGTCTTGACATCCAATGTATCCCTGCAAAGTTTGGTGAAGATCTGAGTATGTAGTTTTTGACCTTATATGGAACCTCCTATCTGAAAATTTGAAAATTCTTAAAAAATTCGACCAAAATCTTGATGTTCCCAATCCTATGTTTTGTATGTTTTTTCCACGTGTCTTGACATCCAATGTATCCATGCAAAGTTTGGTGAAGATCTGAGTATGTAGTTTTTGACCTTAATGGAACCTCCTATCTGAAAATTTGAAAATTCTTAAAAAATTCGTTCAAAATCTTGATGTCTCCAATCTTCTGTTTTGTACGTTTTTTCCACGTGTCTTGACATCCAATGTATCCCTGCAAAGTTTGGTGAAGATCTGAGTATGTAGTTTTTGACCTTATCTGGAACCTCCCATCTGAAAATTTGAAAATTCCTAAAAAATACGTCCAAAATATTGATGTCTCCAATCTCTTGTTTTGTACGTTTTTTCCACGTGTCTTGACATCCAATGTATCCCTGCAAAGTTTGGTGAAGATCTGAGTATGTAGTTTTTGACATTATCTGGAACATCCTTTCTGAAAATTTGAAAATTCTTAAAAAATTCGTCCAAAATCTTGATGTCTCCAATCTCTTGTTTTGTACGTTTTTTCCACGTGTCTTGACATCCAATGTATCCCTGCAAAGTTTGGTGAAGATCTGAGTATGTCGTTTTTGACCTTATCTGGAACCTCCTATCTGAAAATTTGAAAATTCTTAAAAAATTCGTCAAAATCTTGATGTCTCCGATCTCTTGTTTTGTACGTTTTTTCCACGTGTCTTGACATGCAAAGTGTTCCTGCAAAGTTTGGTGAAGATCTGAGTATGTAGTTTTTGACCTCATCTGGAACCTCCTATCTGAAAATTTGAAAATTCTTAAAAAATTCGTCCAAAATCTTGATGTCTCCAATCTCTTGTTTTGTACGTTTTTTCCACGTGTCTTGACATCCAATGTATCCCTGCAAAGTTTGGTGAAGATCTGAGTATGTAGTTTTTGACCTTATCTGGCACCTCATTTCAGAAAATTTGAAAATTCCTCAAAAATTCGTCCAAAATCTTGATGTCTCCAATCTTTTGTTTTGTACGTTTTTCCCACGTGTCTTGACATCCAATGTATCCCTGCAAAATTTGGTGAAGATCTGAGTATGTAGTTTTTGACCTTATCTGGCACCTCATTTCTGAAAATTTGAAAATTCCTCAAAAATTCGTCCAAAATCTTGATGTCTCCAATCTCTTGTTTTGTACGTTTTTTCCACGTGTCTTGACATCCAATGTATCCCTGCAAAGTTTGGTGAAGATCTGAGTATGTAGTTTTTGACCTTATATGTAACCTCCTATCTGAAAATTTGAAAATTCTTAAAAAATTCGACCAAAATCTTGATGTCCCTAATCCAATGTTTTGTATGCTTTTTCCACGTGTCTTGACATCCAATGTATCCATGCAAAGTTTGGTGAAGATCTGAGTATGTCGTTTTTGACCTTATCTGGAACCTCCCATCTGAAAATTTAAAAATTCTTAAAAAATCCGTCGAAAATCTTGATGTCTCCAATCTCTTGTTTTGTACATTTTTTCCACGTGTCTTGACATACAATGTATCCCTGCAATGTTTGGTGAAGATCTGAGTATGTAGTTTTTGACCTTATATGGAACCTCCTATCTGAAAATTTGAAAATTCTTAAAAAATCCGTCGAAAATCTTGATGTCTCCAATCTCTTGTTTTGTACATTTTTTCCACGTGTCTTGACATCCAATGTATCCCTGCAATGTTTGGTGAAGATCTGAGTATGTAGTTTTTGACCTTATATGGAACCTCCTATGTGAAAATTTGAAAATTCTTAAAAAATTCGTTCAAAATCTTGATGTCTCCAATCTCTTGTTTTGTACGTTTTTTCCACGTGTCTTGACATCCAATGTATCCCTGCAAAGTTTGGTGAAGATCTGAGTATGTAGTTTTTGACCTTATACGGAACCTCCTTTCTGAAAATTTGAAAATTCTTAAAAAATTCGTCCAAAATCTTGATGTCTCCAATTTCTTGTTTTGTACGTTTTTCCCACGTGTCTTGACATCCAATGTATCCATGCAAAGTTTGGTGAAGATCTGAGTATGTCGTTTTTGACCTTATCTGGAACCTCCCATCTGAAAATTTGAAAATTCTTAAAAAATTTGTCGAAAATCTTGATGTCTCCAATGTCTTGTTTTGTACGTTTTTTCCACGTGTCCTGACATGCAAAGTATCCCTGCAACGTTTGGTGAAGATCTGAGTATGTAGTTTTTGACCTTATCTGGAACCTCCTATCTGAAAATTTGAAAATTCTTAAAAAATTCGTCCAAAATCTTGATGTCTCCAATCTCTTGTTTTGTTCGTTTTTTCCACGTGTCTTGACATCCAATGTATCCCTGCAAGGTTTGGTGAAGATCTGAGTATGTAGTTTTTGACCTTATCTGGAACCTCCCATCTGAAAATTCGAAAATTCCTAAAAAATCCGTCCAAAATCTTGATGAACCCAATCTCTTGTTTTATACGTTTTTTCCACGTGTCTTGACATCCAATGTATCCCTGCAAAGTTTGGTGAAGATCTGAGTATGTAGTTTTTGACCTTATACGGAACCTCCTTTCTGAAAATTTGAAAATTCTTAAAAAATTCGTCCAAAATCATGATGTCTCCAATTTCTTGTTTTGTACGTTTTTTCCACGTGTCTTGACATCCAATGTATCCATGCAAAGTTTGGTGAAGATCTGAGTATGTCGTTTTTGACCTTATCTGCAACCTCCCATCTGAAAATTTGAAAATTCTTAAAAAATTTGTCGAAAATCTTGATGTCTCCAATCTCTTGTTTTGTTCGTTTTTTCCACGTGTCTTGACATGCAAAGTATCCCTGCAACGTTTGGTGAAGATCTGAGTATGTAGTTTTTGACCTTATATGGAACCTCCTATCTGAAAATTTGAAAATTCTTAAAAAATTTGACCAAAATCTTGATATCCCCAATCCTATGTTTTGTATGTTTTTTCCACGTGTCTTGACATCCAATGTATCCCTGCAAAGTTTGGTGAAGATCTGAGTATGTAGTTTTAGACCTTATCTGGAACCTCCTATCTGAAAATTTGAAAATTTTTAAAAAATTCGTCCAAGATCTTGATGTCTCCAATCTCTTGTTTTGTACGTTTTTTCCACGTGTCTTGACATCCAATGTATCCCTGCAAAGTTTGGTGAAGATCTGAGTATGTAGTTTTTGACCTTATCTGGCACCTCATTTCTGAAAATTTGAAAATTCCTCAAAAATTCGTCCAAAATCTTGATGTCTCCAATCTCTTGTTTTGTACGTTTTTCCCACGTGTCTTGACATCCAATGTATCCCTGCAAAGTTTGGTGAAGATCTGAGTATGTAGTTTTTGACCTTATCTGGCACCTCATTTCTGAAAGTTTGAAAATTCCTCAAAAATTCGTCCAAAATCTTGATGTCTCCAATCTCTTGTTTTGTACGTTTTTTCCACGTGTCTTGACATCCAATGTATCCCTGCAAAGTTTGGTGAAGATCTGAGTATGTCGTTTTTGACCTTATCTGGAACCTCCTATCTGAAAATTTGAAAATTCTTAAAAAAATCGTCCAAAATCTTGATGTCTCCAATCTCTTGTTTTGTACGTTTTTCCACGTGTCTTGACATCCAATGTATCCCTGCAAAGTTTGGTGAAGATCTGAGTATGTAGTTTTTGACCTTATATGGAACCTCCTATCTGAAAATTTGAAAATTCTTAAAAAATTCCACCAAAATCTTGATGTCCCCAATCCTATGTTTTGTATGTTTTTTCCACGTGTCTTGACATCCAATGTATCCATGCAAAGTTTGGTGAAGATCTGAGTATGTCGTTTTTGACCTTATCTGGAACCTCCCATCTGAAAATTTAAAAATTCTTAAAAAATCCGTCGAAAATCTTGATGTCTCCAATCTCTTGTTTTGTACATTTTTTCCACGTGTCTTGACATACAATGTATCCCTGCAATGTTTGGTGAAGATCTGAGTATGTAGTTTTTGACCTTATATGGAACCTCCTATCTGAAAATTTGAAAATTCTTAAAAAATTTGACCAAATCTTGATGTCCCCAATCCTATGTCTTGTATGTTTTTTCCACGTGTCTTGACATCCAATGTATCCCTGCTAAGTTTGGTGAAGATCTGAGTTTGTAGTTTTTGACCTTATATGGAACCTCCTATCTGAAAATTTGAAATTTCTTAAAAAATTCGTTCAAAATCTTGATGTCTCCAATCTCTTGTTTTGTACGTTTTTTCCACGTGTCTTGACATCCAATGTATCCCTGCAAAGTTTGGTGAAGATCTGAGTATGTAGTTTTTGACCTTATACGGAACCTCCTTTCTGAAAATTTGAAAATTCTTAAAAAATTCGTTCAAAATCTTGATGTCTCTAATCTCTTGTTTTGTACGTTTTTTCCACGTGTCTTGACATCCAATGTATCCCTGCAAAATTTGGTGAAGATCTGAGTATGTAGTTTTTGACCTTATATGGAACCTGCCATCTGAAAATTCGAAAATTCCTAAAAAATCCGTCCAAAATCTTGATGACCCCAATCTCTTGTTTTATACGTTTTATCCACGTGTCTTGACATCCAATGTATCCCTGCAAAGTTTGGTGAAGATCTGAGTATGTAGTTTTTGACCTTATACGGAACCTCCTTTCTGAAAATTTGAAAATTCTTAAAAAATTCGTCCAAAATCTTGATGTCTCCAATTTCTTGTTTTGTACGTTTTTTCCACGTGTCTTGACATCCAATGTATCCATGCAAAGTTTGGTGAAGATCTGAGTATGTCGTTTTTGACCTTATCTGGAACCTCCCATCTGAAAATTTGAAAATTCTTAAAAAATTCGTCCAAAATCTTGATGTCTCCAATCTTTTGTTTTGTACGTTTTTTCCACGTGTCTTGACATCAAATGTATCCCTGCAAAGTTTGGTGAAGATCTGAGTATGTAGTTTTTGACCTTAAATGGAACCTCCTATCTGAAAATTTGAAAATTCTTAAAAAATTCGTCCAAAATCTTGATGTCTCCAATCTCTTGGTTTGTATGTTTTCCCCACGTGTCTTGACATCCAATGTATCCCTGCAAAGTTTGGTGAAGATCTGAGTATGTAGTTTTTGACCTTATCTGGAACCTCATTTCTGAAAATTTGAAAATTCCTCAAAAATTCGTCCAAAATCTTGATGTCTCCAATCTCTTGTTTTGTACGTTTTTTCCACGTGTCTTGACATCCAATGTGTCCCTGCAAAGTTTGGTGAAGATCTGAGTATGTAGTTTTTGACCTTATCTGGAACCTCCTATCTGAAAATTTGAAAATTCTTAAAAAATTCTTCCAAAATCTTGATGTCTCCAATCTCTTGTTTTGTACGTTTTTTCCACGTGTCTTGACATCCAATGTATCCCTGCATAGTTTGGTGAAGATCTGAGTATGCAGTTTTTGACCTTATATGGAACCTCCTATCTGAAAATTTGAAAATTCTTAAAAAATTCGACCAAAATCTTGATGTCCCCAATCCTATGTCTTGTATGTTTTTTCACGTGTCTTGACATCCAATGTATCCCTGCAAAGTTTGGTGAAGATCTGAGTATGTCGTTTTTGACCTTATCTGGAACCTCCTATCTGAAAATTTGAAAATTCTTAAAAAATTCGTCCAAAATCTTGATGTCTCCAAAATCTTGTTTTGTACGTTTTTTCCACATGTCTTGACATCCAATGTATCCCTGCAAAGTTTGGTGAAGATCTGAGTATGTAGTTTTTGACCTTATATGGAACCTCCTATCTGAAAATTTGAAAATTCTTAAAAAATTCGACCAAAATCTTGATGTCCCCAATCCTATGTTTTGTATGTTTTTTCCACGTGTCTTGACATCCAATGTATCCATGCAAAGTTTGGTGAAGATCTGAGTATGTCGTTTTTGACCTTATCTGGAACCTCCCATCTGAAAATTTGAAAATTCTTAAAAAATTCGTCGAAAATCTTGATGTCTCCAATGTCTTGTTTTGTACGTTTTTTCCACGTGTCTTGACATGCAAAGTATCCCTGCAACGTTTGGTGAAGATCTGAGTATGTAGTTTTTGACCTTATATGGAACCTCCTATCTGAAAATTTGAAAATTCTTAAAAAATTTGACCAAAATCTTGATATCCCCAATCCTATGTTTTGTATGTTTTTTCCACGTGTCTTGACATCCAATGTATCCCTGCAAAGTTTGGTGAAGATCTGAGTATGTAGTTTTAGACCTTATCTGGAACCTCCTATCTGAAAATTTGAAAATTTTTAAAAAATTCGTCCAAAATCTTGATGTCTCCAATCTCTTGTTTTGTACGTTTTTTCCACGTGTTTTGACATCCAATGTATCCCTGCAATGTTTGGTGAAGATCTGAGTATGTAGTTTTTGACCTTATATGGAACCTCCTATCTGAAAATTTGAAAATTCTTAAAAAATTCGTCCAAAATCTTGATGTCTCCAATCTTTTGTTTTGTACGTTTTTTCCACGTGTCTTGACATCCAATGTATCCCTGCAAAGTTTGGTGAAGATCTGAGTATGTAGTTTTTGACCTTAAATGGAACCTCCTATCTGAAAATTTGAAAATTCTTAAAAAATTCGTCCAAAATCTTGATGTCTCCAATCTCTTGTTTTGTACGTTTTTTCCACGTGTCTTGACATCCAATGTATCCCTGCATAGTTTGGTGAAGATCTGAGAATGTAGTTTTTGACCTTATATGGAACCTCCTATCTGAAAATTTGAAAATTCTTAAAAAATTCGACCAAAATCTTGAAGTCCACAATCCTATGTCTTGTATGTTTTTTTCACGTGTCTTGACATCCAATGTATCCCTGCAAAGTTTGGTGAAGATCTGAGTATGTAGTTTTTGACCTTATCTGGAACCTCCTATCTGAAAATTTGAAAATTCTTAAAAAATTCGACCAAAATCTTGATGTCCCGAATCTTATGTTTTGTATGTTTTTTCCACGTGTCTTGACATCCAATGTATTCCTGCAAAGTTTGGTGAAGATCTGAGTATGTCGTTTTTGACCTTATCTGGAACCTCCCATCTGAAAATTTGAAAATTCTTAAAAAATCCGTCCAAAATCTTGATGACCCCAATCTCTTGTTTTGTACGTTTTTTCCACGTGTCTTGACATCCAATGTATCACTGCAAAGTTTGGTGAAGATCTGAGTATGTAGTTTTTGACCTTATCTGGAACCTCCCATCTGAAAATTTGAAAATTCCTAAAAAATCCGTCCAAAATCTTGATGACCCCAATCCCTTGTTTTGTACGTTTTTTCCACGTGTCTTGACATCCAATGTATCCCTGCAAAGTTTGGTGAAGATCTGAGTATGTAGTTTTTGAACTTATCTGGAACCGCATTTCTGAAAATTTGAAAATTCTTAAAAAATTCGTCCAAAATCTTGATGTCTCCAATCTCTTGTTTTGTACGTTTTTTCCACGTGTCTTAACATCCAATGTATTCCTGCAAAGTTTGGTGAAGATCTGAGTATGTAGTTTTTGACCTTATATGGAACCTGAAAATTTGAAAATTCTTAAAAAATTCGACCAAAATCTTGATGTCCCCAATGCTATGTTTTGTATGTTTTTTCCACGTGTCTTGACATCCAATGTATCCATGCAAAGTTTGGTGAAGATCTGAGTATGTAGTTTTTGACCTTAATGGAACCTCCTATCTGAAAATTTGAAAATTCTTAAAAAATTCGTTCAAAATCTTGATTTCTCCAATCTTCTGTTTTGTACGTTTTTTCCACGTGTCTTGACATCCAATGTATCCCTGCAAAGTTTGGTGAAGATCTGAGTATGTAGTTTTTGACCTTATGTGGAACCTCCCATCTGAAAATTTGAAAATTCCTAAAAAATCCGTCCAAAATATTGATGACCCCAATCTCTTGTTTTGTACGTTTTTTCCACGTGTCTTGAAATCCAATGTATCCCTGCAAAGTTTGGTGAAGATCTGAGTATGTCGTTTTTGACCTTATCTGGAACCTCCCATCTGAAAATTTGAAAATTCTTCAAAAATTCGTCGAAAATCTTGATGTCTCCAATCTCTTGTTTTGTACGTTTTTTCCACGTGTCTTGACATCCAATGTATCCCTGCAAAGTTTGGTGAAGATCTGAGTATGTAGTTTTTGACCTTATATGGAACCTCCTATCTGAAAATTTGAAAATTCTTAAAAAATTCGTCCAAAATCTTGATGTCACCAATCCTATGTTTTGTATGTTTTTTCCACGTGTCTTGACATCCAATGTATCCCTGCAAAGTTTGGTGAAGATCTGAGTATGTAGTTTTTGACCTTATCTGGAACCTCCTATCTGAAAAATTGAAAATTTTTAAAAAATTCGTCCAAAATCTTGTTGTCTCCAATCTCTTGTTTTGTACGTTTTTTCCACGTGTCTCGACCTCCAATGTATCCCTGCAAAGTTTGGTGAAGATCTGAGTATGTCGTTTTTGACCTTATCTGGAACATCCTTTCTGAAAATTTGAAAATTCTTAAAAAATTCGTCCAAAATCTTGATGTCTCCAATCTCTTGTTTTGTACGTTTTTTCCACGTGTCTTGACATCCAATGTATCCTTGCAAAGTTTGGTGAAGATCTGAGTATGTCGTTTTTGACCTTATCTGGAACCTCCTATCTGAAAATTTGAAAATTCTTAAAAAAGTCGTCGAAAATCTTGATGTCTCCGATCTCTTGTTTTGTACGTTTTTTCCACGTGTCTTGACATGCAAAGTATTCCTGCAAAGTTTGGTGAAGATCTGAGTATGTAGTTTTTGACCTCATCTGGAACCACCTATCTGAAAATTTGAAAATTCTTAAAAAATTCGTCCAAAATCTTGATGTCTCCAATCTCTTGTTTTGTACGTTTTTTCAACGTGTCTTGACATCCAATGTATCCCTGCAAAGTTTGGTGAAGATCTGAGTATGTAGTTTTTGACTTTATCTGGCACCTCATTTCTGAAAATTTGAAAATTCCTCAAAAATTCGTCCAAAATCTTGATGTCTCCAATCTCTTGTTTTGTACGTTTTTCCCACGTGTCTTGACATCCAATGTATCCCTGCAAAGTTTGGTGAAGATCTGAGTATGTAGTTTTTGACCTTATCTGGCACCTCATTTCTGAAAATTTGAAAATTCTTAAAAAATTCCACCAAAATCTTGATGTCCCCAATCCTATGTTTTGTATGTTTTTTCCACGTGTCTTGACATCCAATGTATCCATGCAAAGTTTGGTGAAGATCTGAGTATGTCGTTTTTGACCTTATCTGGAACCTCCCATCTGAAAATTTAAAAATTCTTAAAAAATCCGTCGAAAATCTTGATGTCTCCAATCTCTTGTTTTGTACATTTTTTCCACGTGTCTTGACATACAATGTATCCCTGCAATGTTTGGTGAAGATCTGAGTATGTAGTTTTTGACCTTATATGGAACCTCCCATCTGAAAATTTGAAAATTCTTAAAAAATCCGTCGAAAATCTTGATGTCTCCAATCTCTTGTTTTGTACATTTTTTCCACGTGTCTTGACATCCAATGTATCCCTGCAATGTTTGGTGAAGATCTGAGTATGTAGTTTTTGACCTTATATGTAGAGGCACATATTTTTTGTAAATAAAAAGGCAAAATTTCGGTACAAAAACTGGGTCAATTTCGGGTTCTGAAGTGGTAAATAAAATAAAATATCGGTGTTATAGCGGTGAAAAAATGGATGAAAAGTGGTATATAAAAAGACATATTGGTTTTAAAATTATGAAAATAATCCTAAATTTGATTTAAAAACTACACTTATTCCACAGAATTAACATTTCACTTCTAATAGCACATTTATGTAGTTATCCGAGTATTAAGTTTATTTCTGTGTAAAGGAGTCTATTTTTGCTTCTCCTATATTAATCAATTTTTCGGGAATTGCATAACTCTCAGGATAATTCAGACCTCGGAAGGTGTCGCATTGGTGAATAAACCCTGAATTTCGTGTTTAAGAGTTAATTTCGCTTTTTGCAGTTCATTTCGCATTATTTCGTGACAAAATATGGTCACAAAATGCACCTCACACCTTTCAAAAACATGAAAAATTAACACTACAATGTGTTTTTTCAAATTTCGTTTTTTCGTCAAAAACGAAATATGCATGCCCCTACTTATATGGAACCTCCTATCTGAAAATTTGAAAATTCTTAAAAAATCCGTCGAAAATCTTGATGTCTCCAATCTCTTGTTTTGTACATTTTTTCCACGTGTCTTGACATCCAATGTATCCCTGCAATGTTTGGTGAAGATCTGAGTATGTAGTTTTTGACCTTATATGGAACCTCCTATCTGAAAATTTGAAATTTCTTAAAAAATTCGTTCAAAATCTTGATGTCTCCAATCTCTTGTTTTGTACGTTTTTTCCACGTGTCTTGACATCCAATGTATCCCTGCAAAGTTTGGTGAAGATCTGAGTATGTAGTTTTTGACCTTATACGGAACCTCCTTTCTGAAAATTTGAAAATTCTTAAAAAATTCGTTCAAAATCTTGATGTCTCCAATCTCTTGTTTTGTACGTTTTTTCCACGTGTCTTGACATCCAATGTATCCCTGCAAAGTTTGGTGAAGATCTGAGTATGTAGTTTTTGACCTTATATGGAACCTGCCATCTGAAAATTCGAAAATTCCTAAAAAATCCGTCCAAAATCTTGATGACCCCAATCTCTTGTTTTATACGTTTTTTCCACGTGTCTTGACATCCAATGTATCCCTGCAAAGTTTGGAGAAGATCTGAGTATGTAGTTTTTGACCTTATACGGAACCTCCTTTCTGAAAATTTGAAAATTCTTAAAAAATTCGTCCAAAATCTTGATGTCTCCAATTTCTTGTTTTGTACGTTTTTTCCACGTGTCTTGACATCCAATGTATCCATGCAAAGTTTGGTGAAGATCTGAGTATGTCGTTTTTGACCTTATCTGGAACCTCCCATCTGAAAATTTGAAAATTCTTAAAAAATTTGTCGAAAATCTTGATGTCTCCAATCTCTTGTTTTGTTCGTTTTTTCCACGTGTCTTGACATGCAAAGTATCCCTGCAACGTTTGGTGAAGATCTGAGTATGTAGTTTTTGACCTTATATGGAACCTCCTATCTGAAAATTTGAAAATTCTTAAAAAATTTGACCAAAATCTTGATATCCCCAATCCTATGTTTTGTATGTTTTTTCCACGTGTCTTGACATCCAATGTATCCCTGCAAAGTTTGGTGAAGATCTGAGTATGTAGTTTTAGACCTTATCTGTAACCTCCTATCTGAAAATTTGAAAATTTTTAAAAAATTCGTCCAAGATCTTGATGTCTCCAATCTCTTGTTTTGTACGTTTTTTCCACGTGTCTTGACATCCAATGTATCCCTGCAAAGTTTGGTGAAGATCTGAGTATGTAGTTTTTGACCTTATCTGGCACCTCATTTCTGAAAATTTGAAAATTCCTCAAAAATTCGTCCAAAATCTTGATGTCTCCAATCTCTTGTTTTGTACGTTTTTCCCACGTGTCTTGACATCCAATGTATCCCTGCAAAGTTTGGTGAAGATCTGAGTATGTAGTTTTTGACCTTATATGGAACCTCCTATCTGAAAATTTGAAAATTCTTAAAAAATTCCACCAAAATCTTGATGTCCCCAATCCTATGTTTTGTATGTTTTTTCCACGTGTCTTGACATCCAATGTATCCCTGCAATGTTTGGTGAAGATCTGAGTATGTAGTTTTTGACCTTATATGGAACCTCCTATCTGAAAATTTGAAATTTCTTAAAAAATTCGTTCAAAATCTTGATGTCTCCAATCTCTTGTTTTGTACGTTTTTTCCACGTGTCTTGACATCCAATGTATCCCTGCAAAGTTTGGTGAAGATCTGAGTATGTAGTTTTTGACCTTATACGGAACCTCCTTTCTGAAAATTTGAAAATTCTTAAAAAATTCGTCCAAAATCTTGATGTCTCCAATTTCTTGTTTTGTACGTTTTTCCCACGTGTCTTGACATCCAATGTATCCATGCAAAGTTTGGTGAAGATCTGAGTATGTCGTTTTTGACCTTATCTGGAACCTCCCATCTGAAAATTTGAAAATTCTTAAAAAATTCGTCGAAAATCTTGATGTCTCCAATGTCTTGTTTTGTACGTTTTTTCCACGTGTCTTGACATGCAAAGTATCCCTGCAACGTTTGGTGAAGATCTGAGTATGTAGTTTTTGACCTTATCTGGAACCTCCTATCTGAAAATTTGAAAATTCTTCAAAAATTCGTCCAAAATCTTGATGTCTCCAATCTCTTGTTTTGTACGTTTTTTCCACGTGTCTTGACATCCAATGTATCCCTGCAAAGTTTGGTGAAGATCTGAGTATGTAGTTTTTGACCTTATATGGAACCTCCCATCTGAAAATTCGAAAATTCCTAAAAAATCCGTCCAAAATCTTGATGACCCCAATCTCTTGTTTTATAGGTTTTTTCCACGTGTCTTGACATCCAATGTATCCCTGCAAAGTTTGGTGAAGATCTGAGTATGTAGTTTTTGACCTTATACGGAACCTCCTTTCTGAAAATTTGAAAATTCTTAAAAAATTCGTCCAAAATCTTGATGTCTCCAATTTTTTGTTTTGTATGTTTTTTCCACGTGTCTTGACATCCAATGTATCCCTGCAAAGTTTGGTGAAGATCTGAGTATGTAGTTTTAGACCTTATCTGGAACCTCCTATCTGAAAATTTGAAAATTTTTAAAAAATTCGTCCAAAATCTTGATGTCTCCAATCTCTTGTTTTGTACGTTTTTTCCACGTGTCTTGACCTCCAATGTATCCCTGCAATGTTTGGTGTAGATCTGAGTATGTAGTTTTTGACCTTATATGGAACCTCCTATCTGAAAATTTGAAAATTCTTAAAAAATTCGTCCAAAATCTTGATGTCTCCAATCTTTTGTTTTGTACGTTTTTTCCACGTGTCTTGACATCCAATGTATCCCTGCAAAGTTTGGTGAAGATCTGAGTATGTAGTTTTTGACCTTAAATGGAACCTCCTATCTGAAAATTTGAAAATTCTTAAAAAATTCGTCCAAAATCTTGATGTCTCCAATCTCTTGGTTTGTATGTTTTCCCCACGTGTCTTGACAATCCAATGTATCCCTGCAAAGTTTGGTGAAGATCTGAGTATGTAGTTTTTGACCTTATCTGGAACCTCCTATCTGAAAATTTGAAAATTCTTAAAAAATTCTTCCAAAATCTTGATGTCTCCAATCTCTTGTTTTGTACGTTTTTTCCACGTGTCTTGACATCCAATGTATCCCTGCATAGTTTGGTGAAGATCTGAGTATGCAGTTTTTGATCTTATATGGAACCTCCTATCTGAAAATTTGAAAATTCTTAAAAAATTCGACCAAAATCTTGATGTCCCCAATCCTATGTCTTGTATGTTTTTTTCACGTGTCTTGACATCCAATGTATCCCTGCAAAGTTTGGTGAAGATCTGAGTATGTCGTTTTTGACCTTATCTGGAACCTCCTATCTGAAAATTTGAAAATTCTTAAAAAATTCGTCCAAAATCTTGATGTCTCCAATCTCTTGTTTTGTACGTTTTTTCCACGTGTCTTGACATCCAATGTATCCCTGCAAAGTTTGGTGAAGATCTGAGTATGTAGTTTTTGACCTTATATGGAACCTCCTATCTGAAAATTTGAAAATTCTTAAAAAATTCGTTCAAAATCTTGATGTCTCCAATCTCTTGTTTTGTACGTTTTTTCCACGTGTCTTGACATCCAATGTATCCCTGCAAAGTTTGGTGAAGATCTGAGTATGTAGTTTTTGACCTTATACGGAACCTCCTTTCTGAAAATTTGAAAATTCTTAAAAAATTCGTCCAAAATCTTGATGTCTCCAATTTCTTGTTTTGTACGTTTTTCCCACGTGTCTTGACATCCAATGTATCCATGCAAAGTTTGGTGAAGATCTGAGTATGTCGTTTTTGACCTTATCTGGAACCTCCCATCTGAAAATTTGAAAATTCTTAAAAAATTCGTCGAAAATCTTGATGTCTCCAATGTCTTGTTTTGTACGTTTTTTCCACGTGTCTTGACATGCAAAGTATCCCTGCAACGTTTGGTGAAGATCTGAGTATGTAGTTTTTGACCTTATCTGGAACCTCCTATCTGAAAATTTGAAAATTCTTCAAAAATTCGTCCAAAATCTTGATGTCTCCAATCTCTTGTTTTGTTCGTTTTTTCCACGTGTCTTGACATCCAATGTATCCCTGCAAAGTTTGGTGAAGATCTGAGTATGTAGTTTTTGACCTTATCTGGAACCTCCCATCTGAAAATTCGAAAATTCCTAAAAAATCCGTCCAAAACCTTGATGAACCCAATCTCTTGTTTTATACGTTTTTTCCACGTGTCTTGACATCCAATGTATCCCTGCAAAGTTTGGTGAAGATCTGAGTATGTAGTTTTTGACCTTATACGGAACCTCCTTTCTGAAAATTTGAAAATTCTTAAAAAATTCGTCCAAAATCTTGATATCTCTAATTTCTTGTTTTGTACGTTTTTTCCACGTGTCTTGACATCCAATGTATCCATGCAAAGTTTGGTGAAGATCTGAGTATGTCGTTTTTGACCTTATCTGGAACCTCCCATCTGAAAATTTGAAAATTCTTAAAAAATTTGTCGAAAATCTTGATGTCTCCAATCTCTTGTTTTGTACGTTTTTTCCACGTGTCTTGACATGCAAAGTATCCCTGCAACGTTTGGTGAAAATCTGAGTATGTAGTTTTTGACCTTATATGGAACCTCCTATCTGAAAATTTGAAAATTCTTAAAAAATTTGACCAAAATCTTGATATCCCCAATCCTATGTTTTGTATGTTTTTTCCACGTGTCTTGACATCCAATGTATCCCTGCAAAGTTTGGTGAAGATCTGAGTATGTAGTTTTAGACCTTATCTGGAACCTCCTATCTGAAAATTTGAAAATTTTTAAAAAATTCGTCCAAAATCTTGATGTCTCCAATCTCTTGTTTTGTACGTTTTTTCCACGTGTCTTGACCTCCAATGTATCCCTGCAATGTTTGGTGTAGATCTGAGTATGTAGTTTTTGACCTTATATGGAACCTCCTATCTGAAAATTTGAAAATTCTTAAAAAATTCGTCCAAAATCTTGATGTCTCCAATCTTTTGTTTTGTACGTTTTTTCCACGTGTCTTGACATCCAATGTATCCCTGCAAAGTTTGGTGAAGATCTGAGTATGTAGTTTTTGACCTTAAATGGAACCTCCTATCTGAAAATTTGAAAATTCTTAAAAAATTCGTCCAAAATCTTGATGTCTCCAATCTCTTGGTTTGTATGTTTTCCCCACGTGTCTTGACAATCCAATGTATCCCTGCAAAGTTTGGTGAAGATCTGAGTATGTAGTTTTTGACCTTATCTGGAACCTCCTATCTGAAAATTTGAAAATTCTTAAAAAATTCTTCCAAAATCTTGATGTCTCCAATCTCTTGTTTTGTACGTTTTTTCCACGTGTCTTGACATCCAATGTATCCCTGCATAGTTTGGTGAAGATCTGAGTATGCAGTTTTTGAACTTATATGGAACCTCCTATCTGAAAATTTGAAAATTCTTAAAAAATTCGACCAAAATCTTGATGTCCCCAATCCTATGTCTTGTATGTTTTTTTCACGTGTCTTGACATCCAATGTATCCCTGCAAAGTTTGGTGAAGATCTGAGTATGTCGTTTTTGACCTTATCTGGAACCTCCTATCTGAAAATTTGAAAATTCTTAAAAAATTCGTCCAAAATCTTGATGTCTCCTATCTCTTGTTTTGTACGTTTTTTCCACGTGTCTTGACATCCAATGTATCCCTGCAAAGTTTGGTGAAGATCTGAGTATGTAGTTTTTGACCTTATATGGAACCTCCTATCTGAAAATTTGAAAATTCTTAAAAAATTCGACCAAAATCTTGATGTCCCCAATCCTATGTTTTGTATGTTTTTTCCACGTGTCTTGACATCCAATGTATCCATGCAAAGTTTGGTGAAGATCTGAGTATGTCGTTTTTGACCTTATCTGGAACCTCCCATCTGAAAATTTGAAAATTCTTAAAAAATTCGTCGAAAATCTTGATGTCTCCAATGTCTTGTTTTGTACGTTTTTTCCACGTGTCTTGACATGCATAGTATCCCTGCAACGTTTGGTGAAGATCTGAGAATGTAGTTTTTGACCTTATCTGGAACCTCCTATCTGAAAATTTGAAAATTCTTAAAAAATTCGACCAAAAATCTTGATGTCCTCAATTCTATGTTTTGTATGTTTTTTCCACGTGTCTTGACATCCAATGTATCCATGCAAAGTTTGGTGAAGATCTGAGTATGTCGTTTTTGACCTTATCTGGAACCTCCCATCTGAAAATTTGAAAATTCTTAAAAAATTCGTCCGAAATCTTCATGTCTCCAATCTCTTGTTTTGTACGTTTTTCCACGTGTCTTGACATCCAATGTATCCCTGCAATGTTTGGTGAAGATCTGAGTATGTAGTTTTTGACCTTATATGGAACCTCCTATCTGAAAATTTGAAAATTCTTAAAAAATTTCACCAAAATCTTGATGTCCCCAATCCTATGTTTTGTATGTTTTTTCCACGTGTCTTGACATCCAATGTATCCCTGCAACGTTTGGTGAAGATCTGAGTATGTCGTTTTTGACCTTATCTGGAACATCCTTTCTGAAAATTTGAAAATTCTTTAAAAATTCGTCCAAAATCTTGATGTCTCCAATCTCTTGTTTTGTACGTTTTTTCCACGTGTCTTGACATCCAATGTATCCCTGCAAAGTTTGGTGAAGATCTGAGTATGTAGTTTTTGACCTTATATGGAACCTCCTATCTGAAAATTTGAAAATTCTTAAAAAATTCGTCCAAAATCTTGATGTCTCCAATCTCTTGGTTTGTATGTTTTCCCCACGTGTCTTGACATCCAATGTATCAATGCAAAGTTTGGTGAAGATCTGAGTATGTAGTTTTTGACCTTATCTGGAACCTCATTTCTGAGAATTTGAAAATTCCTCAAAAATTCGTCCAAAATCTTGATGTCTCCAATCTCTTGTTTTGTACGTTTTTTCCACGTGTCTTGACATCCAATGTGTCCCTGCAAAGTTTGGTGAAGATCTGAGTATGTAGTTTTTGACCTTATCTGGAACCTCCTATCTGAAAATTTGAAAATTCTTAAAAAAATCGTCCAAAATCTTGATGTCTCCAATCTCTTGTTTTGTACGTTTTTTCCACGTGTCTTGACATCCAATGTATCCCTGCATAGTTTGGTGAAGATCTGAGTATGTAGTTTTTGACCTTATATGGAACCTCCTATCTGAAAATTTGAAAATTCTTAAAAAATTTGACCAAAATCTTGATGTCCCCAATCCTATGTTTTGTATGTTTTTCCCGCGTGTCTTGACATCCAATGTATCCCTGCAAAGTTTGGTGAAGATCTGAGTATGTAGTTTTTGACCTTATCTGGAACCTCCTATCTGAAAATTTGAAAATTCTTAAAAAATTCGTCCGAAATCTTGATGTCTCAAATCTCTTGTTTTGTACGTTTTTCCACGTGTCTTGACATCCAATGTATCCCTGCAATGTTTGGTGAAGATCTGAGTATGTAGTTTTTGACCTTATATGGAACATCCTATCTGAAAATTTGAAAATTCTTAAAAAATTTGACCAAAATCTTGATGTCCCCAATCCTATGTCTTGTATGTTTTTTCCACGTGTCTTGACATCCAATGTATCCCTGCAAAGTTTGGTTAAGATCTGAGTATGTCGTTTTTGACCTTATCTGGAACATCCTTTCTGAAAATTTGAAAATTCTTAAAAAATTCGTCCAAAATCTTGATGTCTCCAATCTCTTGTTTTGTACGTTTTTTCCACGTGTCTTGACATCCAATATATCCCTGCAAAGTTTGGTGAAGATCTGAGTATGTAGTTTTTGACCTTAAATGAAACCTCCTATCTGAAAATTTGAAAATTCTTAAAAAATTCGTCCAAAATCTTGATGTATCCAATCTCTTGGTTTGTATGTTTTCCCCACGTGTCTTGACATCCAATGTATCCCTGCAAAGTTTGGTGAAGATCTGAGTATGTAGTTTTTGACCTTATCTGGAACCTCATTTCTGAAAATTTGAAAATTCCTCAAAAATTCGTCCAAAATCTTGATGTCTCCAATCTCTTGTTTTGTACGTTTTTTCCACGTGTCTTGACATCCAATGTGTCCCTGCAAAGTTTGGTGAAGATCTGAGTATGTAGTTTTTGACCTTATCTGGAACCTCCTATCTGAAAATTTGAAAATTCTTAAAAAATTCGTCCAAAATCTTGATGTCTCCAATCTCTTGTTTTGTACGTTTTTTCCACGTGTCTTGACATCCAATGTATCCCTGCATAGTTTGGTGAAGATCTGAGTATGTAGTTTTTGACCTTATATGGAACCTCCTTTCTGAAAATTTGAAAATTCTTAAAAAATTCGTCCAAAATCTTGATGTCTCCAATCTCTTGGTTTGTACGTTTTTTTCACGTGTCTTGACATCCAATGTATCCCTGCAAAGTTTGGTGAAGATCTGAGAATGTAGTTTTTGACCTTATCTGGAACCTCCTATCTGAAAATTTGAAAATTCTAAAAAAATTCGACCAAAATCTTGATGTCCCCAATCCTATGTTTTGTATGTTTTTTCCACGTGTCTTGACATCCAATGTATCCATGCAAAGTTTGGTGAAGATCTGAGTATGTAGTTTTTGACCTTATATGGAACCTCCTATCTGAAAATTTGAAAATTCTTAAAAAATTCGTTCAAAATCTTGATGTCTCCAATCTCTTGTTTTGTACGTTTTTTCCACGTGTCTTGACATCCAATGTATCACTGCAAAGTTTGGTGAAGATCTGAGTATGTAGTTTTTGACCTTATCTGGAACCTCCCATCTGAAAATTTGAAAATTCCTAAAAAATCCGTCCAAAATCTTGATGACCCCAATTTCATGTTTTGTACGTTTTTTCCACGTGTCTTGACATCCAATGTATCCCTGCAAAGTTTGGTGAAGATCTGAGTATGTAGTTTTTGACCTTATACGGAACCTCCTTTCTGAAAATTTGAAAATTCTTAAAAAATTCGTCCAAAATCTTGATGTCTCCAATTTCTTGTTTTGTACGTTTTTTCCACGTGTCTTGACATCCAATGTATCGATGCAAAGTTTGGTGAAGATCTGAGTATGTCGTTTTTGACCTTATCTGGAACCTCCCATCTGAAAATTTGAAAATTCTTAAAAAATTCGTCGAAAATCTTGATGTCTCCAATCTCTTGTTTTGTACGTTTTTTCCACGTGTCTTGACATGCAAAGTATCCCTGCAACGTTTGGTGAAGATCTGAGTATGTAGTTTTTGACCTTATTTGGAACCTCCTATCTGAAAATTTGAAAATTCTTCAAAAATTCGTCCAAAATCTTGATGTCTCCAATCTCTTGTTTTGTACGTTTTTTCCACGTGTCTTGACATCCAATGTATCCCTGCAATGTTTGGTGAAGATCTGAGTATGTAGTTTTTGACCTTATATGGAACCTCCTATCTGAAAATTTGAAAATTCTTAAAAAATTTGACCAAAATCTTGATGTCCCCAATCCTATGTTTTGTATGTTTTTTCCACGTGTCTTGACATCCAATGTATCCCTGCAAAGTTCGGTGAAGATCTGAGTATGTCGTTTTTTACCTTATATGGAACCTCCTATCTGAAAATTTGAAAATTCTTAAAAAATCGACCAAAATCTTGATGTCCCGAATCTTGTTTTGTATGTTTTTTCCACGTGTCTTGACATCCAATGTATTCCTGCAAAGTTTGGTGAAGATCTCAGTATGTCGTTTTTGACCTTATCTGGAACCTCCCATCTGAAAATTTGAAAATTCTTAAAAAATCCGTCCAAAATCTTGATCACCCCAATCTCTTGTTTTGTACGTTTTTTCCACGTGTCTTGACATCCAATGTATCCCTGCAAAGTTTGGTGAAGATCTGAGTATGTAGTTTTTGACCTTATCTGGAACCTCCCATCTGAAAATTTGAAAATTCCTAAAAAATCCGTCCAAAATCTTGATGACCCCAATCCCATGTTTTGTAAGTTTTTTCCACGTGTCTTGACATCCATTGTATCCCTGCAAAGTTTGGTGAAGATCTGAGTATGTAGTTTTTGACCTTATCTGGATACGCATTTCTGAAAATTTGAAAATTCTTAAAAAATTCGTCCAAAACCTTGATGTCTCCAATCTCTTGTTTTGTACGTTTTTTCCACGTGTCTTAACATCCAATGTATTCCTGCAAAGTTTGGTGAAGATCTGAGTATGTAGTTTTTGACCTTATATGGAACCTGAAAATTTGAAAATTCTTAAAAAATTTGACCAAAATCTTGATGTCCCCAATCCTAGGTCTTGTATGTTTTTTCCACGTGTCTTGACATCCAATGTATCCCTGCAAAGTTTGGTGAAGATCTGAGTATGTAGTTTTTGACCTTATATGGAACCTCCTATCTGAAAATTTGAAAATTCTTAAAAAATTCGACCAAAATCTTGATGTCCCCAATCCTATGTTTTGTATGTTTTTTCCACGTGTCTTGACATCCAATGTATCCATGCAAAGTTTGGTGAAGATCTGAGTATGTAGTTTTTGACCTTAATGGAACCTCCTATCTGAAAATTTGAAAATTCTTAAAAAATTCGTTCAAAATCTTGATGTCTCCAATCTTCTGTTTAGTACGTTTTTTCCACGTGTCTTGACATCCAATGTATCCCTGCAAAGTTTGGTGAAGATCTGAGTATGTAGTTTTTGACCTTATCTGGAACCTCCCATCTGAAAATTTGAAAATTCCTAAAAAATCCGTCCAAAATATTGATGTCTCCAATCTCTTGTTTTGTACGTTTTTTCCACGTGTCTTGACATCCAATGTATCCCTGCAAAGTTTGGTGAAGATCTGAGTATGTAGTTTTTGACCTTATCTGGAACATCCTTTCTGAAAATTTGAAAATTCTTAAAAAATTCGTCCAAAATCTTGATGTCTCCAATCTCTTGTTTTGTACGTTTTTTCCACGTGTCTTGACATCCAATGTATCCCTGCAAAGTTTGGTGAAGATCTGAGTATGTCGTTTTTGACCTTATCTGGAACCTCCTATCTGAAAATTTGAAAATTCTTAAAAAATTCGTCAAAATCTTGATGTCTCCGATCTCTTGTTTTGTACGTTTTTTCCACGTGTCTTGACATGCAAAGTGTTCCTGCAAAGTTTGGTGAAGATCTGAGTATGTAGTTTTTGACCTCATCTGGAACCTCCTATCTGAAAATTTGAAAATTCTTAAAAAACTCGTCCAAAATCTTGATGTCTCCAATCTCTTGTTTTGTACGTTTTTTCCACGTGTCTTGACATCCAATGTATCCCTGCAAAATTTGGTGAAGATCTGAGTATGTAGTTTTTGACCTTATCTGGCACCTCATTTCTGAAAATTTGAAAATTCCTCAAAAATTCGTCCAAAATCTTGATGTCTCCAATCTCTTGTTTTGTACGTTTTTTCCACGTGTCTTGACATCCAATGTATCCCTGCAAAGTTTGGTAAAGATCTGAGTATGTAGTTTTTGACCTTATATGTAACCTCCTTTCTGAAAATTTGAAAATTCTTAAAAAATTCGACCAAAATCTTGATGTCCCCAATCCAATGTTTTGTATGTTTTTTCCACGTGTCTTGACATCCAATGTATCCATGCAAAGTTTGGTGAATATCTGAGTATGTCGTTTTTGACCTTATCTGGAACCTCCCATCTGAAAATTTAAAAATTCTTAAAAAATCCGTCGAAAATCTTGATGTCTCCAATCTCTTGTTTTGTACATTTTTTCCACGTGTCTTGACATACAATGTATCCCTGCAATGTTTGGTGAAGATCTGAGGATGTAGTTTTTGACCTTATATGGAACCTCCTATCTGAAAATTTGAAAATTCTTAAAAAATTTGACCAAATCTTGATGTCCCCAATCCTATGTCTTGTATGTTTTTTCCACGTGTCTTGACATCCAATGTATCCCTGCTAAGTTTGGTGAAGATCTGAGTATGTAGTTTTTGACCTTATATGGAACCTCCTATCTGAAAATTTGAAAATTCTTAAAAAATCCGTCGAAAATCTTGATGTCTCCAATCTCTTGTTTTGTACATTTTTCCACGTGTCTTGACATCCAATGTATCCCTGCAATGTTTGGTGGAGATCTGAGTATGTAGTTTTTGACTTTATCTGGGACCTCCTATCAGAAAATTTGAAAATTCTTCAAAAATTCGTCCAAAATCTTGATGTCTCCAATCTCTTGTTTTGTACGTTTTTTCCACGTGTCTCGACCTCCAATGTATCCCTGCAAAGTTTGGTGAAGATCTGAGTATGTCGTTTTTGACCTTATCTGGAACATCCTTTCTGAAAATTTGAAAATTCTTAAAAAATTCGTCGAAAATCTTGATGTCTCCAATCTCTTGTTTTGTACGTTTTTTCCACGTGTCTTGACATCCAATGTATCCCTGCAAAGTTTGGTGAAGATCTGAGTATGTAGTTTTTGACCTTATATGGAACATCCTTTCTGAAAATTTGAAAATTCTCAAAAAATTCGTCCATAATCTTGATGTCTCCAATCTCTTGTTTTGTACGTTTTTTCCACGTGTCTTGACATCCAATGTATCCCTGCAAAGTTTGGTGAAGATCTGAGTATGTAGTTTTTGACCTTATATGGAACCTCCTTTTGAAAATTTGAAAATTCTTAAAAAATTCGTCCAAAATCTTGATGTCACCAATCCTATGTTTTGTATGTTTTTTCCACGTGTCTTGACATCCAATGTATCCATGCAAAGTTTGGTGAAGATCTGAGTATGTCGTTTTTGACCTTATCTGGAACCTCCCATCTGAAAATTTGAAAATTCTTAAAAAATTCGTCGAAAATCTTGATGTCTCCGATCTCTTGTTTTGTACGTTTTTTCCACGTGTCTTGACATGCAAAGTATTCCTGCAAAGTTTGGTGAAGATCTGAGTATGTAGTTTTTGACCTCATCTGGAACCTCCTATCTGAAAATTTGAAAATTCTTAAAAAATTCGTCCAAAATTTTGATGTCTCCAATCTCTTGTTTTGTACGTTTTTTCCACGTGTCTTGACATCCAATGTATCCCTGCAATGTTTGGTGAAGATCTGAGTATGTAGTTTTTGACCTTATCTGGAACCTCCCATCTGAAAATTTGAAAATTCCTAAAAAATCCGTCCAAAATCTTGATGACCCCAATCTCTTGTTTTGTACGTGTTTTCCACGTGTCTTGACATCCAATGTATCCCTGCAAAGTTTGGTGAAGATCTGAGTATGTAGTTTTTGACCTTATCTGGAACCTCCTATCTGAAAATTTGAAAATTCTTAAAAAATTCGTCCAAAATCTTGATGTCTCCAATCTCTTGTTTTGTACGTTTTTTCCACGTGTCTTGACATCCAATGTATCCCTGCATAGTTTGGTGAAGATCTGAGTATGTAGTTTTTGACCTTATATGGAACCTCCTTTCTGAAAATTTGAAAATTCTTAAAAAATTCGTCCAAAATCTTGATGTCTCCAATCTCTTGGTTTGTACGTTTTTTTCACGTGTCTTGACATCCAATGTATCCCTGCAAAGTTTGGTGAAGATCTGAGAATGTAGTTTTTGACCTTATCTGGAACCTCCTATCTGAAAATTTGAAAATTCTAAAAAAATTCGACCAAAATCTTGATGTCCCCAATCCTATGTTTTGTATGTTTTTTCCACGTGTCTTGACATCCAATGTATCCATGCAAAGTTTGGTGAAGATCTGAGTATGTAGTTTTTGACCTTATATGGAACCTCCTATCTGAAAATTTGAAAATTCTTAAAAAATTCGTTCAAAATCTTGATGTCTCCAATCTCTTGTTTTGTACGTTTTTTCCACGTGTCTTGACATCCAATGTATCACTGCAAAGTTTGGTGAAGATCTGAGTATGTAGTTTTTGACCTTATCTGGAACCTCCCATCTGAAAATTTGAAAATTCCTAAAAAATCCGTCCAAAATCTTGATGACCCCAATTTCATGTTTTGTACGTTTTTTCCACGTGTCTTGACATCCAATGTATCCCTGCAAAGTTTGGTGAAGATCTGAGTATGTAGTTTTTGACCTTATACGGAACCTCCTTTCTGAAAATTTGAAAATTCTTAAAAAATTCGTCCAAAATCTTGATGTCTCCAATTTCTTGTTTTGTACGTTTTTTCCACGTGTCTTGACATCCAATGTATCCATGCAAAGTTTGGTGAAGATCTGAGTATGTCGTTTTTGACCTTATCTGGAACCTCCCATCTGAAAATTTGAAAATTCTTAAAAAATTCGTCGAAAATCTTGATGTCTCCAATCTCTTGTTTTGTACGTTTTTTCCACGTGTCTTGACATGCAAAGTATCCCTGCAACGTTTGGTGAAGATCTGAGTATGTAGTTTTTGACCTTATTTGGAACCTCCTATCTGAAAATTTGAAAATTCTTCAAAAATTCGTCCAAAATCTTGATGTCTCCAATCTCTTGTTTTGTACGTTTTTTCCACGTGTCTTGACATCCAATGTATCCCTGCAATGTTTGGTGAAGATCTGAGTATGTAGTTTTTGACCTTATATGGAACCTCCTATCTGAAAATTTGAAAATTCTTAAAAAATTTGACCAAAATCTTGATGTCCCCAATCCTATGTTTTGTATGTTTTTTCCACGTGTCTTGACATCCAATGTATCCCTGCAAAGTTCGGTGAAGATCTGAGTATGTCGTTTTTTACCTTATATGGAACCTCCTATCTGAAAATTTGAAAATTCTTAAAAAATCGACCAAAATCTTGATGTCCCGAATCTTGTTTTGTATGTTTTTTCCACGTGTCTTGACATCCAATGTATTCCTGCAAAGTTTGGTGAAGATCTCAGTATGTCGTTTTTGACCTTATCTGGAACCTCCCATCTGAAAATTTGAAAATTCTTAAAAAATCCGTCCAAAATCTTGATCACCCCAATCTCTTGTTTTGTACGTTTTTTCCACGTGTCTTGACATCCAATGTATCCCTGCAAAGTTTGGTGAAGATCTGAGTATGTAGTTTTTGACCTTATCTGGAACCTCCCATCTGAAAATTTGAAAATTCCTAAAAAATCCGTCCAAAATCTTGATGACCCCAATCCCATGTTTTGTACGTTTTTTCCACGTGTCTTGACATCCAATGTATCCCTGCAAAGTTTGGTGAAGATCTGAGTATGTAGTTTTTGACCTTATCTGGATACGCATTTCTGAAAATTTGAAAATTCTTAAAAAATTCGTCCAAAACCTTGATGTCTCCAATCTCTTGTTTTGTACGTTTTTTCCACGTGTCTTAACATCCAATGTATTCCTGCAAAGTTTGGTGAAGATCTGAGTATGTAGTTTTTGACCTTATCTGGAACATCCTTTCTGAAAATTTGAAAATTCTTAAAAAATTCGTCCAAAATCTTGATGTCTCCAATCTCTTGTTTTGTACGTTTTTTCCACGTGTCTTGACATCCAATGTATCCCTGCAAAGTTTGGTGAAGATCTGAGTATGTCGTTTTTGACCTTATCTGGAACCTCCTATCTGAAAATTTGAAAATTCTTAAAAAATTCGTCAAAATCTTGATGTCTCCGATCTCTTGTTTTGTACGTTTTTTCCACGTGTCTTGACATGCAAAGTGTTCCTGCAAAGTTTGGTGAAGATCTGAGTATGTAGTTTTTGACCTCATCTGGAACCTCCTATCTGAAAATTTGAAAATTCTTAAAAAACTCGTCCAAAATCTTGATGTCTCCAATCTCTTGTTTTGTACGTTTTTTCCACGTGTCTTGACATCCAATGTATCCCTGCAAAGTTTGGTGAAGATCTGAGTATGTAGTTTTTGAACTTATCTGGCACCTCATTTCAGAAAATTTGAAAATTCCTCAAAAATCCGTCGAAAATCTTGATGTCTCCAATCTCTTGTTTTGTACATTTTTTCCACGTGTCTTGACATACAATGTATCCCTGCAATGTTTGGTGAAGATCTGAGGATGTAGTTTTTGACCTTATATGGAACCTCCTATCTGAAAATTTGAAAATTCTTAAAAAATTTGACCAAATCTTGATGTCCCCAATCCTATATCTTGTATGTTTTTTCCACGTGTCTTGACATCCAATGTATCCCTGCTAAGTTTGGTGAAGATCTGAGTATGTAGTTTTTGACCTTATATGGAACCTCCTATCTGAAAATTTGAAAATTCTTAAAAAATCCGTCGAAAATCTTGATGTCTCCAATCTCTTGTTTTGTACATTTTTTCCACGTGTCTTGACATCCAATGTATCCCTGCAAAGTTTGGTGAAGATCTGAGTATGTAGTTTTTGACCTTATATGGAACCTCCTTTCTGAAAATTTGAAAATTCTCAAAAAATTCGTCCATAATCTTGATGTCTCCAATCTCTTGTTTTGTACGTTTTTTCCACGTGTCTTGACATCCAATGTATCCCTGCAAAGTTTGGTGAAGATCTGAGTATGTAGTTTTTGACCTTGTATGGAACCTCCTTTTGAAAATTTGAAAATTCTTAAAAAATTCGTCCAAAATCTTGATGTCACCAATCCTATGTTTTGTATGTTTTTTCCACGTGTCTTGACATCCAATGTATCCATGCAAAGTTTGGTGAAGATCTGAGTATGTCGTTTTTGACCTTATCTGGAACCTCCCATCTGAAAATTTGAAAATTCTTAAAAAATTCGTCGAAAATCTTGATGTCTCCGATCTCTTGTTTTGTACGTTTTTTCCACGTGTCTTGACATGCAAAGTATTCCTGCAAAGTTTGGTGAAGATCTGAGTATGTAGTTTTTGACCTCATCTGGAACCTCCTATCTGAAAATTTGAAAATTCTTAAAAAATTCGTCCAAAATTTTGATGTCTCCAATCTCTTGTTTTGTACGTTTTTTCCACGTGTCTTGACATCCAATGTATCCCTGCAATGCTTGGTGAAGATCTGAGTATGTAGTTTTTGACCTTATCTGGAACCTCCCATCTGAAAATTTGAAAATTCCTAAAAAATCCGTCCAAAATCTTGATGACCCCAATCTCTTGTTTTGTACGTGTTTTCCACGTGTCTTGACATCCAATGTATCCCTGCAAAGTTTGGTGAAGATCTGAGTATGTAGTTTTTGACCTTATCTGGAACCTCCTATCTGAAAATTTGAAAATTCTTAAAAAATTCGTCCAAAATCTTGATGTCTCCAATCTCTTGTTTTGTACGTTTTTTCCACGTGTCTTGACATCCAATGTATCCCTGCATAGTTTGGTGAAGATCTGAGTATGTAGTTTTTGACCTTATATGGAACCTCCTTTCTGAAAATTTGAAAATTCTTAAAAAATTCGTCCAAAATCTTGATGTCTCCAATCTCTTGGTTTGTACGTTTTTTTCACGTGTCTTGACATCCAATGTATCCCTGCAAAGTTTGGTGAAGATCTGAGAATGTAGTTTTTGACCTTATCTGGAACCTCCTATCTGAAAATTTGAAAATTCTAAAAAAATTCGACCAAAATCTTGATGTCCCCAATCCTATGTTTTGTATGTTTTTTCCACGTGTCTTGACATCCAATGTATCCATGCAAAGTTTGGTGAAGATCTGAGTATGTAGTTTTTGACCTTATATGGAACCTCCTATCTGAAAATTTGAAAATTCTTAAAAAATTCGTTCAAAATCTTGATGTCTCCAATCTCTTGTTTTGTACGTTTTTTCCACGTGTCTTGACATCCAATGTATCACTGCAAAGTTTGGTGAAGATCTGAGTATGTAGTTTTTGACCTTATCTGGAACCTCCCATCTGAAAATTTGAAAATTCCTAAAAAATCCGTCCAAAATCTTGATGACCCCAATTTCATGTTTTGTACGTTTTTTCCACGTGTCTTGACATCCAATGTATCCCTGCAAAGTTTGGTGAAGATCTGAGTATGTAGTTTTTGACCTTATACGGAACCTCCTTTCTGAAAATTTGAAAATTCTTAAAAAATTCGTCCAAAATCTTGATGTCTCCAATTTCTTGTTTTGTACGTTTTTTCCACGTGTCTTGACATCCAATGTATCCATGCAAAGTTTGGTGAAGATCTGAGTATGTCGTTTTTGACCTTATCTGGAACCTCCCATCTGAAAATTTGAAAATTCTTAAAAAATTCGTCGAAAATCTTGATGTCTCCAATCTCTTGTTTTGTACGTTTTTTCCACGTGTCTTGACATGCAAAGTATCCCTGCAACGTTTGGTGAAGATCTGAGTATGTAGTTTTTGACCTTATTTGGAACCTCCTATCTGAAAATTTGAAAATTCTTCAAAAATTCGTCCAAAATCTTGATGTCTCCAATCTCTTGTTTTGTACGTTTTTTCCACGTGTCTTGACATCCAATGTATCCCTGCAATGTTTGGTGAAGATCTGAGTATGTAGTTTTTGACCTTATATGGAACCTCCTATCTGAAAATTTGAAAATTCTTAAAAAATTTGACCAAAATCTTGATGTCCCCAATCCTATGTTTTGTATGTTTTTTCCACGTGTCTTGACATCCAATGTATCCCTGCAAAGTTCGGTGAAGATCTGAGTATGTCGTTTTTTACCTTATATGGAACCTCCTATCTGAAAATTTGAAAATTCTTAAAAAATCGACCAAAATCTTGATGTCCCGAATCTTGTTTTGTATGTTTTTTCCACGTGTCTTGACATCCAATGTATTCCTGCAAAGTTTGGTGAAGATCTCAGCATGTCGTTTTTGACCTTATCTGGAACCTCCCATCTGAAAATTTGAAAATTCTTAAAAAATCCGTCCAAAATCTTGATCACCCCAATCTCTTGTTTTGTACGTTTTTTCCACGTGTCTTGACATCCAATGTATCCCTGCAAAGTTTGGTGAAGATCTGAGTATGTAGTTTTTGACCTTATCTGGAACCTCCCATCTGAAAATTTGAAAATTCCTAAAAAATCCGTCCAAAATCTTGATGACCCCAATCCCATGTTTTGTACGTTTTTCCACGTGTCTTGACATCCAATGTATCCCTGCAAAGTTTGGTGAAGATCTGAGTATGTAGTTTTTGACCTTATCTGGATACGCATTTCTGAAAATTTGAAAATTCTTAAAAAATTCGTCCAAAACCTTGATGTCTCCAATCTCTTGTTTTGTACGTTTTTTCCACGTGTCTTAACATCCAATGTATTCCTGCAAAGTTTGGTGAAGATCTGAGTATGTAGTTTTTGACCTTATCTGGAACATCCTTTCTGAAAATTTGAAAATTCTTAAAAAATTCGTCCAAAATCTTGATGTCTCCAATCTCTTGTTTTGTACGTTTTTTCCACGTGTCTTGACATCCAATGTATCCCTGCAAAGTTTGGTGAAGATCTGAGTATGTCGTTTTTGACCTTATCTGGAACCTCCTATCTGAAAATTTGAAAATTCTTAAAAAATTCGTCAAAATCTTGATGTCTCCGATCTCTTGTTTTGTACGTTTTTTCCACGTGTCTTGACATGCAAAGTGTTCCTGCAAAGTTTGGTGAAGATCTGAGTATGTAGTTTTTGACCTCATCTGGAACCTCCTATCTGAAAATTTGAAAATTCTTAAAAAACTCGTCCAAAATCTTGATGTCTCCAATCTCTTGTTTTGTACGTTTTTTCCACGTGTCTTGACATCCAATGTATCCCTGCAAAGTTTGGTGAAGATCTGAGTATGTAGTTTTTGAACTTATCTGGCACCTCATTTCAGAAAATTTGAAAATTCCTCAAAAATTCGTCCAAAATCTTGATGTCTCCAATCTTTTGTTTTGTACGTTTTTCCCACGTGTCTTGACATCCAATGTATCCCTGCAAAATTTGGTGAAGATCTGAGTATGTAGTTTTTGACCTTATCTGGCACCTCATTTCTGAAAATTTGAAAATTCCTCAAAAATTCGTCCAAAATCTTGATGTCTCCAATCTCTTGTTTTGTACGTTTTTTCCACGTGTCTTGACATCCAATGTATCCCTGCAAAGTTTGGTAAAGATCTGAGTATGTAGTTTTTGACCTTATATGTAACCTCCTTTCTGAAAATTTGAAAATTCTTAAAAAATTCGACCAAAATCTTGATGTCCCCAATCCAATGTTTTGTATGTTTTTTCCACGTGTCTTGACATCCAATGTATCCATGCAAAGTTTGGTGAATATCTGAGTATGTCGTTTTTGACCTTATCTGGAACCTCCCATCTGAAAATTTAAAAATTCTTAAAAAATCCGTCGAAAATCTTGATGTCTCCAATCTCTTGTTTTGTACATTTTTTCCACGTGTCTTGACATACAATGTATCCCTGCAATGTTTGGTGAAGATCTGAGGATGTAGTTTTTGACCTTATATGGAACCTCCTATCTGAAAATTTGAAAATTCTTAAAAAATTTGACCAAATCTTGATGTCCCCAATCCTATGTCTTGTATGTTTTTTCCACGTGTCTTGACATCCAATGTATCCCTGCTAAGTTTGGTGAAGATCTGAGTATGTAGTTTTTGACCTTATATGGAACCTCCTATCTGAAAATTTGAAAATTCTTAAAAAATCCGTCGAAAATCTTGATGTCTCCAATCTCTTGTTTTGTACATTTTTTCCACGTGTCTTGACATCCAATGTATCCCTGCAATGTTTGGTGAAGATCTGAGTATGTAGTTTTTGACCTTATATGGAACCTCCTATGTGAAAATTTGAAAATTCTTAAAAAATTCGTTCAAAATCTTGATGTCTCCAATCTCTTGTTTTGTACGTTTTTTCCACGTGTCTTGACATCCAATGTATCCCTGCAAAGTTTGGTGAAGATCTGAGTATGTAGTTTTTGACCTTATACGGAACCTCCTTTCTGAAAATTTGAAAATTCTTAAAAAATTCGTCCAAAATCTTGATGTCTCCAATTTCTTGTTTTGTACGTTTTTCCCACGTGTCTTGACATCCAATGTATCCATGCAAAGTTTGGTGAAGATCTGAGTATGTCGTTTTTGACCTTATCTGGAACCTCCCATCTGAAAATTTGAAAATTCTTAAAAAATTTGTCGAAAATCTTGATGTCTCCAATGTCTTGTTTTGTACGTTTTTTCCACGTGTCCTGACATGCAAAGTATCCCTGCAACGTTTGGTGAAGATCTGAGTATGTAGTTTTTGACCTTATCTGGAACCTCCTATCTGAAAATTTGAAAATTCTTCAAAAATTCGTCCAAAATCTTGATGTCTCCAATCTCTTGTTTTGTTCGTTTTTTCCACGTGTCTTGACATCCAATGTATCCCTGCAAAGTTTGGTGAAGATCTGAGTATGTAGTTTTTGACCTTATCTGGAACCTCCCATCTGAAAATTCGAAAATTCCTAAAAAATCCGTCCAAAATCTTGATGAACCCAATCTCTTGTTTTATACGTTTTTTCCACGTGTCTTGACATCCAATGTATCCCTGCAAAGTTTGGTGAAGATCTGAGTATGTAGTTTTTGACCTTATACGGAACCTCCTTTCTGAAAATTTGAAAATTCTTAAAAAATTCGTCCAAAACCTTGATGTCTCCAATTTCTTGTTTTGTACGTTTTTTCCACGTGTCTTGACATCCAATGTATCCATGCAAAGTTTGGTGAAGATCTGAGTATGTCGTTTTTGACCTTATCTGCAACCTCCCATCTGAAAATTTGAAAATTCTTAAAAAATTTGTCGAAAATCTTGATGTCTCCAATCTCTTGTTTTGTTCGTTTTTTCCACGTGTCTTGACATGCAAAGTATCCCTGCAACGTTTGGTGAAGATCTGAGTATGTAGTTTTTGACCTTATATGGAACCTCCTATCTGAAAATTTGAAAATTCTTAAAAAATTTGACCAAAATCTTGATATCCTCAATCCTATGTTTTGTATGTTTTTTCCACGTGGCTTGACATCCAATGTATCCCTGCAAAGTTTGGTGAAGATCTGAGTATGTAGTTTTAGACCTTATCTGGAACCTCCTATCTGAAAATTTGAAAATTTTTAAAAAATTCGTCCAAGATCTTGATGTCTCCAATCTCTTGTTTTGTACGTTTTTTCCACGTGTCTTGACATCCAATGTATCCCTGCAAAGTTTGGTGAAGATCTGAGTATGTAGTTTTTGACCTTATCTGGCACCTCATTTCTGAAAATTTGAAAATTCCTCAAAAATTCGTCCAAAATCTTGATGTCTCCAATCTCTTGTTTTGTACGTTTTTCCCACGTGTCTTGACATCCAATGTATCCCTGCAAAGTTTGGTGAAGATCTGAGTATGTAGTTTTTGACCTTATCTGGCACCTCATTTCTGAAAATTTGAAAATTCCTCAAAAATTCGTCCAAAATCTTGATGTCTCCAATCTCTTGTTTTGTACGTTTTTTCCACGTGTCTTGACATCCAATGTATCCCTGCAAAGTTTGGTGAAGATCTGAGTATGTCGTTTTTGACCTTATCTGGAACCTCCTATCTGAAAATTTGAAAATTCTTAAAAAAATCGTCCAAAATCTTGATGTCTCCAATCTCTTGTTTTGTACGTTTTTCCACGTGTCTTGACATCCAATGTATCCCTGCAAAGTTTGGTGAAGATCTGAGTATGTAGTTTTTGACCTTATATGGAACCTCCTATCTGAAAATTTGAAAATTCTTAAAAAATTCCACCAAAATCTTGATGTCCCCAATCCTATGTTTTGTATGTTTTTTCCACGTGTCTTGACATCCAATGTATCCATGCAAAGTTTGGTGAAGATCTGAGTATGTCGTTTTTGACCTTATCTGGAACCTCCCATCTGAAAATTTAAAAATTCTTAAAAAATCCGTCGAAAATCTTGATGTCTCCAATCTCTTGTTTTGTACATTTTTTCCACGTGTCTTGACATACAATGTATCCCTGCAAAGTTTGGTGAAGATCTGAGTATGTAGTTTTTGACCTTATATGGAACCTCCTATCTGAAAATTTGAAAATTCTTAAAAAATTTGACCAAATCTTGATGTCCCCAATCCTATGTCTTGTATGTTTTTTCCACGTGTCTTGACATCCAATGTATCCCTGCTAAGTTTGGTGAAGATCTGAGTATGTAGTTTTTGACCTTATATGGAACCTCCTATCTGAAAATTTGAAATTTCTTAAAAAATTCGTTCAAAATCTTGATGTCTCCAATCTCTTGTTTTGTACGTTTTTTCCACGTGTCTTGACATCCAATGTATCCCTGCAAAGTTTGGTGAAGATCTGAGTATGTAGTTTTTGACCTTATACGGAACCTCCTTTCTGAAAATTTGAAAATTCTTAAAAAATTCGTTCAAAATCTTGATGTCTCCAATCTCTTGTTTTGTACGTTTTTTCCACGTGTCTTGACATCCAATGTATCCCTGCAAAGTTTGGTGAAGATCTGAGTATGTAGTTTTTGACCTTATATGGAACCTGCCATCTGAAAATTCGAAAATTCATAAAAAATCCGTCCAAAATCTTGATGACCCCAATCTCTTGTTTTATACGTTTTATCCACGTGTCTTGACATCCAATGTATCCCTGCAAAGTTTGGTGAAGATCTGAGTATGTAGTTTTTGACCTTATACGGAACCTCCTTTCTGAAAATTTGAAAATTCTTAAAAAATTCGTCCAAAATCTTGATGTCTCCAATTTCTTGTTTTGTACGTTTTTTCCACGTGTCTTGACATCCAATGTATCCATGCAAAGTTTGGTGAAGATCTGAGTATGTCGTTTTTGACCTTATCTGGAACCTCCCATCTGAAAATTTGAAAATTCTTAAAAAATTCATCCAAAATCTTGATGTCTCCAATCTTTTGTTTTGTACGTTTTTTCCACGTGTCCTGACATCCAATGTATCCCTGCAAAGTTTGGTGAAGATCTGAGTATGTAGTTTTTGACCTTAAATGGAACCTCCTATCTGAAAATTTGAAAATTCTTAAAAAATTCGTCCAAAATCTTGATGTCTCCAATCTCTTGGTTTGTATGTTTTCCCCACGTGTCTTGACATCCAATGTATCCCTGCAAAGTTTGGTGAAGATCTGAGTATGTAGTTTTTGACCTTATCTGGAACCTCATTTCTGAAAATTTGAAAATTCCTCAAAAATTCGTCCAAAATCTTGATGTCTCCAATCTCTTGTTTTGTACGTTTTTTCCACGTGTCTTGACATCCAATGTGTCCCTGCAAAGTTTGGTGAAGATCTGAGTATGTAGTTTTTGACCTTATCTGGAACCTCCTATCTGAAAATTTGAAAATTCTTAAAAAATTCTTCCAAAATCTTGATGTCTCCAATCTCTTGTTTTGTACGTTTTTTCCACGTGTCTTGACATCCAATGTATCCCTGCATAGTTTGGTGAAGATCTGAGTATGCAGTTTTTGACCTTATATGGAACCTCCTATCTGAAAATTTGAAAATTCTTAAAAAATTCGACCAAAATCTTGATGTCCCCAATCCTATGTCTTGTATGTTTTTTTCACGTGTCTTGACTCCAATGTATCCCTGCAAAGTTTGGTGAAGATCTGAGTATGTCGTTTTTGACCTTATCTGGAACCTCCTATCTGAAAATTTGAAAATTCTTAAAAAATTCGTCCAAAATCTTGATGTCTCCAATCTCTTGTTTTGTACGTTTTTCCACGTGTCTTGACATCCAATGTATCCCTGCAAAGTTTGGTGAAGATCTGAGTATGTAGTTTTTGACCTTATATGGAACCTCCTATCTGAAAATTTGAAAATTCTTAAAAAATTCGACCAAAATCTTGATGTCCCCAATCCTATGTTTTGTATGTTTTTTCCACGTGTCTTGACATCCAATGTATCCATGCAAAGTTTGGTGAAGATCTGAGTATGTCGTTTTTGACCTTATCTGGAACCTCCCATCTGAAAATTTGAAAATTCTTAAAAAATTCGTCGAAAATCTTGATGTCTCCAATGTCTTGTTTTGTACGTTTTTTCCACGTGTCTTGACATGCAAAGTATCCCTGCAACGTTTGGTGAAGATCTGAGTATGTAGTTTTTGACCTTATCTGGAACCTCCTATCTGAAAATTTGAAAATTCTTCAAAAATTCGTCCAAAATCTTGATGTCTCCAATCTCTTGTTTTGTTCGTTTTTTCCACGTGTCTTGACATCCAATGTATCCCTGCAAAGTTTGGTGAAGATCTGAGTATGTAGTTTTTGACCTTATCTGGAACCTCCCATCTGAAAATTCGAAAATTCCTAAAAAATCCGTCCAAAATCTTGATGACCCCAATCTCTTGTTTTATACGTTTTTTCCACGTGTCTTGACATCCAATGTATCCCTGCAAAGTTTGGTGAAGATGTGAGTATGTAGTTTTTGACCTTATACGGAACCTCCTTTCTGAAAATTTGAAAATTCTTAAAAAATTCGTCCAAAATATTGATGTCTCTAATTTCTTGTTTTGTACGTTTTTTCCACGTGTCTTGACATCCAATGTATCCATGCAAAGTTTGGTGAAGATCTGAGTATGTCGTTTTTGACCTTATCTGGAACCTCCCATCTGAAAATTTGAAAATTCTTAAAAAATTTGTCGAAAATCTTGATGTCTCCAATCTCTTGTTTTGTACGTTTTTTCCACGTGTCTTGACATGCAAAGTATCCCTGCAACGTTTGGTGAAGATCTGAGTATGTAGTTTTTGACCTTATATGGAACCTCCTATCTGAAAATTTGAAAATTCTTAAAAAATTTGACCAAAATCTTGATATCCCCAATCCTATGTTTTGTATGTTTTTTCCACGTGTCTTGACATCCAATGTATCCCTGCAAAGTTTGGTGAAGATCTGAGTATGTAGTTTTAGACCTTATCTGGAACCTCCTATCTGAAAATTTGAAAATTTTTAAAAAATTCGTCCAAAATCTTGATGTCTCCAATCTCTTGTTTTGTACGTTTTTTCCACGTGTCTTGACCTCCAATGTATCCCTGCAATGTTTGGTGAAGATCTGAGTATGTAGTTTTTGACCTTATATGGAACCTCCTATCTGAAAATTTGAAAATTCTTAAAAAATTCGTCCAAAATCTTGATGTCTCCAATCTTTTGTTTTGTACGTTTTTTCCACGTGTCTTGACATCCAATGTATCCCTGCAAAGTTTGGTGAAGATCTGAGTATGTAGTTTTTGACCTTAAATGGAACCTCCTATCTGAAAATTTGAAAATTCTTAAAAAATTCGTCCAAAATCTTGATGTCTCCAATCTCTTGTTTTGTACGTTTTTTCCACGTGTCTTGACATCCAATGTATCCCTGCATAGTTTGGTGAAGATCTGAGAATGTAGTTTTTGACCTTATATGGAACCTCCTATCTGAAAATTTGAAAATTCTTAAAAAATTCGACCAAAATCTTGAAGTCCCCAATCCTATGTCTTGTATGTTTTTTTCACGTGTCTTGACATCCAATGTATCCCTGCAAAGTTTGGTGAAGATCTGAGTATGTAGTTTTTGACCTTATCTGGAACCTCCTATCTGAAAATTTGAAAATTCTTAAAAAATTCGACCAAAATCTTGATGTCCCGAATCTTATGTTTTGTATGTTTTTTCCACGTGTCTTGACATCCAATGTATTCCTGCAAAGTTTGGTGAAGATCTGAGTATGTCGTTTTTGACCTTATCTGGAACCTCCCATCTGAAAATTTGAAAATTCTTAAAAAATCCGTCCAAAATCTTGAAGACCCCAATCTCTTGTTTTGTACGTTTTTTCCACGTGTCTTGACATCCAATGTATCACTGCAAAGTTTGGTGAAGATCTGAGTATGTAGTTTTTGACCTTATCTGGAACCTCCCATCTGAAAATTTGAAAATTCCTAAAAAATCCGTCCAAAATCTTGATGACCCCAATCCCTTGTTTTGTACGTTTTTTCCACGTGTCTTGACATCCAATGTATCCCTGCAAAGTTTGGTGAAGATCTGAGTATGTAGTTTTTGACCTTATCTGGAACCGCATTTCTGAAAATTTGAAAATTCTTAAAAAATTCGTCCAAAATCTTGATGTCTCCAATCTCTTGTTTTGTACGTTTTTTCCACGTGTCTTAACATCCAATGTATTCCTGCAAAGTTTGGTGAAGATCTGAGTATGTAGTTTTTGACCTTATATGGAACCTGAAAATTTGAAAATTCTTAAAAAATTCGACCAAAATCTAGATGTCCCCAATCCTATGTTTTGTATGTTTTTTCCACGTGTCTTGACATCCAATGTATCCATGCAAAGTTTGGTGAAGATCTGAGTATGTAGTTTTTGACCTTAATGGAACCTCCTATCTGAAAATTTGAAAATTCTTAAAAAATTCGTTCAAAATCTTGATTTCTCCAATCTTCTGTTTTGTACGTTTTTTCCACGTGTCTTGACATCCAATGTATCCCTGCAAAGTTTGGTGAAGATCTGAGTATGTAGTTTTTGACCTTATGTGGAACCTCCCATCTGAAAATTTGAAAATTCCTAAAAAATCCGTCCAAAATATTGATGACCCCAATCTCTTGTTTTGTACGTTTTTTCCACGTGTCTTGAAATCCAATGTATCCCTGCAAACTTTGGTGAAGATCTGAGTATGTCGTTTTTGACCTTATCTGGAACCTCCCATCTGAAAATTTGAAAATTCTTCAAAAATTCGTCGAAAATCTTGATGTCTCCAATCTCTTGTTTTGTACGTTTTTTCCACGTGTCTTGACATCCAATGTATCCCTGCAAAGTTTGGTGAAGATCTGAGTATGTAGTTTTTGACCTTATATGGAACCTCCTATCTGAAAATTTGAAAATTCTTAAAAAATTCGTCCAAAATCTTGATGTCACCAATCCTATGTTTTGTATGTTTTTTCCACGTGTCTTGACATCCAATGTATCCCTGCAAAGTTTGGTGAAGATCTGAGTATGTAGTTTTTGACCTTATCTGGAACCTCCTATCTGAAAAATTGAAAAATTTAAAAAATTCGTCCAAAATCTTGTTGTCTCCAATCTCTTGTTTTGTACGTTTTTTCCACGTGTCTCGACCTCCAATGTATCCCTGCAAAGTTTGGTGAAGATCTGAGTATGTCGTTTTTGACCTTATCTGGAACATCCTATCTGAAAATTTGAAAATTCTTAAAAAATTCGTCCAAAATCTTGATGTCTCCAATCTCTTGTTTTGTACGTTTTTTCCACGTGTCTTGACATCCAATGTATCCTTGCAAAGTTTGGTGAAGATCTGAGTATGTCGTTTTTGACCTTATCTGGAACCTCCTATCTGAAAATTTGAAAATTCTTAAAAAATTCGTCGAAAATCTTGATGTCTCCGATATCTTGTTTTGTACGTTTTTTCCACGTGTCTTGACATGCAAAGTATTCCTGCAAAGTTTGGTGAAGATCTGAGTATGTAGTTTTTGACCTCATCTGGAACCACCTATCTGAAAATTTGAAAATTCTTAAAAAATTCGTCCAAAATCTTGATGTCTCCAATCTCTTGTTTTGTACGTTTTTTCCACGTGTCTTGACATCCAATGTATCCCTGCAAAGTTTGGTGAAGATCTGAGTATGTAGTTTTTGACTTTATCTGGCACCTCATTTCTGAAAATTTGAAAATTCCTCAAAAATTCGTCCAAAATCTTGATGTCACCAATCTCTTGTTTTGTACGTTTTTCCCACGTGTCTTGACATCCAATGTATCCCTGCAAAGTTTGGTGAAGATCTGAGTATGTAGTTTTTGACCTTATCTGGCACCTCATTTCTGAAAATTTGAAAATTCCTCAAAAATTCGTCCAAAATCTTGATGTCTCCAATCTCTTGTTTTGTACGTTTTTTCCACGTGTCTTGACATCCAATGTATCCCTGCAAAGTTTGGTGAAGATCTGAGTATGTCGTTTTTGACCTTATCTGGAGCCTCCTATCTGAAAATTTGAAAATTCTTAAAAAAATCGTCCAAAATCTTGATGTCTCCAATCTCTTGTTTTGTACGTTTTTCCACGTGTCTTGACATCCAATGTATCCCTGCAAAGTTTGGTGAAGATCTGAGTATGTAGTTTTTGACCTTATATGGAACCTCCTATCTGAAAATTTGAAAATTCTTAAAAAATTCCACCAAAATCTTGATGTCCCCAATCCTATGTTTTGTATGTTTTTTCCACGTGTCTTGACATCCAATGTATCCATGCAAAGTTTGGTGAAGATCTGAGTATGTCGTTTTTGACCTTATCTGGAACCTCCCATCTGAAAATTTAAAAATTCTTAAAAAATCCGTCGAAAATCTTGATGTCTCCAATCTCTTGTTTTGTACATTTTTTCCACGTGTCTTGACATCCAATGTATCCCTGCAAAGTTTGGTGAAGATCTGAGTATGTAGTTTTTGACTTTATCTGGCACCTCATTTCTGAAAATTTGAAAATTCCTCAAAAATTCGTCCAAAATCTTGATGTCACCAATCTCTTGTTTTGTACGTTTTTCCCACGTGTCTTGACATCCAATGTATCCCTGCAAAGTTTGGTGAAGATCTGAGTATGTAGTTTTTGACCTTATCTGGCACCTCATTTCTGAAAATTTGAAAATTCCTCAAAAATTCGTCCAAAATCTTGATGTCTCCAATCTCTTGTTTTGTACGTTTTTTCCACGTGTCTTGACATCCAATGTATCCCTGCAAAGTTTGGTGAAGATCTGAGTATGTCGTTTTTGACCTTATCTGGAACCTCCTATCTGAAAATTTGAAAATTCTTAAAAAAATCGTCCAAAATCTTGATGTCTCCAATCTCTTGTTTTGTACGTTTTTCCACGTGTCTTGACATCCAATGTATCCCTGCAAAGTTTGGTGAAGATCTGAGTATGTAGTTTTTGACCTTATATGGAACCTCCTATCTGAAAATTTGAAAATTCTTAAAAAATTCCACCAAAATCTTGATGTCCCCAATCCTATGTTTTGTATGTTTTTTCCACGTGTCTTGACATACAATGTATCCCTGCAATGTTTGGTGAAGATCTGAGTATGTAGTTTTTGACCTTATATGGAACCTCCTATCTGAAAATTTGAAAATTCTTAAAAAATCCGTCGAAAATCTTGATGTCTCCAATCTCTTGTTTTGTACATTTTTTCCACGTGTCTTGACATCCAATGTATCCCTGCAATGCTTGGTGAAGATCTGAGTATGTAGTTTTTGACCTTATATGGAACCTCCTATCTGAAAATTTGAAAATTCTTAAAAAATCCGTCGAAAATCTTGATGTCTCCAATCTCTTGTTTTGTACATTTTTTCCACGTGTCTTGACATCCAATGTATCCCTGTAATGTTTGGTGAAGATCTGAGTATGTAGTTTTTGACCTTATATGGAACCTCCTATCTGAAAATTTGAAATTTCTTAAAAAATTCGTTCAAAATCTTGATGTCTCCAATCTCTTGTTTTGTACGTTTTTTCCACGTGTCTTGACATCCAATGTATCCCTGCAAAGTTTGGTGAAGATCTGAGTATGCAGTTTTTGACCTTATACGGAACCTCCTTTCTGAAAATTTGAAAATTCTTAAAAAATTCGTTCAAAATCTTGATGTCTCCAATCTCTTGTTTTGTACGTTTTTTCCACGTGTCTTGACATCCAATGTATCCCTGCAAAGTTTGGTGAAGATCTGAGTATGTAGTTTTTGACCTTATATGGAACCTGCCATCTGAAAATTCGAAAATTCCTAAAAAATCCGTCCAAAATCTTGATGACCCCAATCTCTTGTTTTATACGTTTTTTCCACGTGTCTTGACATCCAATGTATCCCTGCAAAGTTTGGTGAAGATCTGAGTATGTAGTTTTTGACCTTATACGGAACCTCCTTTCTGAAAATTTGAAAATTCTTAAAAAATTCGTCCAAAATCTTGATGTCTCCAATTTCTTGTTTTGTACGTTTTTTCCACGTGTCTTGACATCCAATGTATCCATGCAAAGTTTGGTGAAGATCTGAGTATGTCGTTTTTGACCTTATCTGGAACCTCCCATCTGAAAATTTGAAAATTCTTAAAAAATTTGTCGAAAATCTTGATGTCTCCAATCTCTTGTTTTGTTCGTTTTTTCCACGTGTCTTGACATGCAAAGTATCCCTGCAACGTTTGGTGAAGATCTGAGTATGTAGTTTTTGACCTTATATGGAACCTCCTATCTGAAAATTTGAAAATTCTTAAAAAATTAAGAAATCTTAAAAAATCTGAGTATGTAGTTTTTGACTTTATCTGGCACCTCATTTCTGAAAATTTGAAAATTCCTCAAAAATTCGTCCAAAATCTTGATGTCACCAATCTCTTGTTTTGTACGTTTTTCCCACGTGTCTTGACATCCAATGTATCCCTGCAAAGTTTGGTGAAGATCTGAGTATGTAGTTTTTGACCTTATCTGGCACCTCATTTCTGAAAATTTGAAAATTCCTCAAAAATTCGTCCAAAACATTGATGTCTCCAATCTCTTGTTTTGTACGTTTTTTCCACGTGTCTTGACATCCAATGTATCCCTGCAAAGTTTGGTGAAGATCTGAGTATGTCGTTTTTGACCTTATCTGGAACCTCCTATCTGAAAATTTGAAAATTCTTAAAAAATTCCACCAAAATCTTGATGTCCCCAATCCTATGTTTTGTATGTTTTTTCCACGTGTCTTGACATCCAATGTATCCATGCAAAGTTTGGTGAAGATCTGAGTATGTCGTTTTTGACCTCATCTGGAACCACCTATCTGAAAATTTGAAAATTCTTAAAAAATTCGTCCAAAATCTTGATGTCTCCAATCTCTTGTTTTGTACGTTTTTTCCACGTGTCTTGACATCCAATGTATCCCTGCAAAGTTTGGTGAAGATCTGAGTATGTAGTTTTTGACTTTATCTGGCACCTCATTTCTGAAAATTTGAAAATTCCTCAAAAATTCGTCCAAAATCTTGATGTCACCAATCTCTTGTTTTGTACGTTTTTCCCACGTGTCTTGACATCCAATGTATCCCTGCAAAGTTTGGTGAAGATCTGAGTATGTAGTTTTTGACCTTATCTGGCACCTCATTTCTGAAAATTTGAAAATTCCTCAAAAATTCGTCCAAAATCTTGATGTCTCCAATCTCTTGTTTTGTACGTTTTTTCCACGTGTCTTGACATCCAATGTATCCCTGCAAAGTTTGGTGAAGATCTGAGTATGTCGTTTTTGACCTTATCTGGAGCCTCCTATCTGAAAATTTGAAAATTCTTAAAAAAATCGTCCAAAATCTTGATGTCTCCAATCTCTTGTTTTGTACGTTTTTCCACGTGTCTTGACATCCAATGTATCCCTGCAAAGTTTGGTGAAGATCTGAGTATGTAGTTTTTGACCTTATATGGAACCTCCTATCTGAAAATTTGAAAATTCTTAAAAAATTCCACCAAAATCTTGATGTCCCCAATCCTATGTTTTGTATGTTTTTTCCACGTGTCTTGACATCCAATGTATCCATGCAAAGTTTGGTGAAGATCTGAGTATGTCGTTTTTGACCTTATCTGGAACCTCCCATCTGAAAATTTAAAAATTCTTAAAAAATCCGTCGAAAATCTTGATGTCTCCAATCTCTTGTTTTGTACATTTTTTCCACGTGTCTTGACATCCAATGTATCCCTGCAAAGTTTGGTGAAGATCTGAGTATGTAGTTTTTGACTTTATCTGGCACCTCATTTCTGAAAATTTGAAAATTCCTCAAAAATTCGTCCAAAATCTTGATGTCACCAATCTCTTGTTTTGTACGTTTTTCCCACGTGTCTTGACATCCAATGTATCCCTGCAAAGTTTGGTGAAGATCTGAGTATGTAGTTTTTGACCTTATCTGGCACCTCATTTCTGAAAATTTGAAAATTCCTCAAAAATTCGTCCAAAATCTTGATGTCTCCAATCTCTTGTTTTGTACGTTTTTTCCACGTGTCTTGACATCCAATGTATCCCTGCAAAGTTTGGTGAAGATCTGAGTATGTCGTTTTTGACCTTATCTGGAACCTCCTATCTGAAAATTTGAAAATTCTTAAAAAAATCGTCCAAAATCTTGATGTCTCCAATCTCTTGTTTTGTACGTTTTTCCACGTGTCTTGACATCCAATGTATCCCTGCAAAGTTTGGTGAAGATCTGAGTATGTAGTTTTTGACCTTATATGGAACCTCCTATCTGAAAATTTGAAAATTCTTAAAAAATTCCACCAAAATCTTGATGTCCCCAATCCTATGTTTTGTATGTTTTTTCCACGTGTCTTGACATACAATGTATCCCTGCAATGTTTGGTGAAGATCTGAGTATGTAGTTTTTGACCTTATATGGAACCTCCTATCTGAAAATTTGAAAATTCTTAAAAAATCCGTCGAAAATCTTGATGTCTCCAATCTCTTGTTTTGTACATTTTTTCCACGTGTCTTGACATCCAATGTATCCCTGCAATGCTTGGTGAAGATCTGAGTATGTAGTTTTTGACCTTATATGGAACCTCCTATCTGAAAATTTGAAAATTCTTAAAAAATCCGTCGAAAATCTTGATGTCTCCAATCTCTTGTTTTGTACATTTTTTCCACGTGTCTTGACATCCAATGTATCCCTGTAATGTTTGGTGAAGATCTGAGTATGTAGTTTTTGACCTTATATGGAACCTCCTATCTGAAAATTTGAAATTTCTTAAAAAATTCGTTCAAAATCTTGATGTCTCCAATCTCTTGTTTTGTACGTTTTTTCCACGTGTCTTGACATCCAATGTATCCCTGCAAAGTTTGGTGAAGATCTGAGTATGCAGTTTTTGACCTTATACGGAACCTCCTTTCTGAAAATTTGAAAATTCTTAAAAAATTCGTTCAAAATCTTGATGTCTCCAATCTCTTGTTTTGTACGTTTTTTCCACGTGTCTTGACATCCAATGTATCCCTGCAAAGTTTGGTGAAGATCTGAGTATGTAGTTTTTGACCTTATATGGAACCTGCCATCTGAAAATTCGAAAATTCCTAAAAAATCCGTCCAAAATCTTGATGACCCCAATCTCTTGTTTTATACGTTTTTTCCACGTGTCTTGACATCCAATGTATCCCTGCAAAGTTTGGTGAAGATCTGAGTATGTAGTTTTTGACCTTATACGGAACCTCCTTTCTGAAAATTTGAAAATTCTTAAAAAATTCGTCCAAAATCTTGATGTCTCCAATTTCTTGTTTTGTACGTTTTTTCCACGTGTCTTGACATCCAATGTATCCATGCAAAGTTTGGTGAAGATCTGAGTATGTCGTTTTTGACCTTATCTGGAACCTCCCATCTGAAAATTTGAAAATTCTTAAAAAATTTGTCGAAAATCTTGATGTCTCCAATCTCTTGTTTTGTTCGTTTTTTCCACGTGTCTTGACATGCAAAGTATCCCTGCAACGTTTGGTGAAGATCTGAGTATGTAGTTTTTGACCTTATATGGAACCTCCTATCTGAAAATTTGAAAATTCTTAAAAAATTAAGAAATCTTAAAAAATCTGAGTATGTAGTTTTTGACTTTATCTGGCACCTCATTTCTGAAAATTTGAAAATTCCTCAAAAATTCGTCCAAAATCTTGATGTCACCAATCTCTTGTTTTGTACGTTTTTCCCACGTGTCTTGACATCCAATGTATCCCTGCAAAGTTTGGTGAAGATCTGAGTATGTAGTTTTTGACCTTATCTGGCACCTCATTTCTGAAAATTTGAAAATTCCTCAAAAATTCGTCCAAAACATTGATGTCTCCAATCTCTTGTTTTGTACGTTTTTTCCACGTGTCTTGACATCCAATGTATCCCTGCAAAGTTTGGTGAAGATCTGAGTATGTCGTTTTTGACCTTATCTGGAACCTCCTATCTGAAAATTTGAAAATTCTTAAAAAAATCGTCCAAAATCTTGATGTCTCCAATCTCTTGTTTTGTACGTTTTTCCACGTGTCTTGACATCCAATGTATCCCTGCAAAGTTTGGTGAAGATCTGAGTATGTAGTTTTTGACCTTATATGGAACCTCCTATCTGAAAATTTGAAAATTCTTAAAAAATTCCACCAAAATCTTGATGTCCCCAATCCTATGTTTTGTATGTTTTTTCCACGTGTCTTGACATACAATGTATCCCTGCAATGTTTGGTGAAGATCTGAGTATGTAGTTTTTGACCTTATATGGAACCTCCTATCTGAAAATTTGAAAATTCTTAAAAAATCCGTCGAAAATCTTGATGTCTCCAATCTCTTGTTTTGTACATTTTTTCCACGTGTCTTGACATGCAATGTATCCCTGCAATGCTTGGTGAAGATCTGAGTATGTAGTTTTTGACCTTATATGGAACCTCCTATCTGAAAATTTGAAAATTCTTAAAAAATCCGTCGAAAATCTTGATGTCTCCAATCTCTTGTTTTGTACATTTTTTCCACGTGTCTTGACATCCAATGTATCCCTGCAATGTTTGGTGAAGATCTGAGTATGTAGTTTTTGACCTTATATGGAACCTCCTATCTGAAAATTTGAAATTTCTTAAAAAATTCGTTCAAAATCTTGATGTCTCCAATCTCTTGTTTTGTACGTTTTTTCCACGTGTCTTGACATCCAATGTATCCCTGCAAAGTTTGGTGAAGATCTGAGTATGTAGTTTTTGACCTTATACGGAACCTCCTTTCTGAAAATTTGAAAATTCTTAAAAAATTCGTTCAAAATCTTGATGTCTCCAATCTCTTGTTTTGTACGTTTTTTCCACGTGTCTTGACATCCAATGTATCCCTGCAAAGTTTGGTGAAGATCTGAGTATGTAGTTTTTGACCTTATATGGAACCTGCCATCTGAAAATTCGAAAATTCCTAAAAAATCCGTCCAAAATCTTGATGACCCCAATCTCTTGTTTTATACGTTTTTTCCACGTGTCTTGACATCCAATGTATCCCTGCAAAGTTTGGTGAAGATCTGAGTATGTAGTTTTTGACCTTATACGGAACCTCCTATCTGAAAATTTGAAAATTCTTAAAAAATTTGACCAAAATCTTGATATCCCCAATCCTATGTTTTGTATGTTTTTTCCACGTGTCTTGACATCCAATGTATCCCTGCAAAGTTTGGTGAAGATCTGAGTATGTAGTTTTAGACCTTATCTGGAACCTCCTATCTGAAAATTTGAAAATTTTTAAAAAATTCGTCCAAGATCTTGATGTCTCCAATCTCTTGTTTTGTACGTTTTTTCCACGTGCCTTGACATCCAATGTATCCCTGCAAAGTTTGGTGAAGATCTGAGTATGTAGTTTTTGACCTTATCTGGCACCTCATTTCTGAAAATTTGAAAATTCCTCAAAAATTCGTCCAAAATCTTGATGTCTCCAATCTCTTGTTTTGTACGTTTTTCCCACGTGTCTTGACATCCAATGTATCCCTGCAAAGTTTGGTGAAGATCTGAGTATGTAGTTTTTGACCTTATCTGGCACCTCATTTCTGAAAATTTGAAAACTCCTCAAAAATTCGTCCAAAATCTTGATGTCTCCAATCTCTTGTTTTGTACGTTTTTTCCACGTGTCTTGACATCCAATGTATCCCTGCAAAGTTTGGTGAAGATCTGAGTATGTCGTTTTTGACCTTATCTGGAACCTCCTATCTGAAAATTTGAAAATTCTTAAAAAAATCGTCCAAAATCTTGATGTCTCCAATCTCTTGTTTTGTACGTTTTTCCACGTGTCTTGACATCCAATGTATCCCTGCAAAGTTTGGTGAAGATCTGAGTATGTAGTTTTTGACCTTATATGGAAACTCCTATCTGAAAATTTGAAAATTCTTAAAAAATTCCACCAAAATCTTGATGTCCCCAATCCTATGTTTTGTATGTTTTTTCCACGTGTCTTGACATCCAATGTATCCCTGCAATGTTTGGTGAAGATCTGAGTATGTAGTTTTTGACCTTATCTGGAACCTCCTATCTGAAAATTTGAAATTTCTTAAAAAATTCGTTCAAAATCTTGATGTCTCCAATCTCTTGTTTTGTACGTTTTTTCCACGTGTCTTGACATCCAATGTATCCCTGCAAAGTTTGGTGAAGATCTGAGTATGTAGTTTTTGACCTTATACGGAACCTCCTTTCTGAAAATTTGAAAATTCTTAAAAAATTCGTCCAAAATCTTGATGTCTCCAATTTCTTGTTTTGTACGTTTTTCCCACGTGTCTTGACATCCAATGTATCCATGCAAAGTTTGGTGAAGATCTGAGTATGTCGTTTTTGACCTTATCTGGAACCTCCCATCTGAAAATTTGAAAATTCTTAAAAAATTCGTCGAAAATCTTGATGTCTCCAATGTCTTGTTTTGTACGTTTTTTCCACGTGTCTTGACATGCAAAGTATCCCTGCAACGTTTGGTGAAGATCTGAGTATGTAGTTTTTGACCTTATCTGGAACCTCCTATCTGAAAATTTGAAAATTCTTCAAAAATTCGTCCAAAATCTTGATGTCTCCAATCTCTTGTTTTGTACGTTTTTTCCACGTGTCTTGACATCCAATGTATCCCTGCAAAGTTTGGTGAAGATCTGAGTATGTAGTTTTTGACCTTATATGGAACCTCCCATCTGAAAATTCGAAAATTCCTAAAAAATCCGTCCAAAATCTTGATGACCCCAATCTCTTGTTTTATAGGTTTTTTCCACGTGTCTTGACATCCAATGTATCCCTGCAAAGTTTGGTGAAGATCTGAGTATGTAGTTTTTGACCTTATACGGAACCTCCTTTCTGAAAATTTGAAAATTCTTAAAAAATTCGTCCAAAATCTTGATGTCTCCAATTTTTTGTTTTGTACGTTTTTTCCACGTGTCTTGACATCCAATGTATCCATGCAAAGTTTGGTGAAGATCTGAGTATGTCGTTTTTGACCTTATCTGGAACCTCCCATCTGAAAATTTGAAAATTCTTAAAAAATTTGTCGAAAATCTTGATGTCTCCAATCTCTTGTTTTGTACGTTTTTTCCACGTGTCTTGACATGCAAAGTATACCTGCAACGTTTGGTGAAGATCTGAGTATGTAGTTTTTGACTTTATATGGAACCTCCTATCTGAAAATTTGAAAATTCTTAAAAAATTTGACCAAAATCTTGATATCCCCAATCCTATGTTTTGTATGTTTTTTCCACGTGTCTTGACATCCAATGTATCCCTGCAAAGTTTGGTGAAGATCTGAGTATGTAGTTTTAGACCTTATCTGGAACCTCCTATCTGAAAATTTGAAAATTTTTAAAAAATTCGTCCAAGATCTTGATGTCTCCAATCTCTTGTTTTGTACGTTTTTTCCACGTGTCTTGACCTCCAATGTATCCCTGCAATGTTTGGTGAAGATCTGAGTATGTAGTTTTTGACCTTATATGGAACCTCCTATCTGAAAATTTGAAAATTCTTAAAAAATTCGTCCAAAATCTTGATGTCTCCAATCTCTTGTTTTGTACGTTTTTTCCACGTGTCTTGACATCCAATGTATCCCTGCAAAGTTTGGTGAAGATCTGAGTATGTAGTTTTTGACCTTATATGGAACCTGAAAATTTGAAAATTCTTAAAAAATTTGACCAAAATCTTGATGTCTTCAATCCTAGGTCTTGTATGTTTTTTCCACGTGTCTTGACATCCAATGTATCCCTGCAAAGTTTGGTGAAGATCTGAGTATGTAGTTTTTGACCTTATATGGAACCTCCTATCTGAAAATTTGAAAATTCTTAAAAAATTCGACCAAAATCTTGATGTCCCCAATCCTATGTTTTGTATGTTTTTTCCACGTGTCTTGACATCCAATGTATCCATGCAAAGTTTGGTGAAGATCTGAGTATGTCGTTTTTGAACTTATCTGGAACCTCCCATCTGAAAATTTGAAAATTCTTAAAAAATTCGTCGAAAACCTTGATGTCTCCAATCTCTTGTTTTGTACGTTTTTTCCACGTGTCTTGACATGCAAAGTATCCCTGCAACGTTTGGTGAAGATCTGAGTATGTAGTTTTTGACCTTATCTGGAACCTCCTATCTGAAAATTTGAAAATTCTTCAAAAATTCGTCGAAAATCTTGATGTCTCCAATCTCTTGTTTTGTACGTTTTTTCCACGTGTCTTGACATCCAATGTATCCCTGCAATGTTTGGTGGAGATCTGAGTATGTAGTTTTTGACCTTATCTGGAACCTCCTATCTGAAAATTTGAAAATTCTTAAAAAATTCGTCGAAAATCTTGATGTCTCCAATCTCTTGTTTTGTACGTTTTTTCCACGTGTCTTGACATCCAATGTATCCCTGCAAAGTTTGGTGAAGATCTGAGTATGTAGTTTTTGACCTTATCTGGAACCTCCTTTCTGAAAATTTGAAAATTCTTAAAAAATTCGTCCAAAACCTTGATGTCTCCAATCTCTTGTTTTGTACGTTTTTTCCACGTGTCTTGACATCCAATGTATCCCTGCAAAGTTTGGTGAAGATCTGAGTATGTCGTTTTTGACCTTATATGGAACCTCCTATCTGAAAATTTGAAAATTCTTAAAAAATTCCACCAAAATCTTGATGTCCCCAATCCTATGTTTTGTATGTTTTTTCCACGTGTCTTGACATCCAATGTATCCATGCAAAGTTTGGTGAAGATCTGAGTATGTCGTTTTTGACCTTATCTGGAACCTCCCATCTGAAAATTTAAAAATTCTTAAAAAATCCGTCGAAAATCTTGATGTCTCCAATCTCTTGTTTTGTACATTTTTTCCACGTGTCTTGACATCCAATGTATCCCTGCAAAGTTTGGTGAAGATCTGAGTATGTAGTTTTTGACTTTATCTGGCACCTCATTTCTGAAAATTTGAAAATTCCTCAAAAATTCGTCCAAAATCTTGATGTCACCAATCTCTTGTTTTGTACGTTTTTCCCACGTGTCTTGACATCCAATGTATCCCTGCAAAGTTTGGTGAAGATCTGAGTATGTAGTTTTTGACCTTATCTGGCACCTCATTTCTGAAAATTTGAAAATTCCTCAAAAATTCGTCCAAAATCTTGATGTCTCCAATCTCTTGTTTTGTACGTTTTTTCCACGTGTCTTGACATCCAATGTATCCCTGCAAAGTTTGGTGAAGATCTGAGTATGTCGTTTTTGACCTTATCTGGAACCTCCTATCTGAAAATTTGAAAATTCTTAAAAAAATCGTCCAAAATCTTGATGTCTCCAATCTCTTGTTTTGTACGTTTTTCCACGTGTCTTGACATCCAATGTATCCCTGCAAAGTTTGGTGAAGATCTGAGTATGTAGTTTTTGACCTTATATGGAACCTCCTATCTGAAAATTTGAAAATTCTTAAAAAATTCCACCAAAATCTTGATGTCCCCAATCCTATGTTTTGTATGTTTTTTCCACGTGTCTTGACATACAATGTATCCCTGCAATGTTTGGTGAAGATCTGAGTATGTAGTTTTTGACCTTATATGGAACCTCCTATCTGAAAATTTGAAAATTCTTAAAAAATCCGTCGAAAATCTTGATGTCTCCAATCTCTTGTTTTGTACATTTTTTCCACGTGTCTTGACATCCAATGTATCCCTGCAATGCTTGGTGAAGATCTGAGTATGTAGTTTTTGACCTTATATGGAACCTCCTATCTGAAAATTTGAAAATTCTTAAAAAATCCGTCGAAAATCTTGATGTCTCCAATCTCTTGTTTTGTACATTTTTTCCACGTGTCTTGACATCCAATGTATCCCTGTAATGTTTGGTGAAGATCTGAGTATGTAGTTTTTGACCTTATATGGAACCTCCTATCTGAAAATTTGAAATTTCTTAAAAAATTCGTTCAAAATCTTGATGTCTCCAATCTCTTGTTTTGTACGTTTTTTCCACGTGTCTTGACATCCAATGTATCCCTGCAAAGTTTGGTGAAGATCTGAGTATGCAGTTTTTGACCTTATACGGAACCTCCTTTCTGAAAATTTGAAAATTCTTAAAAAATTCGTTCAAAATCTTGATGTCTCCAATCTCTTGTTTTGTACGTTTTTTCCACGTGTCTTGACATCCAATGTATCCCTGCAAAGTTTGGTGAAGATCTGAGTATGTAGTTTTTGACCTTATATGGAACCTGCCATCTGAAAATTCGAAAATTCCTAAAAAATCCGTCCAAAATCTTGATGACCCCAATCTCTTGTTTTATACGTTTTTTCCACGTGTCTTGACATCCAATGTATCCCTGCAAAGTTTGGTGAAGATCTGAGTATGTAGTTTTTGACCTTATACGGAACCTCCTTTCTGAAAATTTGAAAATTCTTAAAAAATTCGTCCAAAATCTTGATGTCTCCAATTTCTTGTTTTGTACGTTTTTTCCACGTGTCTTGACATCCAATGTATCCATGCAAAGTTTGGTGAAGATCTGAGTATGTCGTTTTTGACCTTATCTGGAACCTCCCATCTGAAAATTTGAAAATTCTTAAAAAATTTGTCGAAAATCTTGATGTCTCCAATCTCTTGATTTGTTCGTTTTTTCCACGTGTCTTGACATGCAAAGTATCCCTGCAACGTTTGGTGAAGATCTGAGTATGTAGTTTTTGACCTTATATGGAACCTCCTATCTGAAAATTTGAAAATTCTTAAAAAATTAAGAAATCTTAAAAAATCTGAGTATGTAGTTTTTGACTTTATCTGGCACCTCATTTCTGAAAATTTGAAAATTCCTCAAAAATTCGTCCAAAATCTTGATGTCACCAATCTCTTGTTTTGTACGTTTTTCCCACGTGTCTTGACATCCAATGTATCCCTGCAAAGTTTGGTGAAGATCTGAGTATGTAGTTTTTGACCTTATCTGGCACCTCATTTCTGAAAATTTGAAAATTCCTCAAAAATTCGTCCAAAACATTGATGTCTCCAATCTCTTGTTTTGTACGTTTTTTCCACGTGTCTTGACATCCAATGTATCCCTGCAAAGTTTGGTGAAGATCTGAGTATGTCGTTTTTGACCTTATCTGGAACCTCCTATCTGAAAATTTGAAAATTCTTAAAAAAATCGTCCAAAATCTTGATGTCTCCAATCTCTTGTTTTGTACGTTTTTCCACGTGTCTTGACATCCAATGTATCCCTGCAAAGTTTGGTGAAGATCTGAGTATGTAGTTTTTGACCTTATATGGAACCTCCTATCTGAAAATTTGAAAATTCTTAAAAAATTCCACCAAAATCTTCATGTCCCCAATCCTATGTTTTGTATGTTTTTTCCACGTGTCTTGACATACAATGTATCCCTGCAATGTTTGGTGAAGATCTGAGTATGTAGTTTTTGACCTTATATGGAACCTCCTATCTGAAAATTTGAAAATTCTTAAAAAATCCGTCGAAAATCTTGATGTCTCCAATCTCTTGTTTTGTACATTTTTTCCACGTGTCTTGACATCCAATGTATCCCTGCAATGCTTGGTGAAGATCTGAGTATGTAGTTTTTGACCTTATATGGAACCTCCTATCTGAAAATTTGAAAATTCTTAAAAAATCCGTCGAAAATCTTGATGTCTCCAATCTCTTGTTTTGTACATTTTTTCCACGTGTCTTGACATCCAATGTATCCCTGCAATGTTTGGTGAAGATCTGAGTATGTAGTTTTTGACCTTATATGGAACCTCCTATCTGAAAATTTGAAATTTCTTAAAAAATTCGTTCAAAATCTTGATGTCTCCAATCTCTTGTTTTGTACGTTTTTTCCACGTGTCTTGACATCCAATGTATCCCTGCAAAGTTTGGTGAAGATCTGAGTATGTAGTTTTTGACCTTATCTGGAACCTCCTTTCTGAAAATTTGAAAATTCTTAAAAAATTCGTTCAAAATCTTGATGTCTCCAATCTCTTGTTTTGTACGTTTTTTCCACGTGTCTTGACATCCAATGTATCCCTGCAAAGTTTGGTGAAGATCTGAGTATGTAGTTTTTGACCTTATATGGAACCTGCCATCTGAAAATTCGAAAATTCCTAAAAAATCCGTCCAAAATCTTGATGACCCCAATCTCTTGTTTTATACGTTTTTTCCACGTGTCTTGACATCCAATGTATCCCTGCAAAGTTTGGTGAAGATCTGAGTATGTAGTTTTTGACCTTATACGGAACCTCCTATCTGAAAATTTGAAAATTCTTAAAAAATTTGACCAAAATCTTGATATCCCCAATCCTATGTTTTGTATGTTTTTTCCACGTGTCTTGACATCCAATGTATCCCTGCAAAGTTTGGTGAAGATCTGAGTATGTAGTTTTAGACCTTATCTGGAACCTCCTATCTGAAAATTTGAAAATTTTTAAAAAATTCGTCCAAGATCTTGATGTCTCCAATCTCTTGTTTTGTACGTTTTTTCCACGTGCCTTGACATCCAATGTATCCCTGCAAAGTTTGGTGAAGATCTGAGTATGTAGTTTTTGACCTTATCTGGCACCTCATTTCTGAAAATTTGAAAATTCCTCAAAAATTCGTCCAAAATCTTGATGTCTCCAATCTCTTGTTTTGTACGTTTTTCCCACGTGTCTTGACATCCAATGTATCCCTGCAAAGTTTGGTGAAGATCTGAGTATGTAGTTTTTGACCTTATCTGGCACCTCAATTCTGAAAATTTGAAAATTCCTCAAAAATTCGTCCAAAATCTTGATGTCTCCAATCTCTTGTTTTGTACGTTTTTTCCACGTGTCTTGACATCCAATGTATCCCTGCAAAGTTTGGTGAAGATCTGAGTATGTCGTTTTTGACCTTATCTGGAACCTCCTATCTGAAAATTTGAAAATTCTTAAAAAAATCGTCCAAAATCTTGATGTCTCCAATCTCTTGTTTTGTACGTTTTTCCACGTGTCTTGACATCCAATGTATCCCTGCAAAGTTTGGTGAAGATCTGAGTATGTAGTTTTTGACCTTATATGGAAACTCCTATCTGAAAATTTGAAAATTCTTAAAAAATTCCACCAAAATCTTGATGTCCCCAATCCTATGTTTTGTATGTTTTTTCCACGTGTCTTGACATCCAATGTATCCCTGCAATGTTTGGTGAAGATCTGAGTATGTAGTTTTTGACCTTATTTGGAACCTCCTATCTGAAAATTTGAAATTTCTTAAAAAATTCGTTCAAAATCTTGATGTCTCCAATCTCTTGTTTTGTACGTTTTTTCCACGTGTCTTGACATCCAATGTATCCCTGCAAAGTTTGGTGAAGATCTGAGTATGTAGTTTTTGACCTTATACGGAACCTCCTTTCTGAAAATTTGAAAATTCTTAAAAAATTCGTCCAAAATCTTGATGTCTCCAATTTCTTGTTTTGTACGTTTTTCCCACGTGTCTTGACATCCAATGTATCCATGCAAAGTTTGGTGAAGATCTGAGTATGTCGTTTTTGACCTTATCTGGAACCTCCCATCTGAAAATTTGAAAATTCTTAAAAAATTCGTCGAAAATCTTGATGTCTCCAATGTCTTGTTTTGTACGTTTTTTCCACGTGTCTTGACATGCAAAGTATCCCTGCAACGTTTGGTGAAGATCTGAGTATGTAGTTTTTGACCTTATCTGGAACCTCCTATCTGAAAATTTGAAAATTCTTCAAAAATTCGTCCAAAATCTTGATGTCTCCAATCTCTTGTTTTGTACGTTTTTTCCACGTGTCTTGACATCCAATGTATCCCTGCAAAGTTTGGTGAAGATCTGAGTATGTAGTTTTTGACCTTATATGGAACCTCCCATCTGAAAATTCGAAAATTCCTAAAAAATCCGTCCAAAATCTTGATGACCCCAATCTCTTGTTTTATAGGTTTTTTCCACGTGTCTTGACATCCAATGTATCCCTGCAAAGTTTGGTGAAGATCTGAGTATGTAGTTTTTGACCTTATACGGAACCTCCTTTCTGAAAATTTGAAAATTCTTAAAAAATTCGTCCAAAATCTTGATGTCTCCAATTTTTTGTTTTGTACGTTTTTTCCACGTGTCTTGACATCCAATGTATCCATGCAAAGTTTGGTGAAGATCTGAGTATGTCGTTTTTGACCTTATCTGGAACCTCCCATCTGAAAATTTGAAAATTCTTAAAAAATTTGTCGAAAATCTTGATGTCTCCAATCTCTTGTTTTGTAAGTTTTTTCCACGTGTCTTGACATGCAAAGTATACCTGCAACGTTTGGTGAAGATCTGAGTATGTAGTTTTTGACTTTATATGGAACCTCCTATCTGAAAATTTGAAAATTCTTAAAAAATTTGACCAAAATCTTGATATCCCCAATCCTATGTTTTGTATGTTTTTTCCACGTGTCTTGACATCCAATGTATCCCTGCAAAGTTTGGTGAAGATCTGAGTATGTAGTTTTAGACCTTATCTGGAACGTCCTATCTGAAAATTTGAAAATTTTTAAAAAATTCGTCCAAGATCTTGATGTCTCCAATCTCTTGTTTTGTACGTTTTTCCCACGTGTCTTGACCTCCAATGTATCCCTGCAATGTTTGGTGAAGATCTGAGTATGTAGTTTTTGACCTTATATGGAACCTCCTATCTGAAAATTTGAAAATTCTTAAAAAATTCGTCCAAAATCTTGATGTCTCCAATCTCTTGTTTTGTACGTTTTTTCCACGTGTCTTGACATCCAATGTATCCCTGCAAAGTTTGGTGAAGATCTGAGTATGTAGTTTTTGACCTTATATGGAACCTGAAAATTTGAAAATTCTTAAAAAATTTGACCAAAATCTTGATGTCTTCAATCCTAGGTCTTGTATGTTTTTTCCACGTGTCTTGACATCCAATGTATCCCTGCAAAGTTTGGTGAAGATCTGAGTATGTAGTTTTTGACCTTATATGGAACCTCCTATCTGAAAATTTGAAAATTCTTAAAAAATTCGACCAAAATCTTGATGTCCCCAATCCTATGTTTTGTATGTTTTTTCCACGTGTCTTGACATCCAATGTATCCATGCAAAGTTTGGTGAAGATCTGAGTATGTCGTTTTTGAACTTATCTGGAACCTCCCATCTGAAAATTTGAAAATTCTTAAAAAATTCGTCGAAAACCTTGATGTCTCCAATCTCTTGTTTTGTACGTTTTTTCCACGTGTCTTGACATGCAAAGTATCCCTGCAACGTTTGGTGAAGATCTGAGTATGTAGTTTTTGACCTTATCTGGAACCTCCTATCTGAAAATTTGAAAATTCTTCAAAAATTCGTCGAAAATCTTGATGTCTCCAATCTCTTGTTTTGTACGTTTTTTCCACGTGTCTTGACATCCAATGTATCCCTGCAATGTTTGGTGGAGATCTGAGTATGTAGTTTTTGACCTTATCTGGAACCTCCTATCTGAAAATTTGAAAATTCTTAAAAAATTCGTCGAAAATCTTGATGTCTCCAATCTCTTGTTTTGTACGTTTTTTCCACGTGTCTTGACATCCAATGTATCCCTGCAAAGTTTGGTGAAGATCTGAGTATGTAGTTTTTGACCTTATATGGAACCTCCTTTCTGAAAATTTGAAAATTCTTAAAAAATTCGTCCAAAATCTTGATGTTCCGAATCCTATGTTTTGTATGTTTTTTCCACGTGTCTTGACATCCAATGTATCCATGCAAAGTTTGGTGAAGATCTGAGTATGTCGTTTTTGACCTTATCTGGAACCTCCCATCTGAAAATTTGAAAATTCTTAAAAAAATCGTCGAAAATCTTGATGTCTCCGATCCCTTGTTTTGTACGTTTTTTCCACGTGTCTTGACATGCAAAGTATTCCTGCAAAGTTTGTTGAAGATCTGAGTATGTAGTTTTTGACCTCATCTGGAACCTCCTATCTGAAAATTTGAAAATTCTTAAAAAAATCGTCCAAAATCTTGATGTCTCCGATCCCTTGTTTTGTACTTTTTTTCCACGTGTCTTGACATGCAAAGTATTCCTGCAAAGTTTGGTGAAGATCTGAGTATGTAGTTTTTGACCTCATCTGGAACCTCCTATTTGAAAATTTGAAAATTCTTAAAAAATTCGTCCAAAATCTTGATGTCTCCAATCTCTTGTTTTGTACGTTTTTTCCACGTGTCTTGACATCCAATGTATCCCTGCAATGTTTGGTGAAGATCTGAGTATGTAGTTTTTGACCATATCTGGAACCTCCCATCTGAAAATTTGAAAATTCCTAAAAAAATTCGTCCAAAATCTTGATGACCCCAATCTCTTGTTTTGTACGTTTTTCCACGTGTCTTGACATCCAATGTATCCCTGCAAAGTTTGGTGAAGATCTGAGTATGTAGTTTTTGACCTTATCTGGAACCTCCTATCTTAAAATTTGAAAATTCTTAAAAAATTCGTCCAAAATCTTGATGTCTCCAATCTCTTGTTTTGTACGTTTTTTCCACGTGTCTTGATATCCAATGTATCCCTGCAAAGTTTGGTGAAGATCTGAGTATGTCGTTTTTGACCTTATCTGGAACATCCTTTCTGAAAATTTGAAAATTGTTAAAAAATTCGTCCAAAATCTTGATGTCTCCTATCTCTTGTTTTGTACGTTTTTTCCACGTGTCTTGACATCCAATGTATCCCTGCAAAGTTTGGTGAAGATCTGAGTATGTAGTTTTTGACCTTATCTGGAACCTCCCATCTGAAAATTTGAAAATTCTTAAAAAATTCGACCAAAATCTTGATGTCTCCAATCTCTTGTTTTGTACGTTTTTTCCACGTGTCTTGACACATAATGTATCCATGCAAAGTTTGGTGAAGATCTGAGTATGTAGTTTTTGACCTTATATGGAACCTCCTATCTGAAAATTTGAAAATTCTTAAAAAATTCGTCCAAAATCTTGATGTCTCCAATCTCTTGTTTTGTACGTTTTTTCCACGTGTCTTGACATCCAATGTATCCCTGCAAAGTTTGGTGAAGATCTGAGTATGTAGTTTTTGACCTTATCTGGAACCTCCCATCTGAAAATTTGAAAATTCCTAAAAAATCCGTCCAAAATCTTGATGACCCCAATCTCTTGTTTTGTACGTTTTTTCCACGTGTCTTGACATTCAATGTATCCCTGCAAAGTTTGGTGAAGATCTGAGTATGTAGTTTTTGACCTTATATGGAACCTCCTTTCTGGAAATTTGAAAATTCTTAAAAAATTCGTCCAAAATCTTGATGACCCCAATCTCTTGTTTTGTACGTTTTTTCCACGTGTCTTGACATCCAATGTATCCCTGCAAAGTTTGGTGAAGATCTGAGTATGTAGTTTTTGACCTTATATGGAACCTCCTTTCTGAAAATTTGAGAATTCTTAAAAAATTCGTCCAAAATCTTGATGTCTCCAATCTCTTGTTTTGTACGTTTTTTCCACGTGTCTTGACATCCAATGTATCCATGCAAAGTTTGGTGAAGATCTGAGTATGTCGTTTTTGACCTTATCTGGAACCTCCCATCTGAAAATTTGAAAATTCTTAAAAAATTCGTCGAAAATCTTGATGTCTCCAATCTCTTGTTTTGTACGTTTTTTCCACGTGTCTTGACATGCAAAGTATCCCTGCAACGTTTGGTGAAGATCTGAGTATGTAGTTTTTGACCTTATCTGGAACCTCCTATCTGAAAATTTGAAAATTCTTCAAAAATTCGTCGAAAATCTTGATGTCTCCAATCTCTTGTTTTGTACGTTTTTTCCACGTGTCTTGACATCCAATGTATCCCTGCAATGTTTGGTGGAGATCTGAGTATGTAGTTTTTGACCTTATCTGGGACCTCCTATCAGAAAATTTGAAAATTCTTCAAAAATTCGTCCAAAATCTTGATGTCTCCAATCTCTTGTTTTGTACGTTTTTTCCACGTGTCTCGACCTCCAATGTATCCCTGCAAAGTTTGGTGAAGATCTGAGTATGTCGTTTTTGACCTTATCTGGAACATCCTTTCTGAAAATTTGAAAATTCTTAAAAAATTCGTCGAAAATCTTGATGTCTCCAATCTCTTGTTTTGTACGTTTTTTCCACGTGTCTTGACATCCAATGTATCCCTGCCAAGTTTGGTGAAGATCTGAGTATGTAGTTTTTGACCTTATATGGAACCTCCATTCTGAAAATTTGAAAATTCTCAAAAAATTCGTCCATAATCTTGATGTCTCCAATCTCTTGTTTTGTACGTTTTTTCCACGTGTCTTGACATCCAATGTATCCCTGCAAAGTTTGGTGAAGATCTGAGTATGTAGTTTTTGAGCTTATATGGAACCTCCTATCTGAAAATTTGAAAATTCTTTAAAAATTCGTCCAAAATCTTGATGTCACCAATCCTATGTTTTGTATGTTTATTCCACGTGTCTTGACATCTAATGTATCCATGCAAAGTTTGGTGAAGATCTGAGTATGTCGTTTTTGACCTTATCTGGAACCTCCCATCTGAAAATTTGAAAATTCTTAAAAAATTCGTCGAAAATCTTGATGTCTCCGATCTCTTGTTTTGTACGTTTTTTCCACGTGTCTTGACATGCAAAGTATTCCTGCAAAGTTTGGTGAAGATCTGAGTATGTAGTTTTTGACCTCATCTGGAACCTCCTATCTGAAAATTTGAAAATTCTTAAAAAATTCGTCCAAAATTTTGATGTCTCCAATCTCTTGTTTTGTACGTTTTTTCCACGTGTCTTGACATCCAATGTATCCCTGCAATGTTTGGTGAAGATCTGAGTATGTAGTTTTTGACCTTATCTGGAACCTCCCATCTGAAAATTTGAAAATTCCTAAAAAATCCGTCCAAAATCTTGATGACCCCAATCTCTTGTTTTGTACGTTTTTTCCACGTGTCTTGACATCCAATGTATCCCTGCAAAGTTTGGTGAAGATCTGAGTATGTAGTTTTTGACCTTATCTGGAACCTCCTATCTGAAAATTTGAAAATTCTTAAAAAATTCGTCCAAAATCTTGATGTCTCCAATCTCTTGTTTTATACGTTTTTTCCACGTGTCTTGATATCCAATGTATCCCTGCAAAGTTTGGTGAAGATCTGAGTATGTCGTTTTTGACCTTATCTGGAACATCCTTTCTGAAAATTTGAAAATTGTTAAAAAATTCGTCCAAAATCTTGATGTCTCCAAGCTCTTTTTTGTACGTTTTTTCCACGTGTCTTGACATCCAATGTATCCCTGCAAAGTTTGGTGAAGATCTGAGTATGTAGTTTTTGACCTTATCTGGAACCTCCCATCTGAAAATTTGAAAATTCTTAAAAAATTCGACCAAAATCTTGATGTCTCCAATCTTTTGTTTTGTACGTTTTTTCCACGTGTCTTGACACATAATGTATCCATGCAAAGTTTGGTGAAGATCTGAGTATGTAGTTTTTGACCTTATATGGAACCTCCTATCTGAAAATTTGAAAATTCTTAAAAAATTCGTACAAAATCTTGATGTCTCCAATCTCTTGTTTTGTACGTTTTTTCCACGTGTCTTGACATCCAATGTATCCCTGCTAAGTTTGGTGAAGATCTGAGTATGTAGTTTTTGACCTTATCTGGAACCTCCCATCTGAAAATTTGAAAATTCCTAAAAAATCCGTGCAAAATCTTGATGACCCCAATCTCTTGTTTTGTACGTTTTTTCCACGTGTCTTGACATCCAATGTATTCCTGCAATGTTTGGTGAAGATCTGAGTATGTAGTTTTTGACCTTATATGGAACCTCCTATCTGAAAATTTGAAAATTCTTAAAAAATTCGACCAAAATCTTGATGTTCCGAATCCTATGTTTTGTATGTTTTTTCCACGTGTCTTGACATCCAATGTATCCATGCAAAGTTTGGTGAAGATCTGAGTATGTAGTTTTTGACCTTATATTGAACCTCCCATCTGAAAATTTGAAAATTCTTAAAAAATTCGTCCAAAATCTTGATGACCCCAATCTCTTGTTTTGTACGTTTTTTCCACGTGTCTTGACATCCAAAGTATCCCTGCAAAGTTTGGTGAAGATCTGAGTATGTAGTTTTTGACCTTATATGGAACCTCCTTTCTGAAAATTTGAGAATTCTTAAAAAATTCGTCCAAAATCTTGATGTCTCCAATCTCTTGTTTTGTACGTTTTTTCCACGTGTCTTGACATCCAATGTATCCATGCAAAGTTTGGTGAAGATCTGAGTATGTCGTTTTTGACCTTATCTGGAACCTCCCATCTGAAAATTTGAAAATTCTTAAAAAATTCGTCGAAAATCTTGATGTCTCCAATCTTTTGTTTTGTACGTTTTTTCCACGTGTCTTGACATGCAAAGTATCCCTGCAACGTTTGGTGAAGATCTGAGTATGTAGTTTTTGACCTTATCTGGAACCTCCTATCTGAAAATTTGAAAATTCTTCAAAAATTCGTCGAAAATCTTGATGTCTCCAATCTCTTGTTTTGTACGTTTTTTCCACGTGTCTTGACATCCAATGTATTCCTGCAATGTTTGGTGGAGATCTGAGTATGTAGTTTTAGACCTTATCTGGAACCTCCTATCTGAAAATTTGAAAATTCTTCAAAAATTCGTCCAAAATCTTGATGTCTCCAATCTCTTGTTTTGTACGTTTTTTCCACGTGTCTCGACCTCCAATGGATCCCTGCAAAGTTTGGTGAAGATCTGAGTATGTCGTTTTTGACCTTATCTGGAACATCCTTTCTGAAAATTTGAAAATTCTTAAAAAATTCGTCGAAAATCTTGATGTCTCCAATCTCTTGTTTTGTACGTTTTTTCCACGTGTCTTGACATCCAATGTATCCCTGCAAAGTTTGGTGAAGATCTGAGTATGTAGTTTTTGACCTTATATGGAACCTCCTATCTGAAAATTTGAAAATTCTTAAAAAATTCGTCCAAAATCTTGATGTCTCCAATCTCTTGTTTTGTACGTTTTTTCCACGTGTCTCGACCTCCAATGGATCCCTGCAAAGTTTGGTGAAGATCTGAGTATGTCGTTTTTGACCTTATCTGGAACCTCCCATCTGAAAATTTGAAAATTCTTAAAAAATTCGTCGAAAATCTTGATGTCTCCGATCTCTTGTTTTGTACGTTTTTTCCACGTGTCTTGACATGCAAAGTATTCCTGCAAAGTTTGGTGAAGATCTGAGTATGTAGTTTTTGACCTCATCTGGAACCTCCTATCTGAAAATTTGAAAATTCTTAAAAAATTCGTCCAAAATCTTGATGTCTCCAATCTCTTGTTTTGTACGTTTTTTCCACGTGTCTTGACATCCAATGTATCCCTGCAAAGTTTGGTGAAGATCTGAGTATGTAGTTTTTGACCTTATCTGGAACCTCCCATCTGAAAATTTGAAAATTCCTAAAAAATCCGTCCAAAATCTTGATGACCCCAATCTCTTGTTTTGTACTTTTTTTCCACGTGTCTTGACATCCAATGTATCCCTGCAAAGTTTGGTGAAGATCTAAGTATGTAGTTTTTGATCTTATCTGGAACCTCCTATCTGAAAATTTGAAAATTCTTAAAAAATTCGTCCAAAATCTTGATGTCTCCAATCTCTTGTTTTGTACGTTTTTTCCACGTGTCTTGATATCCAATGTATCCCTGCAAAGTTTGGTGAAGATCTGAGTATGTTGTTTTTGACCTTATCTGGAACATCCTTTCTGAAAATTTGAAAATTGTTAAAAAATTCGTCCAAAATCTTGATGTCTCCTATCTCTTGTTTTGTACGTTTTTTCCACGTGAGTGGTTGTATTGACTGTACTACTGGCGCGAGAAAGTACGAACCCCTCTCCAGCAGCTTTGCTACACTTAAAACTTGCTCAACATGTCCATATAAGTTTTTTTGCTCAAGTGTGGAGCTCTTATAATTCAAGATTTTTGTAAAAAATGCCCTCGGGAATTTTTCAGAAAGTACGAACCCCTCTCCAGCAGCTTTGCTACACTTAAAACTTGCTCAACATGTCCATTTGTTCAAGTGTAGCACCTGCCTAACCCAAGAATTTTATAATTCGGAAAATATCAAACCCCCCTCAAGCAGATTTACAAAAATTGCATTAGTTTGTCTATAAACTTGTATCTATACCTACCTATACATATTTACTTCAGGTTTAAGTTTAATTGGATACTATTCAATTTGCTTATCCAATATTAAAACAATGCAATATGCAGAGCCTACCTCTAGAATTGCTTCGTGTTTGCATGTTTCTCCTCTGCGTCAGTGTGTGGAATTCCCGAGACGGTAGTATTGATTTTTTCCTCAGCGCCAGTATTTACAGAAATTCCCGATTATTGCATCATTCAGTATTGTAAGACTGATTGAGGAGAACAGACGTGTTGATACAGTACTTCTCATACTTACAGGTTTAAATTCATATTGAACAATATAAAATCTGTTATTTGTTGTAATCCACTCATATTTAGAGTCAAGCTTATATTTGTCCCAGCCTGTTATACATAACAAGGTTATTGCTATTCAAGATATGCCTGTTCGTGCAGGCATTTGAGCCGGGTCAGTGTGAATGATTTTCCACTTGTGGGCTATTGGCTTTACAACCTGTCATAAGATTAATATTATTAATATTAATCCATAGAGATTAGATTTGAATCCCAGGAAATTTTATATAAATACCAAAGCCAAAAATATTAAGTGTATACACACATACATACATATACACACATACAAATCACACGGCTGAACCCAACTGATATTTTTATCCAGTATAAAATTTTGAATTGAAACCCAGGAAATTGAATATAATAAACAACAGCAAAAATGCCGAATCAAAAATATTGTAATCAGTGCAATAAGAATATATCCAGCTCTAATTGGGCCAAGCATCAAAAAATTTGTAATCCAGACAAATACAAAACTCCCACAAAAATTTGCCCCAAATGCAATAGAAAATATAACATGGAATACTTCACGTATAAACATAAAGATACTTGCTCTGCACAGTCATCAACATTGCCCCCTCAACCATCTACATCTGGCCTGAAAAGAAAGTACGAAGCACCTCTTAATGCCAGAGCAACAAAGCAGCCACGCTATGCACCCATCCGTAGCAGTTTTAACGGCCAATTAAGGGATTATCGGTTTGTATCAGAGCCAAGATGTGGCATTGAGAATTTCTTGAACAGTGTAAATTCTGATCTGCAGGCAATTCTTAATGCACAAAATGGATCTTATAAGCTATCCCTCAAATTGTTTGTACAATATAAGAAACCAGACGGCACAAAATTTACACACCCCCACGTAACAGAAACTGTACCGGTATATTCAAACGCAAATTTAGACACAATAATAAGCAGGTTGATAGATCAATTGAACATCAAACACTCTGAATTTGCGGCAAAAGAGTCAGGATGGAGCCCATGCGGTTCATCACACAAGTTATATGTTAATATTTCTGAATTCAGCCCATTACAAGGATCTACATATTTGCCATTACCTGCCAATATCAAAAACAAACAAGCCGTGGTTAATATAAAAAACGCCGACCAGAAATGCTTTTTGTGGTGTATTTTAGCTGCTTTGTATCCAGTTTCAAGGGATCCTCAGAGAATAACTTATTACAAACAACATGAACATCTTTTTGACGATGCAATGGAGGGTTTGGAATATCCAATGTCAGTTCAGAATATTGATAAATTTGAAAAAAAGGCCAGGCACATCAATGGCAAACAATTATCTATTAATGTATTTATTTGTTCCACTGGCAATTGCCCGATAGCACCTCTCAGAATCAGTACACTTGATGATGAAGCTGCAATTCCGATTGATCTGCTCTTAATTGAAGGGGATGGCACATATCATTACACTCTGATACACAGTCTTGAAGCTTTAGTCAGAAAACAACTAGACAAAACTCATACAATATTCAAGTTGTGCAGAAGATGCTTAACTGTATTTTATGGTCAAAAAATGGTAAATGGGGTTCGGGAAGAGAGTGCAGAAATTGCTAAAAACAAGTTAATTGAGCATCTGAAATACTGTGGCAACCATAAACCTGTTCATATGGTGATGCCCAATCCAAGTGAAAATTGCAAATTCAAAAAGTATGAAGCCTTGTTGGAACACCCAGTATATATTGTCTGGGATTCCGAATCAAATCTCAAATCTCTTGCATCCTGCAATCCAGATCCAGAAGAATCTTCAAGTACACCATACCAGCAACATGAACCTTCCAGCTTTTGTTTTATGGTTATACGGGATGGTGTTGTTATTAAAGAATATTCATACAAGGGCCCAAATGCCATCAAAATATTTGCATATATAATAGAAAATGTGTGCCGTGACATAGCATCTAACATCTTATTAATATCAAAGCCTATGTTGCCTTTAACAGAGGAACAGATTGAGGATTTCCACAATGCAGAAAAATGCCCGGTATGTGATTGTGAATTTTCAGATACAAATATCAAGGTGAAACACCATTCTCATACAGATGGTAAATTCTTAATGGCCCTGTGTAAAAGCTGTAATATTCAGATCAAGAGACCAAAATTTATCCCCATATTTTGCCATGGAGCATCCAATTATGATTTCCATCATCTGATCAGGTACGAGGGGTTTGAGAAGCAGAATTTAAATATTTTAGCTGAAAATGATGAAAAATATATATCTATTAGCAAGATAATTAAAGTTGATGGTGTTCCTATTCACATAAGATTTCTTGATTCTTACAGATTTTTATCTGCTAGCCTGGATACACTGGCCACTCAATTATCTGATGATCAATTCAAAATCACACGTGCATTGTTTCCAAATCAGGACCTGAAATTAATTAGGCGGAAGGGTGTATATCCATATGACTATGTCACAGATTTTTCTAAATTTGATGAGTGTTCCATGCCACCACAAGAAGAGTTTTACAGCAGAATCAGAGGATCTGGAATCACTGATGAAGATTATCACCATGCTCAGTTGATGTGGAACAATTTAAAATGCAAGACATTTGGTGATTATCACATGGCTTATTTGAAACTTGATGTCACCCTCTTAGCTGATATACTGCAAGCATTCAGAAAATCTTCCATGCAAAATTATGGACTGGACCCAGTGTATTTTTACAGTGCCCCGGGCCTAGCATGGTCTGCAATGTTTTTCAACACCAAAAAGCAATTGGATCTGATCCACGATCAAGATATGTATCTGTTTATGGAGAAATGTATAAGAGGTGGGATGGTGCAATGTTCCCAGAGATATGCCAGAGCAAATAACAAGCATATGCCTGATTATGATCCAGCACGGCCATCAAATTATATACTGTATGTAGATGCAAACAGCCTCTATGGTCACGCTATGATGGATAAACTGCCATATGCAGGGCTTGAGTGGGTTGAAGATTTCAATATTGAGGATCTTCAGGATTTTGATGACAGTGACTATGGTCTCTTCTTAGAGGTTGATCTGACAATTCCTGATGATTTGCACAATAAATTTTCTGATCTGCCCCCAATACCCGAGGTTCAGTGCTCACCTGGCTCTAAACAGAAGAAGCTCATGATGACTCTGGAGTCAAAACAGGGCTATGTCATATATTACAAAAACCTCCAGTTCCTGATGCATCATGGTGTTCAAGTGACCAAAGTTGGCAAAGTCTTGAGGTTCAGGCACTCAAGATGGTTGAAACCATACATTGATACAAACACGGAGCTTCGAACATCTGCAAAAAGCGAATTTGATAAGGGCTTGTTTAAATTGATGGTGAATTCTGTGTATGGCAAAACAATTGAAAATGTCAGAAAACATACCGATGTTAAAATAATTACTGACCCCAGCCTGAGCAAAAAATTGGTTGCAAAGCCCAACTTCAATTACAGAAGAATTTATGATGAGCACATGGCACTTTTCAACATGATGAAAACAAAGATCAAGTTTGATAAACCTATTTATGTAGGGGCTGTGATATTGGAATTGTCCAAATTACATATGTTAATATTGTATTATGATGTGCTGAAACCTTTTTATGGTGATCGTGTAAAATTATTGTACATGGACACGGATAGTTTTATTCTTGATATTCAAACAGAAGATGTTTATCAAGATATGTCACAGCCTGAATTGTTTCAATACTTTGATACCAGTGAACATACAAGAATTCAACATCACCACAACAAAAAGGTGCCTGGCAAGTTAAAAGATGAGACACTTGGTGATGTTATTGTGGAATTTGCTGGGTTAAGTGCCAAGATGTACAGTTTTAAAACATGTAGTGGTGCTGTTGCCAAAAAAGCCAAGGGTATTGGCAGAGTTACTGTGGAAAAAGAGCTTGTATTTGAAGATTATAAAAATTGCATCAAATCACAGAGTTCAATCAGAACATCAGAAAATAGAATTCAGAGTGAGAATCACTTGCTGACTAGCAATATTGTAAGAAAAGTGGCCCTGGACCCACATGATGATAAGAGATGCATTTTATCATGTGACATACATACTTTACCTTGGGGGCATTGTGATTTGAAAAATGGGGATCAATGCCCAATTACAGAGCATGATTTGAAATAAATAAACATGCCTATGAACTTATTTGGGTTCAAGAAACAAGGTATTATGGACCTGCCAACACCACAACCCTCTCCTGATATGCTGTCTAAACTGAGTGGCTTGTTAATTATTCATCTGAACAGCATACTTACAGATAATGATGATGAAACAGGCAAAACATTGTACATATTTAACAATAATTTAAATCATTACCAATTACCTGTAGGTGGGCAATTGCAATTTATTACAACCCCTGAGGGTGATGTTAAAATTTCAGTAGGGAGAAATATTTACAGAATTAAGCACTCAAACATGATTTCTGGCACTGTATATACTGTTTCTGCTGGTGACTGCTTATATATTGAGGTCCCTGGATCATATGACAAGCTTATACCCTTTTTTATAGAATTAAGAATCAGATATTCAATAATAAATAACCACTAAAACAAAAATGCCTAACGATATATTTGGCCATACAAGGCATGAAGATCACAGTGATGAGATTCTGATGCTTGATGTCAGAGTCAAGAAATTAAGAAGTGATTTACAAGCTTTACAAACCACACTCAATGCCAGTCTTCAATTAGAAATTACAAATTTGCAATCACAATGCATGGACCCTCTTCTTAAAATTGATTCTGAACTCAAAGTGCTGCTTCAGAAATATACTGATTTGGCAACATTGGATAATTTTCAAAGTTTAGAAGAAGCTGTAGCAGCTCTTCAAGCCAAATTTAAGACCCAGACCACCAACTCCGAGCAATTGAAACAGCAATTGGAAGAGCAGATAAATAATGTCCAGGCACAGCTCCAAACAATTGTCAAAAGCATAAAATCACAAGAAGATTTTGATCTAGTGATTTCCACTCTAAAGGAACAGATTCAGTCACTCCAGATACCTAATCTGGATCCTCTGAACAATGCCATAGCCGAGGTTAAAGAAAAAATTGTGACACTTGAAAATTTTATGAACAACTTGCCATCTTCTGATGCTTTGAGTGCAATAACTCGGAGTGTTGCAAACATCAAGCTGCAACTTGAAACATATGAAGATTTTGGAAAAATTCAAAGTTCCATAACCCATCTTGAAGGTACAATAGCAGCAGTGCAAAGTGATTTGGCAAATGTACTAGAATCCCGATTGCCTGGTATTGTAGACACACTTGTCAGTGTCCAGCACCAAATCACAAAGCTTGAAAACCTCAACACTGAATCTGAACTGTCTCATTTTCATCACTTGATCGATGATATCCAAACAAAGCTTGAAATTTTACAACAATCCACACCCTCTCAGGCAGATATAGCCCTGCTCCAAAATGCTATGCAAAATGTGGCTGATGCATCTGAATTAAACAATGTGAAATTGGCACTTGAATTTTTGCAGAATACTGTTTCAAATCTTCCCACATCACAGGAACTTAAAAATATTAAGAGGGCAGTGAATAGGATATTGAAATCAGAAGATATCAAGAATATCCAAGCAGAGATCAAACAACTCACTCAGACAGTGGCCACTCTTCCAACCAATCAACATATTAATGAACTGCATGCCCTGTTTGAGGATATCAGAAGACAGGTCCATGATCTTACTGCTCAAAATTCAAAATTGGCAGTTGTTGAAAATTTGCAACAAATTGTAGCCAATATCAAGCAACAGCTAGGGACCATGGAATCCAATCAAGCAAATGCTCTGTCTGTTTTTGCCACCCAGCTTCAAGAAATTGTGCAACAATACAAGAGACTTGCTGTGGACATAAAAATCAAGCCAGGCCATGATGATGTTGTTAGGACCATCAATGAGCACCTTGAATCTGTAACAAGCAGATTGCTTACAGCAGAAAAAGAAATAACGGGCATAATTGAAAATCCAAAACATACAGTAATTCTTGAATTGTACAGCATCCCCAACAAAGAATATGATTCACCATTTACACCAGGAGGCAAAATATATATGCTGTCCCCTGCACAATTTTATTACCAGTTTTTTGTTGGAGGCACACTGAGACCAATCAAGATCAAATATTGGCATCAGCCACAGGCACACCACTACCCCACCTTATCAATAACAAATGCTGAGAACAAAGTGAAAATCACCAGTGTAGAGTTAGAGGATTTTACAGATCCCAATACATTAGAAACAGCCTATGTTGAAGATGATGGCACTTTGGAATTTAAAATACAAATAGGGGACAAATTATATTTAGAAAATCCTGTAGTATCAGCTGCTGAACATCCTATAGTTGCAATATTCTTGTTTTCATATTATGTCTAGACAAATTATTGTTGATGAATTACACAGACAAGCCCGACATAATTATAAGAGACTGCCAGTAGTCACAAAGGGCATAGATGATTTATGGCAGAGCGACTTGATTGAGATGGCAACTGGGCAGTTGAAAAATTTAGACAAAATCAACAAGGGCTACAAGTATCTACTCACTGTAATAGATACATTTTCAAAATTTGCATGGGCTGTGCCACTCAAATCCAAGACTGGAAAATGTGTTACAGAAGCCCTCAGGACAATCATCAATCATTCAGGAAGATCACCGCGCTATTTGCAAACAGATAATGGCAAAGAATTTTATAATTCTGTGTTCCAACAATTTATTAAAAGCCAAGCAATAAAACATTATTCGAGTTACAGTGATCTCAAAGCCTCAATTGTAGAGAGATTCAACAGAACCCTAAAAAATCTTATGTATAAACAATTTACACTTCAAGGTAATTATAAATGGATTAATATTCTTCCAGAACTTCTACATAAATATAACAATTCTGTCCATTCCACAATCAACATGAAACCCTCTGAAGTAACTTCATCTGATGAGCAAAAATTGATCAGGACTGTTTATTATCCTAGATACCAGCCAACAACAAGAAGGGCCAAATACAGGGTGGGGGATCAAGTAAGAATCAGCAAATATAAGCACTTATTCAAAAGAGGCTTTACGAGAAACTGGAGCACCGAATTATTTACAGTTGTTCAAGTTAAACCCGGGACCCTTAACACATATATAATAAAAGATCACCGAGGAGAAATTCTCAAAGGCAGGTTCTATGAACAAGAACTCAGCAAAACTAAACAGCCTGACACATATCTCATAGAAAAAATCATTCGCAGAAAAGGCAACAAGTTACTTGTCAAATGGCTGGGTCATCCGGAAAACAGCTGGATCGATGCAGACAAAGTGATAATATGAACACCTGGGATGTTATAAAAAGGCTGCCAGAACCTGAACAGCAGAATAAGATAAATGGAGTGCTGTTACCTGATAATATTAGGTGTCTTATTGTTGGGCCATCTGCTTGTGGTAAAACTACACTAATGGTTGATAATTTTTTATTGGCACCCAACTGGTTAGACTGGAAAAACAGGCACTTGTATGTTTTCTCTAAGAGCTTGGAACAATTAAAATATCAGCAGCTGATGAAGCTATATGATGGATTGGATATTGCCACTTTTGAACCAGATGTTAAGCCACTTGATGACTGTCTCGATAACTCTGTTGTTGTGTTTGATGACATTATACTGGATAATCAAAACAAGGTTAGAAATTTCTTCACACAGGGCCGACACAAAAACATAGATTGCTTCTACCTGGCACAGACTTTTTCTAAAATTCCGAAGCAACTGATCCGAGACAACAGCAATTTTATATGTGTGTTTCATCAAGACCATACCAACCTCAAACACATACATGATGAATATGTAGGTGGGGACTTGAGCTACAATGATTTTTCCAAATTTTGCAGCAAGTGCTGGAACCAGGACAGTTATGGGTTTGTCACAATTGATATGACAAGAACACCTAATACTGGCAAATACAGAAATAAAATCAACGATTTTCTAGACGTTGAGACGTATATAAACAACCATGAAACGACCAGTCATTGATGATCTTAAGTTAAGAGATTATCTTGTAAAAAGATTTAAGGGATGGAAATCAGAGAACCGAGGAATTTATGAAAAACATAAACAAACAGAACAGCCTGTAATTGATGCTATTAATAATTTAGGTAAGAATATCAAAACTGTTACAGAGCAAAATCAAGATTTGATCACAGAGCTTGTACCTGTAGCTGCTAGGAACATATTAGATTATCCATTCACCCCACTTTCCAGTATTCATACACCTAGTCCTGTTGCTCCTAGAAGAATTGAAGCTACTCTGGATCCTATTGAATTGGGTCTTCTTGCTCAAAAATATTTAACCACACCTAAAGACAACAAAGATGAGGTGTTTGGCTTATATGCCGACACAGAGCTTGATGGCAGTATCATACATAGAATCGGTAATTTCAGAGTAACTTTTATGGGGGATGATATAATTGTTTATTCAGAATCTCGTCTCGGAGAAAAAGGTGCTTTTGTTAAGTACCCCGGCACACCTGGATTGTGGGAACTGATGACTAGGAAAAGGCCTGGCAGCTATACAGATCAAGATTATGAACATTACAAAGAAATATTAATAAAATCAGATGCTCTGTACCAGAACAATGATCCCACACAAAAAAGAGTCAAGTCTAGCAGTGGAGCAAAATACAATAATTTAATCAAGCCCATATGGTCTCAGATCAAGACAGGTAGTGGGATCAAACAATACAATACTCTGCCTAAAGAATTTGTGTGGGTTGATGATGTCAGGAAACTTGTAGATAGGTTATTGGTGATAGCTGGGGAGGAAAATGCTGGCAACCACAATTTTTACAATGAAAAGGTTGGAATTATGGACATGATAAGCACAAAATTGTCTAATTTTATAGTGAATGACCCTAAAGGGATTGGATATCTCATAAAAATTATTAATACTCTACCCCCCAAATTTTGGAATGTTTCTGAGGGTCGGGGCCTTGTTAATGACATTATAAACAAGCTGCCATTTGAACTACACATTCCAGGCTATCAATATTGTGGTCCCGGTACAAAATTGGACCATAGATTAAACAGAGGGGACCCTGGTGTTAATCCCCTTGATGCTGCTTGCAGAGACCATGACATGGCATACAACACACATTCTGATCTTGACAAGAGACATGTTGCAGACAAGAAATTAGAAGAGGCTGCATTTGGTAGATTTGTAAGCAAAGACGCTTCTTTGAGTGAAAAAATAGCAGCATTGGGAACCACCATAGCTATGAGCACCAAACAAAAACTGGGGTGGGGGTTGTGAATATGTATATAATAAACCTACAATGAAGGCCAAGGGTGTTATGTATCAAATACCTTATGCAGGTCTCAAATCTCTTAAAACTATTGACAGTCTTTTAACCAAAAAGCAGCGCAAGAAAAAAAGCTCTTGTCTTGCAAAGGGCCATGGTATGAAATTGTTGCTTAGTACCCCCCAATTAAAAAAATTACAACAATCAAGAAAAAAATCACATGTGGGGGGGTTCATATTTACCATCCCTGCCATCTTAGCTGCTCTCGGGGCTGTTGGGAGCTTGGCTGGGGGATCAGCTGCCATAGCAAAAACAGTAATAGATGCCAAGAAAAATAGGGCAGAATTAGATGAGCAGAAGCGCCATAACCTGGCAATGGAGAAAAAAGGCAAAGGTGTTAAGAGAGCCATGAATAAGTTTAAAAAAAACAAGAGCCGCTTACAAACCAAGATATTGAAGCTTTAATCAAGCCATTGGGCATCAAACATTTTAGAGGTGTGTACATGTCTGATTCTTTACCGGAACAACCACTTAACAAAGAGTGTGGCATTGTTAATTTGGATGAGTACAAAAATCAGGGCACTCACTGGATCTGTTATCTTAAATATTTAAACAATGAGGCATTTGTGTTTGATTCATTTGGAGGTGATCCACCTGAAAATTTAGTAAAATATCTAAAATCACCTAATCTTTATTACAATAATGCCCGTGTTCAAAACTTCAAAGATGTTAATTGCGGACATCTGTGTTTATCTGTTCTCAGATACATGTCTCAAATAAATAAACCATCAATTGAAAATTTTCAAAAGGCCTTGTGGTATCTGAAACATCATGGGGGTATTCCATCTCACCAGCCAAAATTCAATATTGAAACTCAAATTACATGATGACATAGTGTATCCCAAAACAATAGCTCTCAGAGCATTTTACGGCATGTACCTGATCCCTAATATTACGCACCACAACAACACAATTGCAATAGGGGATCAAAAAATTGTCATCACTCCAGGGCAATATAATCTGTCCACTCTAAATGCTCAATTACCCAGAGGTGTAGTGTTAACTCAAAATTCTGTCACTCACAGAGTAGAGATTGTATCTGCCACAGAAACAGTGGATCTGGGTACTATAGGAGAGCTGTTAGGCTTTGAGAACAACACAAAACTTGAACCGGCCATCAAACACACTGCTATGAATATACCTAAATTCTTAGCCATAGAGACTCTGAACATTCACTGTAATGTGGCCGAGGGTATGATCACCAAATCAAATGGCATAGGCACTCACAAACAAACCGGCATCATTGCAACATTCAAACCTAATTCCGAATTCATGGAGCCCATCATCTACAATCCATCCCCAACATTATATTTTCCTGTGTGTCATAATAGAATAGATTACATTGAATTGATGGTCACTAATGAAAAAGAAGAATTAGTTGATTTTGCTGGAGCCACAACAACTGCAATCGTAGAGATTAACATTTAAATAAAAATACATACAATGGAAAATATTGAGAGTTATGAGCTACAATCGTTCCCCCCAAACAGGAGGACATTTGCAAATTTAAATCAACCCAACACGGAGGTTGAGGTTGATCTTGATGTAGGGGATGGCTTTATACACCCCCACAGAGCAGATCTATACATCAAATTTGATGTTGTAAAGCTCGATGGAACAGATTATCCGGCAAATTCAAACATAAGATTGGTAGACAATTTTGTGCCGCATCTGTTCTCTGAAATTGAGATCAGAAAGCATGGCGTTGTTATAAACAGAGTGGATTATCCCGGCATTACCTCCACGGCTTTGGCTACATTAAAATTATCCAAAACCGAGGCTTCATACTACCAAATAGGTGGATTTGAGGCTGGTGATAAAATATTAACCAAGAACCACACAGTGCTGTTCCCCATGCGCCTGTTGCCAGGATTCTTCTCGGATTACAAAGACATTATGTGGAAGGGTGGTTTAAGAATCACATTTAGAAGAGCTGCCAATGATAATAATGCATTGATGAGGTACAGCACATTAAACTCTACAGGGGAAGCTATGCCTAATACCTTACCAGATGCAGGAAAATGCATTATTCAGACTATGGAGCTAAGAATTCCAGTTGTTGAATATGAAGCCAGTTACGCTCTTAAATACAAAGCGGATATAGTAAAAAATCCACAGGTTCCTCTGCAATTTTACACATATCAATGCGTACAGAAGGTTGCCACTGGTACTTATTATGAATTTGATGCCACAAATTCATTCTCCAGTATTCAATTTGACATGCCTGATTTTGTGGTAATATTGTTTCAGACTGGGAGACACAATAATCAGGAAAAAAATTCAAGCAAATTTGATAACTGCAACATCAAGAACATATATCTTAAAAATGGCAGAAATGAGGTTTTTCCTAGAGAAAATTATAATTTAGACATGTCCAAGAATGATTTTCTCAAATTATATGAAGCTTTTTCGGCTTTCAAGCGTGTCACTACAGGCAATACTAACATGTACTACACTCCAGATGAATTCAAAACACAGAGACCCATGTTTGTAATTAACACTTCAAAAAGAAAACAAGTTGTGGTTAATGACAGAACAAACATTAAAATTATCTGTGAATTTCACGAGGCTTTACCAGATGACACCATATGTAGCGTTATTCTCATAGGTGAAAAATCATATGTTTATGATGTAAGAAATGAGCGAGTCACGGAGCAGTTCTAGAAGCACGATTCAAACACAGAGGCCCCTTGATTATAAAACAACACTTTACCGTCAGTTACCTACCCATTTTATACCACCTCTGCTCGTGGCAGATACCTACCCAAGTAACACAGCCAAAAGCCTAAAATACAGAAATATTGCAATAATTATTCTGTAAGTTACAGACTTGTGTGCAACAAGACCAAACCTGCTATTCAGTTTGCATGACAATATCCAGAAATTTCCTCAATATGATGAAATGGTCCCTGAAAGGAGGCACAGTACAGATAAGAATTTCTCGTTGAGTTCCATGACAAATTACATGTCATTTCCCTCGGAAAAGGCACAGTGTAGGTACTATCAACAGATATAATCACTCAGGCATTTACTAATGTCTCTTTGATGATGAATAACTCTCTGAAAAGACACAATAAAGATTATATCTATTGGCATTAATTTCCCGGGCAAGCATGATTAATTGTTGGCAGAAACATGGGACTGATCAAAAGATTGGAAAGAACATGGAGTGTTTACTTGACCTCCATTCTATTGTATCGATCAGGCAGTTTTGCCCGTATTGTTGAGCTGATATTTTTACCCAGATAACAAAACTCTGGTGATTCTTAATAGAGAATAATTTTGCTCTGTTATACAACATTTTTACTAAATTTAAGATCTGGGGGCTATCAACTAGCATCAAAATCTCACATATGGAATACCACATCTATCAGGACTCGAACCCAGAGCCCCTTGTTTACAAAACTACAATATTAACATTTTGCCATCAGATTTTATGAGGACTCAAACCCGAACCTTTTGATTACAAGGCAATGCACCACACTCCACTCGGTCTCAGAACCCAATAGATATCAATTCAAGATTCCTGGGATTTTGACAGAAAAACATACTATAAGCTTAATTTCTGGTGTGGCCATAAATTTGTCAAATTTATGGATAAAAATCTGAATGATGCAATAATCGGGAATTTCTGTAAATACTGGCGCTGAGGAAAAAATCAATACTACCGTCTCGGGAATTCCACACACTGACGCAGAGGAGAAACATGCAAACACGAAGCAATTCTAGAGGTAGGCTCTGCATATTGCATTGTTTTAATATTGGATAAGCAAATTGAATAGTATCCAATTAAACTTAAACCTGAAGTAAATATGTATAGGTAGGTATAGATACAAGTTTATAGACAAACTAATGCAATTTTTGTAAATCTGCTTGAGGGGGGTTTGATATTTTCCGAATTATAAAATTCTTGGGTTAGGCAGGTGCTACACTTGAACAAATGGACATGTTGAGCAAGTTTTAAGTGTAGCAAAGCTGCTGGAGAGGGGTTCGTACTTTCTGAAAAATTCCCGAGGGCATTTTTTACAAAAATCTTGAATTATAAGAGCTCCACACTTGAGCAAAAAAACTTATATGGACATGTTGAGCAAGTTTTAAGTGTAGCAAAGCTGCTGGAGAGGGGTTCGTACTTTCTCGCGCCAGTAGTACAGTCAATACAACTACTCACGTGTCTTGACATCCAATGTATCCCTGCAAAGTTTGGTGAAGATCTGAGTATGTAGTTTTTGACCTTATCTGGAACCTCCCATCTGAAAATTTGAAAATTCTTAAAAAATTCGACCAATATCTTGATGTCTCCAATCTCTTGTTTTGTACGTTTTTCCACGTGTCTTGACACATAATGTATCCATGCAAAGTTTGGTGAAGATCTGAGTATGTAGTTTTTGACCTTATATGGAACCTCCTATCTGAAAATTTAAAAATTCTTAAAAAATTCGTCCAAAATCTTGATGTCTCCAATCTCTTGTTTTGTACGTTTTTTCCACGAGTCTTGACATCCAATGTATCCATGCAAAGTTTGGTGAAGATCTGAGTTTGTAGTTTTTGACCTTATATGGAACCTCCTTTCTGAAAATTTGAGAATTCTTAAAAAATTCGTCCAAAATCTTGATGTCTCCAATCTCTTGTTTTGTACGTTTTTTCCACGTGTCTTGACATCCAATGTATCCATGCAAAGTTTGGTGAAGATCTGAGTATGTCGTTTTTGACCTTATCTGGAACCTCCCATCTGAAAATTTGAAAATTCTTAAAAAATTCGTCGAAAATCTTGATGTCTCCAATCTCTTGTTTTGTACGTTTTTTCCACGTGTCTTGACATGCAAAGTATCCCTGCAACGTTTGGTGAAGATCTGAGTATGTAGTTTTTGAACTTATCTGGAACCTCCTATCTGAAAATTTGAAAATTCTTCAAAAATTCGTCGAAAATCTTGATGTCTCCAATCTCTTGTTTTGTACGTTTTTTCCACGTGTCTTGACATCCAATGTATCCCTGCAATGTTTGGTTGAGATCTGAGTATGTAGTTTTTGACCTTATCTGGAACCTCCTATCTGAAAATTTGAAAATTCTTCAAAAATTCGTCCAAAATCTTGATGTCTCCAATCTCTTGTTTTGTACGTTTTTTCCACGTGTCTCGACCTCCAATGGATCCCTGCAAAGTTTGGTGAAGATCTGAGTATGTCGTTTTTGACCTTATCTGGAACATCCTTTCTGAAAATTTGAAAATTCTTAAAAAATTCGTCGAAAATCTTGATGTCTCCAATCTCTTGTTTTGTACGTTTTTTCCACGTGTCTTGACATCCAATGTATCCCTGCAAAGTTTGGTGAAGATCTGAGTATGTAGTTTTTGACCTTATATGGAACCTCCTATCTGAAAATTTGAAAATTCTTAAAAAATTCGTCCAAAATCTTGATGTCACCAATCCTATGTTTTGTATGTTTTTTCCACGTGTCTTGACATCCAATGTATCCATGCAAAGTTTGGTGAAGATCTGAGTATGTCGTTTTTGACCTTATCTGGAACCTCCCATCTGAAAATTTGAAAATTCTTAAAAAATTCGTCGAAAATCTTGATGTCTCCGATCTCTTGTTTTGTACGTTTTTTCCACGTGTCTTGACATGCAAAGTATTCCTGCAAAGTTTGGTGAAGATCTGAGTATGTAGTTTTTGACCTCATCTGGAACCTCCTATCTGAAAATTTGAAAATTCTTAAAAAATTCGTCCAAAATTTTGATGTCTCCAATCTCTTGTTTTGTACGTTTTTTCCACGTGTCTTGACATCCAATGTATCCCTGCAATGTTTGGTGAAGATCTGAGTATGTAGTTTTTGACCTTATCTGGAACCTCCCATCTGAAAATTTGAAAATTCCTAAAAAATCCGTCCAAAATCTTGATGACCCCAATCTCTTGTTTTGTACGTTTTTTCCACGTGTCTTGACATCCAATGTATCCCTGCAAAGTTTGGTGAAGATCTGAGTATGTAGTTTTTGACCTTATCTGGAACCTCCTATCTGAAAATTTGAAAATTCTTAAAAAATTCGTCCAAAATCTTGATGTCTCCAATCTCTTGTTTTGTACGTTTTTTCCACGTGTCTTGATATCCAATGTATCCCTGCAAAGTTTGGTGAAGATCTGAGTATGTCGTTTTTGACCTTATCTGGAACATCCTTTCTGAAAATTTGAAAATTGTTAAAAAATTCGTCCAAAATCTTGATGTCTCCAATCTCTTTTTTGTACGTTTTTTCCACGTGTCTTGACATCCAATGTATCCCTGCAAAGTTTGGTGAAGATCTGAGTATGTAGTTTTTGACCTTATCTGGAACCTCCCATCTGAAAATTTGAAAATTCTTAAAAAATTCGACCAAAATCTTGATGTCTCCAATCTTTTGTTTTGTACGTTTTTTCCACGTGTCTTGACACATAATGTATCCATGCAAAGTTTGGTGAAGATCTGAGTATGTAGTTTTTGACCTTATATGGAACCTCCTATCTGAAAATTTGAAAATTCTTAAAAAATTCGTCCAAAATCTTGATGTCTCCAATCTCTTGTTTTGTACGTTTTTTCCACGTGTCTTGACATCCAATGTATCCCTGCAAAGTTTGGTGAAGATCTGAGTATGTAGTTTTTGACCTTATCTGGAACCTCCCATCTGAAAATTTGAAAATTCCTAAAAAATCCGTGCAAAATCTTGATGACCCCAATCTCTTGTTTTGTACGTTTTTTCCACGTGTCTTGACATCCAATGTATTCCTGCAATGTTTGGTGAAGATCTGAGTATGTAGTTTTTGACCTTATATGGAACCTCCTATCTGAAAATTTGAAAATTCTTAAAAAATTCGACCAAAATCTTGATGTCCCCAATCCTATGTTTTGTACGTTTTTTCCACGTGTCTTGACATCCAATGTATCCCTGCAAAGTTTGGTGAAGATCTGAGTATGTAGTTTTTGACCTTATCTGGAACCTCCCATCTGAAAATTTGAAAATTCCTAAAAAATCCGTGCAAAATCTTGATGACCCCAATCTCTTGTTTTGTACGTTTTTTCCACGTGTCTTGACATCCAATGTATCCCTGCAACGTTTGGTGAAGATCTGAGTATGTAGTTTTTGACCTTATCTGGAACCTCCTATCTGAAAATTTGAAAATTCTTCAAAAATTCGTCGAAAATCTTGATGTCTCCAATCTCTTGTTTTGTACGTTTTTTCCAAGTGTCTTGACATCCAATGTAATCCTGCAATGTTTGGTGGAGATCTGAGTATGTAGTTTTAGACCTTATCTGGAACCTCCTATCTGAAAATTTGAAAATTCTTCAAAAATTCGTCCAAAATCTTGATGTCTCCAATCTCTTGTTTTGTACGTTTTTTCCACGTGTCTCGACCTCCAATGGATCCCTGCAAAGTTTGGTGAAGATCTGAGTATGTCGTTTTTGACCTTAACTGGAACATCCTTTCTGAAAATTTGAAAATTCTTAAAAAATTCGTCGAAAATCTTGATGTCTCCAATCTCTTGTTTTGTACGTTTTTTCCACGTGTCTTGACATCCAATGTATCCCTGCAAAGTTTGGTGAAGATCTGATTATGTAGTTTTTGATCTTATCTGGAACATCCTATCTGAAAATTTGAAAATTCTTAAAAAATTCGTCCAAAATCTTGATGTCTCCAATCTCTTGTTTTGTACGTTTTTTCCACGTGTCTTGATATCCAATGTATCTCTGCAAAGTTTGGTGAAGATCTGAGTATGTCGTTTTTGACCTTATCTGGAACATCCTTTCTGAAAATTTGAAAATTGTTAAAAAATTCGTCCAAAATCTTGATGTCTCCTATCTCTTGTTTTGTACGTTTTTTCCACGTGTCTTGACATCCAATGTATCCCTGCAAAGTTTGGTGAAGATCTGAGTATGTAGTTTTTGGCCTTATCTGGAACCTCCCATCTGAAAATTTGAAAATTCTTAAAAAATTCGACCAGTATCTTCATGTCTCCAATCTCTTGTTTTGTACGTTTTTTCCACGTGTCTTGACACATAATGTATCCATGCAAAGTTTGGTGAAGATCTGAGTATGTAGTTTTTGACCTTATATGGAACCTCCTATCTGAAAATTTAAAAATTCTTAAAAAATTCGTCCAAAATCTTGATGTCTCGAATCTCTTGTTTTGTACGTTTTTTCCACGTGTCTTGACATCCAATGTATCCCTGCAAAGTTTGGTGAAGATCTGAGTATGTAGTTTTTGACCTTATCTGGAACCTCCCATCTGAAAATTTGAAAATTCCTAAAAAATCCGTCCAAAATCTTGATGACCCCAATCTCTTGTTTTGTACGTTTTTTCCACGTGTCTTGACATTCAATGTATCCCTGCAAAGTTTGGTGAAGATCTGAGTATGTAGTTTTTGACCTTATATGGAACCTCCTTTCTGAAAATTTGAAAATTCTTAAAAAATTCGTCCAAAAGATTGATGACCCCAATCTCTTGTTTTGTACGTTTTTTCCACGTGTCTTGACATCCAATGTATCCCTGCAAAGTTTGGTGAAGATCTGAGTTTGTAGTTTTTGACCTTATATGGAACCTCCTTTCTGAAAATTTGAGAATTCTTAAAAAATTCGTCCAAAATCTTGATGTCTCCAATCTCTTGTTTTGTACGTTTTTTCCACGTGTCTTGACATCCAATGTATCCATGCAAAGTTTGATGAAGATCTGAGTATGTCGTTTTTGACCTTATCTGGAACCTCCCATCTGAAAATTTGAAAATTCTTAAAAAATTCGTCGAAAATCTTGATGTCTCCAATCTCTTGTTTTGTACGTTTTTTCCACGTGTCTTGACATGCAAAGTATCCCTGCAACGTTTGGTGAAGATCTGAGTATGTAGTTTTTGACCTTATCTGGAACCTCCTATCTGAAAATTTGAAAATTCTTCAAAAATTCGTCGAAAATCTTGATGTCTCCAATCTCTTGTTTTGTACGTTTTTTCCACGTGTCTTGACATCCAATGTATCCCTGCAATGTTTGGTTGAGATCTGAGTATGTAGTTTTTGACCTTATCTGGAACCTCCTATCTGAAAATTTGAAAATTCTTCAAAAATTCGTCCAAAATCTTGATGTCTCCAATCTCTTGTTTTGTACGTTTTTTCCACGTGTCTCGACCTCCAATGTATCCCTGCAAAGTTTGGTGAAGATCTGAGTATGTCGTTTTTGACCTTATCTGGAACATCCTTTCTGAAAATTTGAAAATTCTTAAAAAATTCGTCGAAAATCTTGATGTCTCCAATCTCTTGTTTTGTACGTTTTTTCCACGTGTCTTGACATCCAATGTATCCCTGCAAAGTTTGGTGAAGATCTGAGTATGTAGTTTTTGACCTTATATGGAACCTCCTATCTGAAAATTTGAAAATTCTTAAAAAATTCGTCCAAAATCTTGATGTCACCAATCCTATGTTTTGTATGTTTTTTCCACGTGTCTTGACATCCAATGTATCCCTGCAAAGTTTGGTGAAGATCTGAGTATGCAGTTTTTGACCTTATCTGGAACCTCCTATCTGAAAAATTGAAAATTTTTAAAAAATTCGTCCAAAATCTTGTTGTCTCCAATCTCTTGTTTTGTACGTTTTTTCCACGTGTCTCGACCTCCAATGTATCCCTGCAAAGTTTGGTGAAGATCTGAGTATGTCGTTTTTGACCTTATTTGGAACATCCTTTCTGAAAATTTGAAAATTCTTAAAAAATTCGTCCAAAATCTTGATGTCTCCAATCTCTTGTTTTGTACGTTTTTTCCACGTGTCTTGACATCCAATGTATCCTTGCAAAGTTTGGTGAAGATCTGAGTATGTCGTTTTTGACCTTATCTGGAACCTCCTATCTGAAAATTTGAAAATTCTTAAAAAAGTCGTCGAAAATCTTGATGTCTCCGATCTCTTGTTTTGTACGTTTTTTCCACGTGTCTTGACATGCAAAGTATTCCTGCAAAGTTTGGTGAAGATCTGAGTATGTAGTTTTTGACCTCATCTGGAACCACCTATCTGAAAATTTGAAAATTCTTAAAAAATTCGTCCAAAATCTTGATGTCTCCAATCTCTTGTTTTGTACGTTTTTTCCACGTGTCTTGACATCCAATGTATCCCTGCAAAGTTTGGTGAAGATCTGAGTATGTATTTTTTGACCTTATCTGGCACCTCATTTCTGAAAATTTGAAAATTCCTCAAAAATTCGTCCAAAATCTTGATGTCTCCAATCTCTTGTTTTGTACGTTTTTCCCACGTGTCTTGACATCCAATGTATCCCTGCAAAGTTTGGTGAAGATCTGAGTATGTAGTTTTTGACCTTATCTGGCACCTCATTTCTGAAAATTTGAAAATTCCTCAAAAATTCGTCCAAAATCTTGATGTCTCCAATCTCTTGTTTTGTACGTTTTTTCCACGTGTCTTGACATCCAATGTATCCCTGCAAAGTTTGGTGAAGATCTGAGTATGTCGTTTTTGACCTTATCTGGAACCTCCTATCTGAAAATTTGAAAATTCTTAAAAAAATCGTCCAAAATCTTGATGTCTCCAATCTCTTGTTTTGTACGTTTTTCCACGTGTCTTGACATCCAATGTATCCCTGCAAAGTTTGGTGAAGATCTGAGTATGTAGTTTTTGACCTTATATGGAACCTCCTATCTGAAAATTTGAAAATTCTTAAAAAATTCCACCAAAATCTTGATGTCCCCAATCCTATGTTTTGTATGTTTTTTCCACGTGTCTTGACATCCAATGTATCCCTGCAACGTTTGGTGAAGATCTGAGTATGTAGTTTTTGACCTTATCTGGAACCTCCTATCTGAAAATTTGAAAATTCTTAAAAAATTCGTGCAAAATCTTGATGTCTCCAATCTCTTGTTTTGTACGTTTTTTCCACGTGTCTTGATATCCAATGTATCCCTGCAAAGTTTGGTGAAGATCTGAGTATGTCGTTTTTGACCTTATCTGGAACATCCTTTCTGAAAATTTGAAAATTGTTAAAAAATTCGTCCAAAATCTTGATGTCTCCAATCTCTTTTTTGTACGTTTTTTCCACGTGTCTTGACATCCAATGTATCCCTGCAAAGTTTGGTGAAGATCTGAGTATGTAGTTTTTGACCTTATCTGGAACCTCCCATCTGAAAATTTGAAAATTCTTAAAAAATTCGACCAAAATCTTGATGTCTCCAATCTTTTGTTTTGTACGTTTTTTCCACGTGTCTTGACACATAATGTATCCATGCAAAGTTTGGTGAAGATCTGAGTATGTAGTTTTTGACCTTATATGGAACCTCCTATCTGAAAATTTGAAAATTCTTAAAAAATTCGTCCAAAATCTTGATGTCTCCAATCTCTTGTTTTGTACGTTTTTTCCACGTGTCTTGACATCCAATGTATCCCTGCAAAGTTTGGTGAAGATCTGAGTATGTAGTTTTTGACCTTATCTGGAACCTCCCATCTGAAAATTTGAAAATTCCTAAAAAATCCGTGCAAAATCTTGAAGACCCCAATCTCTTGTTTTGTACGTTTTTTCCACGTGTCTTGACATCCAATGTATTAATGCAATGTTTGGTGAAGATCTGAGTATGTAGTTTTTGACCTTATATGGAACCTCCTATCTGAAAATTTGAAAATTCTTAAAAAATTCGACCAAAATCTTGATGTCCCCAATCCTATGTTTTGTACGTTTTTTCCACGTGTCTTGACATCCAATGTATCCCTGCAAAGTTTGGTGAAGATCTGAGTATGTAGTTTTTGACCTTATCTGGAACCTCCCATCTGAAAATTTGAAAATTCCTAAAAAATCCGTGCAAAATCTTGATGACCCCAATCTCTTGTTTTGTACGTTTTTTCCACGTGTCTTGACATCCAATGTATCCCTGCAACGTTTGGTGAAGATCTGAGTATGTAGTTTTTGACCTTATCTGGAACCTCCTATCTGAAAATTTGAAAATTCTTCAAAAATTCGTCGAAAATCTTGATGTCTCCAATCTCTTGTTTTGTACGTTTTTTCCACGTGTCTTGACATCCAATGTATTCCTGCAATGTTTGGTGGAGATCTGAGTATGTAGTTTTAGACCTTATCTGGAACCTCCTATCTGAAAATTTGAAAATTCTTCAAAAATTCGTCCAAAATCTTGATGTCTCCAATCTCTTGTTTTGTACGTTTTTTCCACGTGTCTCGACCTCCAATGGATCCCTGCAAAGTTTGGTGAAGATCTGAGTATGTAGTTTTTGACCTTATATGGAACCTCCTATCTGAAAATTTGAAAATTCTTAAAAAATTCGTCCAAAATCTTGATGTCTCCAATCTCTTGTTTTGTACGTTTTTTCCACGTGTCTTGACATCCAATGTATCCCTGCAAAGTTTGGTGAAGATCTGAGTATGTAGTTTTTGACCTTATCTGGAACCTCCCATCTGAAAATTTGAAAATTCCTAAAAAATCCGTGAAAAATCTTGATGACCCCAATCTCTTGTTTTGTACGTTTTTTCCACGTGTCTTGACATCCAATGTATTCCTGCAATGTTTGGTGAAGATCTGAGTATGTAGTTTTTGACCTTATATGGAACCTCCTATCTGAAAATTTGAAAATTCTTAAAAAATTCGACCAAAATCTTGATGTCCCCAATCCTATGTTTTGTACGTTTTTTCCACGTGTCTTGACATCCAATGTATCCCTGCAAAGTTTGGTGAAGATCTGAGTATGTAGTTTTTGACCTTATCTGGAACCTCCCATCTGAAAATTTGAAAATTCCTAAAAAATCCGTGCAAAATCTTGATGACCCCAATCTCTTGTTTTGTACGTTTTTTCCACGTGTCTTGACATCCAATGTATTCCTGCAATGTTTGGTGAAGATCTGAGTATGTAGTTTTTGACCTTATATGGAACCTCCTATCTGAAAATTTGAAAATTCTTAAAAAATTCGACCAAAATCTTGATGTCCCCAATCCTATGTTTTGTACGTTTTTTCCACGTGTCTTGACATCCAATGTATCCCTGCAACGTTTGGTGAAGATCTGAGTATGTAGTTTTTGACCTTATCTGGAACCTCCTATCTGAAAATTTGAAAATTCTTCAAAAATTCGTCGAAAATCTTGATGTCTCCAATCTCTTGTTTTGTACGTTTTTTCCACGTGTCTTGACATCCAATGTATTCCTGCAATGTTTGGTGGAGATCTGAGTATGTAGTTTTAGACCTTATCTGGAACCTCCTATCTGAAAATTTGAAAATTCTTAAAAAATTCGTCCAAAATCTTGATGTCTCCAATCTCTTGTTTTGTACGTTTTTTCCACGTGTCTTGATATCCAATGTATCTCTGCAAAGTTTGGTGAAGATCTGAGTATGTCGTTTTTGACCTTATCTGGAACATCCTTTCTGAAAATTTGAAAATTGTTAAAAAATTCGTTCAAAATCTTGATGTCTCCTATCTCTTGTTTTGTACGTTTTTTCCACGTGTCTTGACATCCAATGTATCCCTGCAAAGTTTGGTGAAGATCTGAGTATGTAGTTTTTGACCTTATCTGGAACCTCCCATCTGAAAATTTGAAAATTCTTAAAAAATTCGACCAGTATCTTCATGTCTCCAATCTCTTGTTTTGTACGTTTTTTCCACGTGTCTTGACACATAATGTATCCATGCAAAGTTTGGTGAAGATCTGAGTATGTAGTTTTTGACCTTATATGGAACCTCCTATCTGAAAATTTAAAAATTCTTAAAAAATTCGTCCAAAATCTTGATGTCTCCAATCTCTTGTTTTGTACGTTTTTTCCACGTGTCTTGACATCCAATGTATCCCTGCAAAGTTTGGTGAAGATCTGAGTATGTAGTTTTTGACCTTATCTGGAACCTCCTTTCTGAAAATTTGAAAATTCTTAAAAAATTCGTCCAAAATCTTGATGACCCCAATCTCTTGTTTTGTACGTTTTTTCCACGTGTCTTGACATCCAATGTATCCCTGCAAAGTTTGGTGAAGATCTGAGTATGTAGTTTTTGACCTTATATGGAACCTCCTTTCTGAAAATTTGAGAATTCTTAAAAAATTCGTCCAAAATGTTGATGTCTCCAATCTCTTGTTTTGTACGTTTTTTCCACGTGTCTTGACATCCAATGTATCCATGCAAAGTTTGATGAAGATCTGAGTATGTCGTTTTTGACCTTATCTGGAACCTCCCATCTGAAAATTTGAAAATTCTTAAAAAATTCGTCGAAAATCTTGATGTCTCCAATCTCTTGTTTTGTACGTTTTTTCCACGTGTCTTGACATGCAAAGTATCCCTGCAACGTTTGGTGAAGATCTGAGTATGTAGTTTTTGACCTTATCTGGAACCTCCTATCTGAAAATTTGAAAATTCTTCAAAAATTCGTCGAAAATCTTGATGTCTCCAATCTCTTGTTTTGTACGTTTTTTCCACGTGTCTTGACATCCAATGTATCCCTGCAATGTTTGGTTGAGATCTGAGTATGTAATTTTTGACCTTATCTGGAACCTCCTATCTGAAAATTTGAAAATTCTTCAAAAATTCGTCCAAAATCTTGATGTCTCCAATCTCTTGTTTTGTACGTTTTTTCCACGTGTCTCGACCTCCAATGTATCCCTGCAAAGTTTGGTGAAGATCTGAGTATGTCGTTTTTGACCTTATCTGGAACATCCTTTCTGAAAATTTGAAAATTCTTAAAAAATTCGTCGAAAATCTTGATGTCTCCAATCTCTTGTTTTGTACGTTTTTTCCACGTGTCTTGACATCCAATGTATCCCTGCAAAGTTTGGTGAAGATCTGAGTATGTAGTTTTTGACCTTATATGGAACCTCCTATCTGAAAATTTGAAAATTCTTAAAAAATTCGTCCAAAATCTTGATGTCACCAATCCTATGTTTTGTATGTTTTTTCCACGTGTCTTGACATCCAATGTATCCCTGCAAAGTTTGGTGAAGATCTGAGTATGCAGTTTTTGACCTTATCTGGAACCTCCTATCTGAAAAATTGAAAATTTTTAAAAAATTCGTCCAAAATCTTGTTGTCTCCAATCTCTTGTTTTGTACGTTTTTTCCACGTGTCTCGACCTCCAATGTATCCCTGCAAAGTTTGGTGAAGATCTGAGTATGTCGTTTTTGACCTTATCTGGAACATCCTTTCTGAAAATTTGAAAATTCTTAAAAAATTCGTCCAAAATCTTGATGTCTCCAATCTCTTGTTTTGTACGTTTTTTCCACGTGTCTTGACATCCAATGTATCCTTGCAAAGTTTGGTGAAGATCTGAGTATGTCGTTTTTGACCTTATCTGGAACCTCCTATCTGAAAATTTGAAAATTCTTAAAAAAGTCGTCGAAAATCTTGATGTCTCCGATCTCTTGTTTTGTACGTTTTTTCCACGTGTCTTGACATGCAAAGTATTCCTGCAAAGTTTGGTGAAGATCTGAGTATGTAGTTTTTGACCTCATCTGGAACCACCTATCTGAAAATTTGAAAATTCTTAAAAAATTCGTCCAAAATCTTGATGTCTCCAATCTCTTGTTTTGTACGTTTTTTCCACGTGTCTTGACATCCAATGTATCCCTGCAAAGTTTGGTGAAGATCTGAGTATGTATTTTTTGACCTTATCTGGCACCTCATTTCTGAAAATTTGAAAATTCCTCAAAAATTCGTCCAAAATCTTGATGTCTCCAATCTCTTGTTTTGTACGTTTTTCCCACGTGTCTTGACATCCAATGTATCCCTGCAAAGTTTGGTGAAGATCTGAGTATGTAGTTTTTGACCTTATCTGGCACCTCATTTCTGAAAATTTGAAAATTCTTAAAAAAATCGTCCAAAATCTTGATGTCTCCAATCTCTTGTTTTGTACGTTTTTCCACGTGTCTTGACATCCAATGTATCCCTGCAAAGTTTGGTGAAGATCTGAGTATGTAGTTTTTGACCTTATATGGAACCTCCTATCTGAAAATTTGAAAATTCTTAAAAAATTCCACCAAAATCTTGATGTCCCCAATCCTATGTTTTGTATGTTTTTCCACGAGTCTTGACATCCAATGTATCCATGCAAAGTTTGGTGAAGATCTGAGTATGTCGTTTTTGACCTTATCTGGAACCTCCCATCTGAAAATTTAAAAATTCTTAAAAAATCCGTCGAAAATCTTGATGTCTCCAATCTCTTGTTTTGTACATTTTTTCCACGTATCTTGACATACAATGTATCCCTGCAATGTTTGGTGAAGATCTGAGTATGTAGTTTTTGACCTTATATGGAACCTCCTATCTGAAAATTTGATAATTCTTAAAAAATTTGACCAAATCTTGATGTCCCCAATCCTATGTCTTGTATGTTTTTTCCACGTGTCTTGACATCCAATGTATCCCTGCTAAGTTTGGTGAAGATCTGAGTATGTAGTTTTTGACCTTATATGGAACCTCCTATCTGAAAATTTGAAAATTCTTAAAAAATCCGTCGAAAATCTTGATGTCTCCAATCTCTTGTTTTGTACATTTCTTCCACGTGTCTTGACATCCAATGTATCCCTGCAATGTTTGGTGAAGATCTGAGTATGTAGTTTTTGACCTTATATGGAACCTCCTATCTGAAAATTTGAAATTTCTTAAAAAATTCGTTCAAAATCTTGATGTCTCCAATCTCTTGTTTTGTACGTTTTTTCCACGTGTCTTGACATCCAATGTATCCCTGCAAAGTTTGGTGAAGATCTGAGTATGTAGTTTTTGACCTTATATGGAACCTGCCATCTGAAAATTCGAAAATTCCTAAAAAATCCGTCCAAAATCTTGATGACCCCAATCTCTTGTTTTATACGTTTTTTCCACGTGTCTTGACATCCAATGTATCCCTGCAAAGTTTGGTGAAGATCTGAGTATGTAGTTTTTGACCTTATACGGAACCTCCTTTCTGAAAATTTGAAAATTCTTAAAAAATTCGTCCAAAATCTTGATGTCTCCAATTTCTTGTTTTGTACGTTTTTTCCACGTGTCTTGACATCCAATGTATCCATGCAAAGTTTGGTGAAGATCTGAGTATGTCGTTTTTGACCTTATCTGGAACCTCCCATCTGAAAATTTGAAAATTCTTAAAAAATTTGTCAAAAATCTTGATGTCTCCAATCTCTTGTTTTGTTCGTTTTTTCCACGTGTCTTGACATGCAAAGTATCCCTGCAACGTTTGGTGAAGATCTGAGTATGTAGTTTTTGACCTTATATGGAACCTCCTATCTGAAAATTTGAAAATTCTTAAAAAATTTGACCAAAATCTTGATATCCCCAATCCTATGTTTTGTATGTTTTTTCCACGTGTCTTGACATCCAATGTATCCCTGCAAAGTTTGGTGAAGATCTGAGTATGTAGTTTTAGACCTTATCTGGAACCTCCTATCTGAAAATTTGAAAATTTTTAAAAAATTCGTCCAAGATCTTGATGTCTCCAATCTCTTGTTTTGTACGTTTTTTCCACGTGTCTTGACATCCAATGTATCGCTGCAAAGTTTGGTGAAGATCTGAGTATGTAGTTTTTGACCTTATCTGGCACCTCATTTCTGAAAATTTGAAAATTCCTCAAAAATTCGTCCAAAATCTTGATGTCTCCAATCTCTTGTTTTGTACGTTTTTCCCACGTGTCTTGACATCCAATGTATCCCTGCAAAGTTTGGTGAAGATCTGAGTATGTAGTTTTTGACCTTATCTGCCACCTCATTTCTGAAAATTTGAAAATTCCTCAAAAATTCGTCCAAAATCTTGATGTCTCCAATCTCTTGTTTTGTACGTTTTTTCCACGTGTCTTGACATCCAATGTATCCCTGCAAAGTTTGGTGAAGATCTGAGTATGTCGTTTTTGACCTTATCTGGAACCTCCTATCTGAAAATTTGAAAATTCTTAAAAAAATCGTCCAAAATCTTGATGTCTCCAATCTCTTGTTTTGTACGTTTTTCCACGTGTCTTGACATCCAATGTATCCCTGCAAAGTTTGGTGAAGATCTGAGTATGTAGTTTTTGACCTTATATGGATCCTCCTATCTGAAAATTTGAAAATTCTTAAAAAATTCCACCAAAATCTTGATGTCCCCAATCCTATGTTTTGTATGTTTTTTCCACGTGTCTTGACATCCAATGTATCCCTGCAATGTTTGGTGAAGATCTGAGTATGTAGTTTTTGACCTTATATGGAACCTCCTATCTGAAAATTTGAAATTTCTTAAAAAATTCGTTCAAAATCTTGATGTCTCCAATCTCTTGTTTTGTACGTTTTTTCCACGTGTCTTGACATCCAATGTATCCCTGCAAAGTTTGGTGAAGATCTGAGTATGTAGTTTTTGACCTTATACGGAACCTCCTTTCTGAAAATTTGAAAATTCTTAAAAAATTCGTCCATAATCTTGATGTCTCCAATTTCTTGTTTTGTACGTTTTTCCCACGTGTCTTGACATCCAATGTATCCATGCAAAGTTTGGTGAAGATCTGAGTATGTCGTTTTTGACCTTATCTGGAACCTCCCATCTGAAAATTTGAAAATTCTTAAAAAATTCGTCGAAAACCTTGATGTCTCCAATCTCTTGTTTTGTACGTTTTTTCCACGTGTCTTGACATGCAAAGTATCCCTGCAACGTTTGGTGAAGATCTGAGTATGTAGTTTTTGACCTTATCTGGAACCTCCTATCTGAAAATTTGAAAATTCTTCAAAAATTCGTCGAAAATCTTGATGTCTCCAATCTCTTGTTTTGTACGTTTTTTCCACGTGTCTTGACATCCAATGTATCCCTGCAATGTTTGGTGGAGATCTGAGTATGTAGTTTTTGACCTTATCTGGAACCTCCTATCTGAAAATTTGAAAAATCTTAAAAAATTCGTCGAAAATCTTGATGTCTCCAATCTCTTGTTTTGTACGTTTTTTCCACGTGTCTTGACATCCAATGTATCCCTGCAAAGTTTGGTGAAGATCTGAGTATGTAGTTTTTGACCTTATATGGAACCTCCTTTCTGAAAATTTGAAAATTCTTAAAAAATTCGTCCAAAATCTTGATGTCACCAATCCTATGTTTTGTATGTTTTTTCCACGTGTCTTGACATCCAATGTATCCATGCAAAGTTTGGTGAAGATCTGAGTATGTCGTTTTTGACCTTATCTGGAACCTCCCATCTGAAAATTTGAAAATTCTTAAAAAAATCGTCGAAAATCTTGATGTCTCCGATCCCTTGTTTTGTACGTTTTTTCCACGTGTCTTGACATGCAAAGTATTCCTTCAAAGTTTGTTGAAGATCTGAGTATGTAGTTTTTGACCTCATCTGGAACCTCCTATCTGAAAATTTGAAAATTCTTAAAAAATTCGTCCAAAATCTTGATGTCTCCGATCCCTTGTTTTGTACTTTTTTTCCACGTGTCTTGACATGCAAAGTATTCCTGCAAAGTTTGGTGAAGATCTGAGTATGTAGTTTTTGACCTCATCTGGAACCTCCTATCTGAAAATTTGAAAATTCTTAAAAAATTCGTCCAAAATCTTTATGTCTCCAATCTCTTGTTTTGTACGTTTTTTCCACGTGTCTTGACATCCAATGTATCCCTGCAATGTTTGGTGAAGATCTGAGTATGTAGTTTTTGACCTTATCTGGAACCTCCCATCTGAAAATTTGAAAATTCCTAAAAAAATCCGTCCAAAATCTTGATGACCCCAATCTCTTGTTTTGTACGTTTTTCCACGTGTCTTGACATCCAATGTATCCCTGCAAAGTTTGGTGAAGATCTGAGTATGTAGTTTTTGACCTTATCTGGAACCTCCTATCTGAAAATTTGAAAATTCTTAAAAAATTCGTCCAAAATCTTGATGTCTCCAATCTCTTGTTTTGTACGTTTTTTCCACGTGTCTTGATATCCAATGTATCCCTGCAAAGTTTGGTGAAGATCTGAGTATGTCGTTTTTGACCTTATCTGGAACATCCTTTCTGAAAATTTGAAAATTGTTAAAAAATTCGTCCAAAATCTTGATGTCTCCTATCTCTTGTTTTGTACGTTTTTTCCACGTGTCTTGACATCCAATGTATCCCTGCAAAGTTTGGTGAAGATCTGAGTATGTAGTTTTTGACCTTATCTGGAACCTCCCATCTGAAAATTTGAAAATTCTTAAAAAATTCGACCAAAATCTTGATGTCTCCAATCTCTTGTTTTGTACGTTTTTTCCACGTGTCTTGACATCCAATGTATCCCTGCAAAGTTTGGTGAAGATCTGAGTATGTAGTTTTTGACCTTATCTGGAACCTCCCATCTGAAAATTTGAAAATTCCTAAAAAATCCGTCCAAAATCTTGATGACCCCAATCTCTTGTTTTGTACGTTTTTTCCACGTGTCTTGACATTCAATGTATCCCTGCAAAGTTTGGTGAAGATCTGAGTATGTAGTTTTTGACCTTATATGGAACCTCCTTTCTGAAAATTTGAAAATTCTTAAAAAATTCGTCCAAAATCTTGATGACCCCAATCTCTTGTTTTGTACGTTTTTTCCACGTGTCTTGACATCCAATGTATCCCTGCAAAGTTTGGTGAAGATCTGAGTATGTAGTTTTTGACCTTATATGGAACCTCCTTTCTGAAAATTTGAGAATTCTTAAAAAATTCGTCCAAAATCTTGATGTCTCCAATCTCTTGTTTTGTACGTTTTTTCCACGTGTCTTGACATCCAATGTATCCATGCAAAGTTTGGTGAAGATCTGAGTATGTCGTTTTTGACCTTATCTGGAACCTCCCATCTGAAAATTTGAAAATTCTTAAAAAATTCGTCGAAAATCTTGATGTCTCCAATCTCTTGTTTTGTACGTTTTTTCCACTTGTCTTGACATGCAAAGTATCCCTGCAACGTTTGGTGAAGATCTGAGTATGTAGTTTTTGACCTTATCTGGAACCTCCTTTCTGAAAATTTGAAAATTCTCAAAAAATTCGTCCATAATCTTGATGTCTCCAATCTCTTGTTTTGTACGTTTTTTCCACGTGTCTTGACATCCAATGTATCCCTGCAAAGTTTGGTGAAGATCTGAGTATGTAGTTTTTGACCTTATATGGAACCTCCTATCTGAAAATTTGAAAATTCTTAAAAAATTCGTCCAAAATCTTGATGTCACCAATCCTATGTTTTGTATGTTTTTTCCACGTGTCTTGACATCCAATGTATCCATGCAAAGTTTGGTGAAGATCTGAGTATGTCGTTTTTGACCTTATCTGGAACCTCCCATCTGAAAATTTGAAAATTCTTAAAAAATTCGTCGAAAATCTTGATGTCTCCGATCTCTTGTTTTGTACGTTTTTTCCACGTGTCTTGACATGCAAAGTATTCCTGCAAAGTTTGGTGAAGATCTGAGTATGTAGTTTTTGACCTCATCTGGAACCTCCTATCTGAAAATTTGAAAATTCTTAAAAAATTCGTCGAAAATCTTGATGTCTCCGATCTCTTGTTTTGTACGTTTTTTCCACGTGTCTTGACATGCAAAGTATTCCTGCAAAGTTTGGTGAAGATCTGAGTATGTAGTTTTTGACCTCATCTGGAACCTCCTATCTGAAAATTTGAAAATTCTTAAAAAATTCGTCCAAAATTTTGATGTCCCCAATCTCTTGTTTTGTACGTTTTTTCCACGTGTCTTGACATCCAATGTATCCCTGCAAAGTTTGGTGAAGATCTGAGTATGTAGTTTTTGACCTTATCTGGAACCTCCTATCTGAAAATTTGAAAATTCTTAAAAAATTCGTCCAAAATCTTGATGTCTCCAATCTCTTGTTTTGTACGTTTTTTCAACGTGTCTTGATATCCAATGTATCCCTGCAAAGTTTGGTGAAGATCTGAGTATGTCGTTTTTGACCTTATCTGGAACATCCTTTCTGAAAATTTGAAAATTGTTAAAAAATTCGTCCAAAATCTTGATGTCTCCAATCTCTTTTTTGTACGTTTTTTCCACGTGTCTTGACATCCAATGTATCAATGCAAAGTTTGGTGAAGATCTGAGTATGTAGTTTTTGACCTTATCTGGAACCTCCCATCTGAAAATTTGAAAATTCTTAAAAAATTCGACCAAAATCTTGATGTCTCCAATCTTTTGTTTTGTACGTTTTTTCCACGTGTCTTGACACATAATGTATCCATGCAAAGTTTGGTGAAGATCTGAGTATGTAGTTTTTGATCTTATATGGAACCTCCTATCTGAAAATTTGAAAATTCTTAAAAAATTCGTCCAAAATCTTGATGTCTCCAATCTCTTGTTTTGTACGTTTTTTCCACGTGTCTTGACATCCAATGTATCCCTGCAAAGTTTGGTGAAGATCTGAGTATGTAGTTTTTGACCTTATCTGGAACCTCCCATCTGAAAATTTGAAAATTCCTAAAAAATCCGTGCAAAATCTTGATGACCCCAATCTCTTGTTTTGTACGTTTTTTCCACGTGTCTTGACATCCAATGTATTCCTGCAATGTTTGGTGAAGATCTGAGTATGTAGTTTTTGACCTTATATGGAACCTCCTATCTGAAAATTTGAAAATTCTTAAAAAATTCGACCAAAATCTTGATGTTCCGAATCCTATGTTTTGTATGTTTTTTCCACGTGTCTTGACATCCAATGTATCCATGCAAAGTTTGGTGAAGATCTGAGTATGTAGTTTTTGACCTTATATTGAACCTCCCATCTGAAAATTTGAAAATTCTTAAAAAATTCGTCCAAAATCTTGATGACCCCAATCTCTTGTTTTGTACGTTTTTTCCACGTGTCTTGACATCCAAAGTATCCCTGCAAAGTTTGGTGAAGATCTGAGTATGTAGTTTTTGACCTTATATGGAACCTCCTTTCTGAAAATTTGAGAATTCTTAAAAAATTCGTCGAAAATCTTGATGTCTCCAATCTCTTGTTTTGTACGTTTTTTCCACGTGTCTTGACATGCAAAGTATTCCTTCAAAGTTTGTTGAAGATCTGAGTATGTAGTTTTTGACCTCATCTGGAACCTCCTATCTGAAAATTTGAAAATTCTTAAAAAATTCGTCCAAAATCTTGATGTCTCCGATCCCTTGTTTTGTACTTTTTTTCCACGTGTCTTGACATGCAAAGTATTCCTGCAAAGTTTGGTGAAGATCTGAGTATGTAGTTTTTGACCTCATCTGGAACCTCCTATCTGAAAATTTGAAAATTCTTAAAAAATTCGTCCAAAATCTTTATGTCTCCAATCTCTTGTTTTGTACGTTTTTTCCAGGTGTCTTGACATCCAATGTATCCCTGCAATGTTTGGTGAAGATCTGAGTATGTAGTTTTTGACCTTATCTGGAACCTCCCATCTGAAAATTTGAAAATTCCTAAAAAAATCCGTCCAAAATCTTGATGACCCCAATCTCTTGTTTTGTATGTTTTTCCACGTGTCTTGACATCCAATGTATCCCTGCAAAGTTTGGTGAAGATCTGAGTATGTAGTTTTTGACCTTATCTGGAACCTCCTATCTGAAAATTTGAAAATTCTTAAAAAATTCGTCCAAAATCTTGATGTCTCCAATCTCTTGTTTTGTACGTTTTTTCCACGTGTCTTGATATCCAATGTATCCCTGCAAAGTTTGGTGAAGATCTGAGTATGTCGTTTTTGACCTTATCTGGAACATCCTTTCTGAAAATTTGAAAATTGTTAAAAAATTCGTCCAAAATCTTGATGTCTCCTATCTCTTGTTTTGTACGTTTTTTCCACGTGTCTTGACATCCAATGTATCCCTGCAAAGTTTGGTGAAGATCTGAGTATGTAGTTTTTGACCTTATCTGGAACCTCCCATCGGAAAATTTGAAAATTCTTAAAAAATTCGACCAAAATCTTGATGTCTCCAATCTCTTGTTTTGTACGTTTTTTCCACGTGTCTTGACACATAATGTATCCATGCAAAGTTTGGTGAAGATCTGAGTATGTAGTTTTTGACCTTATATGGAACCTCCTATCTGAAAATTTGAAAATTCTTAAAAAATTCGTCCAAAATCTTGATGTCTCCAATCTCTTGTTTTGTACGTTTTTTCCACGTGTCTTGACATCCAATATATCCCTGCAAAGTTTGGTGAAGATCTGAGTATGTAGTTTTTGACCTTATCTGGAACCTCCCATCTGAAAATTTGAAAATTCCTAAAAAATCCGTCCAAAATCTTGATGACCACAATCTCTTGTTTTGTACGTTTTTTCCACGTGTCTTGACATTCAATGTATCCCTGCAAAGTTTGGTGAAGATCTGAGTATGTAGTTTTTGACCTTATATGGAACCTCCTTTCTGAAAATTTGAAAATTCTTAAAAAATTCGTCCAAAATCTTGATGACCCCAATCTCTTGTTTTGTACGTTTTTTCCACGTGTCTTGACATCCAATGTATCCCTGCAAAGTTTGGTGAAGATCTGAGTATGTAGTTTTTGACCTTATATGGAACCTCCTTTCTGAAAATTTGAGAATTCTTAAAAAATTCGTCCAAAATCTTGATGTCTCCAATCTCTTGTTTTGTACGTTTTTTCCACGTGTCTTGACATCCAATGTATCCATGCAAAGTTTGGTGAAGATCTGAGTATGTCGTTTTTGACCTTATCTGGAACCTCCCATCTGAAAATTTGAAAATTCTTAAAAAATTCGTCGAAAATCTTGATGTCTCCAATCTCTTGTTTTGTACGTTTTTTCCACGTGTCTTGACATGCAAAGTATCCCTGCAACGTTTGGTGAAGATCTGAGTATGTAGTTTTTGACCTTATCTGGAACCTCCTTTCTGAAAATTTGAAAATTCTCAAAAAATTCGTCCATAATCTTGATGTCTCCAATCTCTTGTTTTGTACGTTTTTTCCACGTGTCTTGACATCCAATGTATCCCTGCAAAGTTTGGTGAAGATCTGAGTATGTAGTTTTTGACCTTATATGGAACCTCCTATCTGAAAATTTGTAAATTCTTAAAAAATTCGTCCAAAATCTTGATGTCACCAATCCTATGTTTTGTATGTTTTTTCCACGTGTCTTGACATCCAATGTATCCATGCCAAGTTTGGTGAAGATCTGAGTATGTCGTTTTTGACCTTATCTGGAACCTCCCATCTGAAAATTTGAAAATTCTTAAAAAATTCGTCGAAAATCTTGATGTCTCCGATCTCTTGTTTTGTACGTTTTTTCCACGTGTCTTGACATGCAAAGTATTCCTGCAAAGTTTGGTGAAGATCTGAGTATGTAGTTTTTGACCTCATCTGGAACCTCCTATCTGAAAATTTGAAAATTCTTAAAAAATTCGTCGAAAATCTTGATGTCTCCGATCTCTTGTTTTGTACGTTTTTTCCACGTGTCTTGACATGCAAAGTATTCCTGCAAAGTTTGGTGAAGATCTGAGTATGTAGTTTTTGACCTCATCTGGAACCTCCTATCTGAAAATTTGAAAATTGTTAAAAAATTCGTCCAAAATCTTGATGTCTCCAATCTCTTTTTTGTACGTTTTTTCCACGTGTCTTGACATCCAATGTATCAATGCAAAGTTTGGTGAAGATCTGAGTATGTAGTTTTTGACCTAATCTGGAACCTCCCATCTGAAAATTTGAAAATTCTTAAAAAATTCGACCAAAATCTTGATGTCTCCAATCTTTTGTTTTGTACGTTTTTTCCACGTGTCTTGACACATAATGTATCCATGCAAAGTTTGGTGAAGATCTGAGTATGTAGTTTTTGACCTTATATGGAACCTCCTATCTGAAAATTTGAAAATTCTTAAAAAATTCGTCCAAAATCTTGATGTCTCCAATCTCTTGTTTTGTACGTTTTTTCCACGTGTCTTGACATGCAAAGTATTCCTGCAAAGTTTGGTGAAGATCTGAGTATGTAGTTTTTGACCTCATCTGGAACCTCCTATCTGAAAATTTGAAAATTCTTAAAAAATTCGTCCAAAATTTTGATGTCCCCAATCTCTTGTTTTGTACGTTTTTTCAACGTGTCTTGACATCCAATGTATCCCTGCAAAGTTTGGTGAAGATCTGAGTATGTAGTTTTTGACCTTATCTGGAACCTCCTATCTGAAAATTTGAAAATTCTTAAAAAATTCGTCCAAAATCTTGATGTCTCCAATCTCTTGTTTTGTACGTTTTTTCAACGTGTCTTGATATCCAATGTATCCCTGCAAAGTTTGGTGAAGATCTGAGTATGTCGTTTTTGACCTTATCTGGAACATCCTTTCTGAAAATTTGAAAATTGTTAAAAAATTCGTCCAAAATCTTGATGTCTCCAATCTCTTTTTTGTACGTTTTTTCCACGTGTCTTGACATCCAATGTATCAATGCAAAGTTTGGTGAAGATCTGAGTATGTAGTTTTTGACCTTATCTGGAACCTCCCATCTGAAAATTTGAAAATTCTTAAAAAATTCGACCAAAATCTTGATGTCTCCAATCTTTTGTTTTGTACGTTTTTTCCACGTGTCTTGACACATAATGTATCCATGCAAAGTTTGGTGAAGATCTGAGTATGTAGTTTTTGACCTTATATGGAACCTCCTATCTGAAAATTTGAAAATTCTTAAAAAATTCGTCCAAAATCTTGATGTCTCCAATCTCTTGTTTTGTACGTTTTTTCCACGTGTCTTGACATCCAATGTATCCCTGCAAAGTTTGGTGAAGATCTGAGTATGTAGTTTTTGACCTTATCTGGAACCTCCCATCTGAAAATTTGAAAATTCCTAAAAAATCCGTGCAAAATCTTGATGACCCCAATCTCTTGTTTTGTACGTTTTTTCCACGTGTCTTGACATCCAATGTATTCCTGCAATGTTTGGTGAAGATCTGAGTATGAAGTTTTTGACCTTATATGGAACCTCCTATCTGAAAATTTGAAAATTCTTAAAAAATTCGACCAAAATCTTGATGTTCCGAATCCTATGTTTTGTATGTTTTTTCCACGTGTCTTGACATCCAATGTATCCATGCAAAGTTTGGTGAAGATCTGAGTATGTAGTTTTTGACCTTATATTGAACCTCCCATCTGAAAATTTGAAAATTCTTAAAAAATTCGTCCAAAATCTTGATGACCCCAATCTCTTGTTTTGTACGTTTTTTCCACGTGTCTTGACATCCAAAGTATCCCTGCAAAGTTTGGTGAAGATCTGAGTATGTAGTTTTTGACCTTATATGGAACCTCCTTTCTGAAAATTTGAGAATTCTTAAAAAATTCGTCCAAAATCTTGATGTCTCCAATCTCTTGTTTTGTACGTTTTTTCCACGTGTCTTGACATCCAATGTATCCATGCAAAGTTTGGTGAAGATCTGAGTATGTCGTTTTTGACCTTATCTGGAACCTCCCATCTGAAAATTTGAAAATTCTTAAAAAATTCGTCGAAAATCTTGATGTCTCCAATCTTTTGTTTTGTACGTTTTTTCCACGTGTCTTGACATGCAAAGTATCCCTGCAACGTTTGGTGAAGATCTGAGTATGTAGTTTTTGACCTTATCTGGAACCTCCTATCTGAAAATTTGAAAATTCTTCAAAAATTCGTCGAAAATCTTGATGTCTCCAATCTCTTGTTTTGTACGTTTTTTCCACGTGTCTTGACATGCAAAGTATTCCTTCAAAGTTTGTTGAAGATCTGAGTATGTAGTTTTTGACCTCATCTGGAACCTCCTATCTGAAAATTTGAAAATTCTTAAAAAATTCGTCCAAAATCTTGATGTCTCCGATCCCTTGTTTTGTACTTTTTTTCCACGTGTCTTGACATGCAAAGTATTCCTGCAAAGTTTGGTGAAGATCTGAGTATGTAGTTTTTGACCTCATCTGGAACCTCCTATCTGAAAATTTGAAAATTCTTAAAAAATTCGTCCAAAATCTTTATGTCTCCAATCTCTTGTTTTGTACGTTTTTTCCAGGTGTCTTGACATCCAATGTATCCCTGCAATGTTTGGTGAAGATCTGAGTATGTAGTTTTTGACCTTATCTGGAACCTCCCATCTGAAAATTTGAAAATTCCTAAAAAAATCCGTCCAAAATCTTGATGACCCCAATCTCTTGTTTTGTATGTTTTTCCACGTGTCTTGACATCCAATGTATCCCTGCAAAGTTTGGTGAAGATCTGAGTATGTAGTTTTTGACCTTATCTGGAACCTCCTATCTGAAAATTTGAAAATTCTTAAAAAATTCGTCCAAAATCTTGATGTCTCCAATCTCTTGTTTTGTACGTTTTTTCCACGTGTCTTGATATCCAATGTATCCCTGCAAAGTTTGGTGAAGATCTGAGTATGTCGTTTTTGACCTTATCTGGAACATCCTTTCTGAAAATTTGAAAATTGTTAAAAAATTCGTCCAAAATCTTGATGTCTCCTATCTCTTGTTTTGTACGTTTTTTCCACGTGTCTTGACATCCAATGTATCCCTGCAAAGTTTGGTGAAGATCTGAGTATGTAGTTTTTGACCTTATCTGGAACCTCCCATCTGAAAATTTGAAAATTCTTAAAAAATTCGACCAAAATCTTGATGTCTCCAATCTCTTGTTTTGTACGTTTTTTCCACGTGTCTTGACACATAATGTATCCATGCAAAGTTTGGTGAAGATCTGAGTATGTAGTTTTTGACCTTATATGGAACCTCCTATCTGAAAATTTGAAAATTCTTAAAAAATTCGTCCAAAATCTTGATGTCTCCAATCTCTTGTTTTGTACGTTTTTTCCACGTGTCTTGACATCCAATGTATCCCTGCAAAGTTTGGTGAAGATCTGAGTATGTAGTTTTTGACCTTATCTGGAACCTCCCATCTGAAAATTTGAAAATTCCTAAAAAATCCGTCCAAAATCTTGATGACCCCAATCTCTTGTTTTGTACGTTTTTTCCACGTGTCTTGACATTCAATGTATCCCTGCAAAGTTTGGTGAAGATCTGAGTATGTAGTTTTTGACCTTATATGGAACCTCCTTTCTGAAAATTTGAAAATTCTTAAAAAATTCGTCCAAAATCTTGATGACCCCAATCTCTTGTTTTGTACGTTTTTTCCACGTGTCTTGACATCCAATGTATCCCTGCAAAGTTTGGTGAAGATCTGAGTATGTAGTTTTTGACCTTATATGGAACCTCCTTTCTGAAAATTTGAGAATTCTTAAAAAATTCGTCCAAAATCTTGATGTCTCCAATCTCTTGTTTTGTACGTTTTTTCCACGTGTCTTGACATCCAATGTATCCATGCAAAGTTTGGTGAAGATCTGAGTATGTCGTTTTTGACCTTATCTGGAACCTCCCATCTGAAAATTTGAAAATTCTTAAAAAATTCGTCGAAAATCTTGATGTCTCCAATCTCTTGTTTTGTACGTTTTTTCCACGTGTCTTGACATGCAAAGTATCCCTGCAACGTTTGGTGAAGATCTGAGTATGTAGTTTTTGACCTTATCTGGAACCTCCTTTCTGAAAATTTGAAAATTCTCAAAAAATTCGTCCATAATCTTGATGTCTCCAATCTCTTGTTTTGTACGTTTTTTCCACGTGTCTTGACATCCAATGTATCCCTGCAAAGTTTGGTGAAGATCTGAGTATGTAGTTTTTGACCTTATATGGAACCTCCTATCTGAAAATTTGAAAATTCTTAAAAAATTCGTCCAAAATCTTGATGTCACCAATCCTATGTTTTGTATGTTTTTTCCACGTGTCTTGACATCCAATGTATCCATGCAAAGTTTGGTGAAGATCTGAGTACGTCGTTTTTGACCTTATCTGGAACCTCCCATCTGAAAATTTGAAAATTCTTAAAAAATTCGTCGAAAATCTTGATGTCTCCGATCTCTTGTTTTGTACGTTTTTTCCACGTGCCTTGACATGCAAAGTATTCCTGCAAAGTTTGGTGAAGATCTGAGTATGTAGTTTTTGACCTCATCTGGAACCTCCTATCTGAAAATTTGAAAATTCTTAAAAAATTCGTCGAAAATCTTGATGTCTCCGATCTCTTGTTTTGTACGTTTTTTCCACGTGTCTTGACATGCAAAGTATTCCTGCAAAGTTTGGTGAAGATCTGAGTATGTAGTTTTTGATCTCATCTGGAACCTCCTATCTGAAAATTTGAAAATTCTTAAAAAATTCGTCCAAAATTTTGATGTCCCCAATCTCTTGTTTTGTACGTTTTTTCCACGTGTCTTGACATCCAATGTATCCCTGCAAAGTTTGGTGAAGATCTGAGTATGTAGTTTTTGACCTTATCTGGAACCTCCTATCTGAAAATTTGAAAATTCTTAAAAAATTCGTCCAAAATCTTGATGTCTCCAATCTCTTGTTTTGTACGTTTTTTCAACGTGTCTTGATATCCAATGTATCCCTGCAAAGTTTGGTGAAGATCTGAGTATGTCGTTTTTGACCTTATCTGGAACATCCTTTCTGAAAATTTGAAAATTGTTAAAAAATTCGTCCAAAATCTTGATGTCTCCAATCTCTTTTTTGTACGTTTTTTCCACGTGTCTTGACATCCAATGTATCAATGCAAAGTTTGGTGAAGATCTGAGTATGTAGTTTTTGACCTTATCTGAAACCTCCCATCTGAAAATTTGAAAATTCTTAAAAAATTCGACCAAAATCTTGATGTCTCCAATCTTTTGTTTTGTACGTTTTTTCCACGTGTCTTGACACATAATGTATCCATGCAAAGTTTGGTGAAGATCTGAGTATGTAGTTTTTGACCTTATATGGAACCTCCTATCTGAAAATTTGAAAATTCTTAAAAAATTCGTCCAAAATCTTGATGTCTCCAATCTCTTGTTTTGTACGTTTTTTCCACGTGTCTTGACATCCAATGTATCCCTGCAAAGTTTGGTGAAGATCTGAGTATGTAGTTTTTGACCTTATCTGGAACCTCCCATCTGAAAATTTGAAAATTCCTAAAAAATCCGTGCAAAATCTTGATGACCCCAATCTCTTGTTTTGTACGTTTTTTCCACGTGTCTTGACATCCAATGTATTCCTGCAATGTTTGGTGAAGATCTGAGTATGTAGTTTTTGACCTTATATGGAACCTCCTATCTGAAAATTTGAAAATTCTTAAAAAATTCGACCAAAATCTTGATGTTCCGAATCCTATGTTTTGTATGTTTTTTCCACGTGTCTTGACATCCAATGTATCCATGCAAAGTTTGGTGAAGATCTGAGTATGTAGTTTTTGACCTTATATTGAACCTCCCATCTGAAAATTTGAAAATTCTTAAAAAATTCGTCCAAAATCTTGATGACCCCAATCTCTTGTTTTGTACGTTTTTTCCACGTGTCTTGACATCCAAAGTATCCCTGCAAAGTTTGGTGAAGATCTGAGTATGTAGTTTTTGACCTTATATGGAACCTCCTTTCTGAAAATTTGAGAATTCTTAAAAAATTCGTCCAAAATCTTGATGTCTCCAATCTCTTGTTTTGTACGTTTTTTCCACGTGTCTTGACATCCAATGTATCCATGCAAAGTTTGGTGAAGATCTGAGTATGTCGTTTTTGACCTTATCTGGAACCTCCCATCTGAAAATTTGAAAATTCTTAAAAAATTCGTCGAAAATCTTGATGTCTCCAATCTTTTGTTTTGTACGTTTTTTCCACGTGTCTTGACATGCAAAGTATCCCTGCAACGTTTGGTGAAGATCTGAGTATGTAGTTTTTGACCTTATCTGGAACCTCCTATCTGAAAATTTGAAAATTCTTCAAAAATTCGTCGAAAATCTTGATGTCTCCAATCTCTTGTTTTGTACGTTTTTTCCACGTGTCTTGACATCCAATGTATTCCTGCAATGTTTGGTGGAGATCTGAGTATGTAGTTTTAGACATTATCTGGAACCTCCTATCTGAAAATTTGAAAATTCTTCAAAAATTCGTCCAAAATCTTGATGTCTCCAATCTCTTGTTTTGTACGTTTTTTCCACGTGTCTTGACATCCAATGTATCCCTGCAAAGTTTGGTGAAGATCTGAGTATGTAGTTTTTGACCTTATCTGGAACCTCCTATCTGAAAATTTGAAAATTCTTAAAAAATTCGTCCAAAATCTTGATGTCTCCAATCTCTTGTTTTGTACGTTTTTTCAACGTGTCTTGATATCCAATGTATCCCTGCAAAGTTTGGTGAAGATCTGAGTATGTCGTTTTTGACCTTATCTGGAACATCCTTTCTGAAAATTTGAAAATTGTTAAAAAATTCGTCCAAAATCTTGATGTCTCCAATCTCTTTTTTGTACGTTTTTTCCACGTGTCTTGACATCCAATGTATCAATGCAAAGTTTGGTGAAGATCTGAGTATGTAGTTTTTGACCTAATCTGGAACCTCCCATCTGAAAATTTGAAAATTCTTAAAAAATTCGACCAAAATCTTGATGTCTCCAATCTTTTGTTTTGTACGTTTTTTCCACGTGTCTTGACACATAATGTATCCATGCAAAGTTTGGTGAAGATCTGAGTATGTAGTTTTTGACCTTATATGGAACCTCCTATCTGAAAATTTGAAAATTCTTAAAAAATTCGTCCAAAATCTTGATGTCTCCAATCTCTTGTTTTGTACGTTTTTTCCACGTGTCTTGACATGCAAAGTATTCCTGCAAAGTTTGGTGAAGATCTGAGTATGTAGTTTTTGACCTCATCTGGAACCTCCTATCTGAAAATTTGAAAATTCTTAAAAAATTCGTCCAAAATTTTGATGTCCCCAATCTCTTGTTTTGTACGTTTTTTCAACGTGTCTTGACATCCAATGTATCCCTGCAAAGTTTGGTGAAGATCTGAGTATGTAGTTTTTGACCTTATCTGGAACCTCCTATCTGAAAATTTGAAAATTCTTAAAAAATTCGTCCAAAATCTTGATGTCTCCAATCTCTTGTTTTGTACGTTTTTTCAACGTGTCTTGATATCCAATGTATCCCTGCAAAGTTTGGTGAAGATCTGAGTATGTCGTTTTTGACCTTATCTGGAATATCCTTTCTGAAAATTTGAAAATTGTTAAAAAATTCGTCCAAAATCTTGATGTCTCCAATCTCTTTTTTGTACGTTTTTTCCACGTGTCTTGACATCCAATGTATCAATGCAAAGTTTGGTGAAGATCTGAGTATGTAGTTTTTGACCTTATCTGGAACCTCCCATCTGAAAATTTGAAAATTCTTAAAAAATTCGACCAAAATCTTGATGTCTCCAATCTTTTGTTTTGTACGTTTTTTCCACGTGTCTTGACACATAATGTATCCATGCAAAGTTTGGTGAAGATCTGAGTATGTAGTTTTTGACCTTATATGGAACCTCCTATCTGAAAATTTGAAAATTCTTAAAAAATTCGTCCAAAATCTTGATGTCTCCAATCTCTTGTTTTGTACGTTTTTTCCACGTGTCTTGACATCCAATGTATCCCTGCAAAGTTTGGTGAAGATCTGAGTATGTAGTTTTTGACCTTATCTGGAACCTCCCATCTGAAAATTTGAAAATTCCTAAAAAATCCGTGCAAAATCTTGATGACCCCAATCTCTTGTTTTGTACGTTTTTTCCACGTGTCTTGACATCCAATGTATTCCTGCAATGTTTGGTGAAGATCTGAGTATGTAGTTTTTGACCTTATATGGAACCTCCTATCTGAAAATTTGAAAATTCTTAAAAAATTCGACCAAAATCTTGATGTTCCGAATCCTATGTTTTGTATGTTTTTTCCACGTGTCTTGACATCCAATGTATCCATGCAAAGTTTGGTGAAGATCTGAGTATGTAGTTTTTGACCTTCTATTGAACCTCCCATCTGAAAATTTGAAAATTCTTAAAAAATTCGTCCAAAATCTTGATGACCCCAATCTCTTGTTTTGTACGTTTTTTCCACGTGTCTTGACATCCAAAGTATCCCTGCAAAGTTTGGTGAAGATCTGAGTATGTAGTTTTTGACCTTATATGGAACCTCCTTTCTGAAAATTTGAGAATTCTTAAAAAATTCGTCCAAAATCTTGATGTCTCCAATCTCTTGTTTTGTACGTTTTTTCCACGTGTCTTGACATCCAATGTATCCATGCAAAGTTTGGTGAAGATCTGAGTATGTCGTTTTTGACCTTATCTGGAACCTCCCATCTGAAAATTTGAAAATTCTTAAAAAATTCGTCGAAAATCTTGATGTCTCCAATCTTTTGTTTTGTACGTTTTTTCCACGTGTCTTGACATGCAAAGTATCCCTGCAACGTTTGGTGAAGATCTGAGTATGTAGTTTTTGACCTTATCTGGAACCTCCTATCTGAAAATTTGAAAATTCTTCAAAAATTCGTCGAAAATCTTGATGTCTCCAATCTCTTGTTTTGTACGTTTTTTCCACGTGTCTTGACATGCAAAGTATTCCTTCAAAGTTTGTTGAAGATCTGAGTATGTAGTTTTTGACCTCATCTGGAACCTCCTATCTGAAAATTTGAAAATTCTTAAAAAATTCGTCCAAAATCTTGATGTCTCCGATCCCTTGTTTTGTACTTTTTTTCCACGTGTCTTGACATGCAAAGTATTCCTGCAAAGTTTGGTGAAGATCTGAGTATGTAGTTTTTGACCTCATCTGGAACCTCCTATCTGAAAATTTGAAAATTCTTAAAAAATTCGTCCAAAATCTTTATGTCTCCAATCTCTTGTTTTGTACGTTTTTTCCAGGTGTCTTGACATCCAATGTATCCCTGCAATGTTTGGTGAAGATCTGAGTATGTAGTTTTTGACCTTATCTGGAACCTCCCATCTGAAAATTTGAAAATTCCTAAAAAAATCCGTCCAAAATCTTGATGACCCCAATCTCTTGTTTTGTATGTTTTTCCACGTGTCTTGACATCCAATGTATCCCTGCAAAGTTTGGTGAAGATCTGAGTATGTAGTTTTTGACCTTATCTGGAACCTCCTATCTGAAAATTTGAAAATTCTTAAAAAATTCGTCCAAAATCTTGATGTCTCCAATCTCTTGTTTTGTACGTTTTTTCCACGTGTCTTGATATCCAATGTATCCCTGCAAAGTTTGGTGAAGATCTGAGTATGTCGTTTTTGACCTTATCTGGAACATCCTTTCTGAAAATTTGAAAATTGTTAAAAAATTCGTCCAAAATCTTGATGTCTCCTATCTCTTGTTTTGTACGTTTTTTCCACGTGTCTTGACATCCAATGTATCCCTGCAAAGTTTGGTGAAGATCTGAGTATGTAGTTTTTGACCTTATCTGGAACCTCCCATCTGAAAATTTGAAAATTCTTAAAAAATTCGACCAAAATCTTGATGTCTCCAATCTCTTGTTTTGTACGTTTTTTCCACGTGTCTTGACACATAATGTATCCATGCAAAGTTTGGTGAAGATCTGAGTATGTAGTTTTTGACCTTATATGGAACCTCCTATCTGAAAATTTGAAAATTCTTAAAAAATTCGTCCAAAATCTTGATGTCTCCAATCTCTTGTTTTGTACGTTTTTTCCACGTGTCTTGACATCCAATGTATCCCTGCAAAGTTTGGTGAAGATCTGAGTATGTAGTTTTTGACCTTATCTGGAACCTCCCATCTGAAAATTTGAAAATTCCTAAAAAATCCGTCCAAAATCTTGATGACCCCAATCTCTTGTTTTGTACGTTTTTTCCACGTGTCTTGACATTCAATGTATCCCTGCAAAGTTTGGTGAAGATCTGAGTATGTAGTTTTTGACCTTATATGGAACCTCCTTTCTGAAAATTTGAAAATTCTTAAAAAATTCGTCCAAAATCTTGATGACCCCAATCTCTTGTTTTGTACGTTTTTTCCACGTGTCTTGACATCCAATGTATCCCTGCAAAGTTTGGTGAAGATCTGAGTATGTAGTTTTTGACCTTATATGGAACCTCCTTTCTGAAAATTTGAGAATTCTTAAAAAATTCGTCCAAAATCTTGATGTCTCCAATCTCTTGTTTTGTACGTTTTTTCCACGTGTCTTGACATCCAATGTATCCATGCAAAGTTTGGTGAAGATCTGAGTATGTCGTTTTTGACCTTATCTGGAACCTCCCATCTGAAAATTTGAAAATTCTTAAAAAATTCGTCGAAAATCTTGATGTCTCCAATCTCTTGTTTTGTACGTTTTTTCCACGTGTCTTGACATGCAAAGTATCCCTGCAACGTTTGGTGAAGATCTGAGTATGTAGTTTTTGACCTTATCTGGAACCTCCTTTCTGAAAATTTGAAAATTCTCAAAAAATTCGTCCATAATCTTGATGTCTCCAATCTCTTGTTTTGTACGTTTTTTCCACGTGTCTTGACATCCAATGTATCCCTGCAAAGTTTGGTGAAGATCTGAGTATGTAGTTTTTGACCTTATATGGAACCTCCTATCTGAAAATTTGAAAATTCTTAAAAAATTCGTCCAAAATCTTGATGTCACCAATCCTATGTTTTGTATGTTTTTTCCACGTGTCTTGACATCCAATGTATCCATGCAAAGTTTGGTGAAGATCTGAGTACGTCGTTTTTGACCTTATCTGGAACCTCCCATCTGAAAATTTGAAAATTCTTAAAAAATTCGTCGAAAATCTTGATGTCTCCGATCTCTTGTTTTGTACGTTTTTTCCACGTGCCTTGACATGCAAAGTATTCCTGCAAAGTTTGGTGAAGATCTGAGTATGTAGTTTTTGACCTCATCTGGAACCTCCTATCTGAAAATTTGAAAATTCTTAAAAAATTCGTCGAAAATCTTGATGTCTCCGATCTCTTGTTTTGTACGTTTTTTCCACGTGTCTTGACATGCAAAGTATTCCTGCAAAGTTTGGTGAAGATCTGAGTATGTAGTTTTTGACCTTATCTGGAACCTCCTATCTGAAAATTTGAAAATTCTTAAAAAATTCGTCCAAAATCTTGATGTCTCCAATCTCTTGTTTTGTACGTTTTTTCAACGTGTCTTGATATCCAATGTATCCCTGCAAAGTTTGGTGAAGATCTGAGTATGTCGTTTTTGACCTTATCTGGAACATCCTTTCTGAAAATTTGAAAATTGTTAAAAAATTCGTCCAAAATCTTGATGTCTCCAATCTCTTTTTTGTACGTTTTTTCCACGTGTCTTGACATCCAATGTATCAATGCAAAGTTTGGTGAAGATCTGAGTATGTAGTTTTTGACCTTATCTGAAACCTCCCATCTGAAAATTTGAAAATTCTTAAAAAATTCGACCAAAATCTTGATGTCTCCAATCTTTTGTTTTGTACGTTTTTTCCACGTGTCTTGACACATAATGTATCCATGCAAAGTTTGGTGAAGATCTGAGTATGTAGTTTTTGACCTTATATGGAACCTCCTATCTGAAAATTTGAAAATTCTTAAAAAATTCGTCCAAAATCTTGATGTCTCCAATCTCTTGTTTTGTACGTTTTTTCCACGTGTCTTGACATCCAATGTATCCCTGCAAAGTTTGGTGAAGATCTGAGTATGTAGTTTTTGACCTTATCTGGAACCTCCCATCTGAAAATTTGAAAATTCCTAAAAAATCCGTGCAAAATCTTGATGACCCCAATCTCTTGTTTTGTACGTTTTTTCCACGTGTCTTGACATCCAATGTATTCCTGCAATGTTTGGTGAAGATCTGAGTATGTAGTTTTTGACCTTATATGGAACCTCCTATCTGAAAATTTGAAAATTCTTAAAAAATTCGACCAAAATCTTGATGTTCCGAATCCTATGTTTTGTATGTTTTTTCCACGTGTCTTGACATCCAATGTATCCATGCAAAGTTTGGTGAAGATCTGAGTATGTAGTTTTTGACCTTATATTGAACCTCCCATCTGAAAATTTGAAAATTCTTAAAAAATTCGTCCAAAATCTTGATGACCCCAATCTCTTGTTTTGTACGTTTTTTCCACGTGTCTTGACATCCAAAGTATCCCTGCAAAGTTTGGTGAAGATCTGAGTATGTAGTTTTTGACCTTATATGGAACCTCCTTTCTGAAAATTTGAGAATTCTTAAAAAATTCGTCCAAAATCTTGATGTCTCCAATCTCTTGTTTTGTACGTTTTTTCCACGTGTCTTGACATCCAATGTATCCATGCAAAGTTTGGTGAAGATCTGAGTATGTCGTTTTTGACCTTATCTGGAACCTCCCATCTGAAAATTTGAAAATTCTTAAAAAATTCGTCGAAAATCTTGATGTCTCCAATCTTTTGTTTTGTACGTTTTTTCCACGTGTCTTGACATGCAAAGTATCCCTGCAACGTTTGGTGAAGATCTGAGTATGTAGTTTTTGACCTTATCTGGAACCTCCTATCTGAAAATTTGAAAATTCTTCAAAAATTCGTCGAAAATCTTGATGTCTCCAATCTCTTGTTTTGTACGTTTTTTCCACGTGTCTTGACATCCAATGTATTCCTGCAATGTTTGGTGGAGATCTGAGTATGTAGTTTTAGACATTATCTGGAACCTCCTATCTGAAAATTTGAAAATTCTTCAAAAATTCGTCCAAAATCTTGATGTCTCCAATCTCTTGTTTTGTACGTTTTTTCCACGTGTCTCGACCTCCAATGGATCCCTGCAAAGTTTGGTGAAGATCTGAGTATGTCGTTTTTGACCTTATCTGGAACATCCTTTCTGAAAATTTGAAAATTCTTAAAAAATTCGTCGAAAATCTTGATGTCTCCAATCTCTTGTTTTGTACGTTTTTTCCACGTGTCTTGACATCCAATGTATCCCTGCAAAGTTTGGTGAAGATCTGAGTATGTAGTTTTTGACCTTATATGGAACCTCCTATCTGAAAATTTGAAAATTCTTAAAAAATTCGTCCAAAATCTTGATGTCTCCAATCTCTTGTTTTGTACGTTTTTTCCACGTGTCTCGACCTCCAATGGATCCCTGCAAAGTTTGGTGAAGATCTGAGTATGTCGTTTTTGACCTTATCTGGAACCTCCCATCTGAAAATTTGAAAATTCTTAAAAAATTCGTCGAAAATCTTGATGTCTCCGATCTCTTGTTTTGTACGTTTTTTCCACGTGTCTTGACATGCAAAGTATTCCTGCAAAGTTTGGTGAAGATCTGAGTATGTAGTTTTTGACCTCATCTGGAACCTCCTATCTGAAAATTTGAAAATTCTTAAAAAATTCGTCCAAAATCTTGATGTCTCCAATCTCTTGTTTTGTACGTTTTTTCCACGTGTCTTGACATCCAATGTATCCCTGCAATGTTTGGTGAAGATCTGAGTATGTAGTTTTTGACCTTATCTGGAACCTCCCATCTGAAAATTTGAAAATTCCTAAAAAATCCGTCCAAAATCTTGATGACCCCAATCTCTTGTTTTGTATTTTTTTTCCACGTGTCTTGACATCCAATGTATCCCTGCAAAGTTTGGTGAAGATCTGAGTATGTAGTTTTTGATCTTATCTGGAACCTCCTATCTGAAAATTTGAAAATTCTTAAAAAATTCGTCCAAAATCTTGATGTCTCCAATCTCTTGTTTTGTACGTTTTTTCCACGTGTCTTGATATCCAATGTATCCCTGCAAAGTTTGGTGAAGATCTGAGTATGTTGTTTTTGACCTTATCTGGAACAACCTTTCTGAAAATTTGAAAATTGTTAAAAAATTCGTCCAAAATCTTGATGTCTCCTATCTCTTGTTTTGTACGTTTTTTCCACGTGTCTTGACATCCAATGTATCCCTGCAAAGTTTGGTGAAGATCTGAGTATGTAGTTTTTGACCTTATCTGGAACCTCCCATCTGAAAATTTGAAAATTCTTAAAAAATTCGACCAATATCTTGATGTCTCCAATCTCTTGTTTTGTACGTTTTTTCCACGTGTCTTGACACATAATGTATCCATGCAAAGTTTGGTGAAGATCTGAGTATGTAGTTTTTGACCTTATATGGAACCTCCTATCTGAAAATTTAAAAATTCTTAAAAAATTCGTCCAAAATCTTGATGTCTCCAATCTCTTGTTTTGTACGTTTTTTCCACGTGTCTTGACATCCAATGTATCCCTGCAAAGTTTGGTGAAGATCTGAGTATGTAGTTTTTGACCTTATCTGGAACCTCCCATCTGAAAATTTGAAAATTCCTAAAAAATCCGTCCAAAATCTTGATGACCCCAATCTCTTGTTTTGTACGTTTTTTCCACGTGTCTTGACATTCAATGTATCCCTGCAAAGTTTGGTGAAGATCTGAGTATGTAGTTTTTGACCTTATATGGAACCTCCTTTCTGAAAATTTGAAAATTCTTAAAAAATTCGTCCAAAATCTTGATGACCCCAATCTCTTGTTTTGTACGTTTTTTCCACGTGTCTTGACATCCAAGTATCCCTGCAAAGTTTGGTGAAGATCTGAGTTTGTAGTTTTTGACCTTATATGGAACCTCCTTTCTGAAAATTTGAGAATTCTTAAAAAATTCGTCCAAAATCTTGATGTCTCCAATCTCTTGTTTTGTACGTTTTTTCCACGTGTCTTGACATCCAATGTATCCATGCAAAGTTTGGTGAAGATCTGAGTATGTCGTTTTTGACCTTATCTGGAACCTCCCATCTGAAAATTTGAAAATTCTTAAAAAATTCGTCGAAAATCTTGATGTCTCCAATCTCTTGTTTTGTACGTTTTTTCCACGTGTCTTGACATGCAAAGTATCCCTGCAACGTTTGGTGAAGATCTGAGTATGTAGTTTTTGACCTTATCTGGAACCTCCTATCTGAAAATTTGAAAATTCTTCAAAAATTCGTCGAAAATCTTGATGTCTCCAATCTCTTGTTTTGTACGTTTTTTCCACGTGTCTTGACATCCAATGTATCCCTGCAATGTTTGGTTGAGATCTGAGTATGTAGTTTTTGACCTTATCTGGAACCTCCTATCTGAAACTTTGAAAATTCTTCAAAAATTCGTCCAAAATCTTGATGTCTCCAATCTCTTGTTTTGTACGTTTTTTCCACGTGTCTCGACCTCCAATGTATCCCTGCAAAGTTTGGTGAAGATCTGAGTATGTCGTTTTTGACCTTATCTGGAACATCCTTTCTGAAAATTTGAAAATTCTTAAAAAATTCGTCGAAAATCTTGATGTCTCCAATCTCTTGTTTTGTACGTTTTTTCCACGTGTCTTGACATCCAATGTATCCCTGCAAAGTTTGGTGAAGATCTGAGTATGTAGTTTTTGACCTTATATGGAACCTCCTATCTGAAAATTTGAAAATTCTTAAAAAATTCGTCCAAAATCTTGATGTCACCAATCCTATGTTTTGTATGTTTTTTCCACGTGTCTTGACATCCAATGTATCCATGCAAAGTTTGGTGAAGATCTGAGTATGTCGTTTTTGACCTTATCTGGAACCTCCCATCTGAAAATTTGAAAATTCTTAAAAAATTCGTCGAAAATCTTGATGTCTCCGATCTCTTGTTTTGTACGTTTTTTCCACGTGTCTTGACATGCAAAGTATTCCTGCAAAGTTTGGTGAAGATCTGACTATGTAGTTTTTGACCTCATCTGGAACCTCCTATCTGAAAATTTGAAAATTCTTTAAAAATTCGTCCAAAATATTGATGTCTCCAATCTCTTGTTTTGTACGTTTTTTCCACGTGTCTTGACATCCAATGTATCCCTGCAATGTTTGGTGAAGATCTGAGTATGTAGTTTTTGACCTTATCTGGAACCTCCCATCTGAAAATTTGAAAATTCTTAAAAAATTCGTCCAAAATCTTGATGTCTCCAATCTCTTGTTTTGTACGTTTTTTCCACGTGTCTTGATATCCAATGTATCCCTGCAAAGTTTGGTGAAGATCTGAGTATGTCGTTTTTGACCTTATCTGGAACATCCTTTCTGAAAATTTGAAAATTGTTAAAAAATTCGTCCAAAATCTTGATGTCTCCTATCTCTTGTTTTGTACGTTTTTTCCACGTGTCTTGACATCCAATGTATCCCTGCAAAGTTTGGTGAAGATCTGAGTATGTAGTTTTTGACCTTATCTGGAACCTCCCATCTGAAAATTTGAAAATTCTTAAAAAATTCGACCAAAATCTTGATGTCTCCAATCTCTTCTTTTGTACGTTTTTTCCACGTGTCTTGACATGCAAAGTATTCCTGCAAAGTTTGGTGAAGATCTGAGTATGTAGTTTTTGACCTCATCTGGAACCTCCTATCTGAAAATTTGAAAATTCTTAAAAAATTCGTCCAAAATTTTGATGTCTCCAATCTCTTGTTTTGTACGTTTTTTCCACGTGTCTTGACATCCAATGTATCCCTGCAATGTTTGGTGAAGATCTGAGTATGTAGTTTTTGACCTTATCTGGAACCTCCCATCTGAAAATTTGAAAATTCCTAAAAAATCCGTCCAAAATCTTGATGACCCCAATCTCTTGTTTTGTACGTTTTTTCCACGTGTCTTGACATCCAATGTATCCCTGCAAAGTTTGGTGAAGATCTGAGTATGTAGTTTTTGACCTTATCTGGAACCTCCTATCTGAAAATTTGAAAATTCTTAAAAAATTCGTCCAAAATCTTGATGTCACCAATCTCTTGTTTTGTACGTTTTTTCCACGTGTCTTGATATCCAATGTATCCCTGCAAAGTTTGGTGAAGATCTGAGTATGTCGTTTTTGACCTTATCTGGAACATCCTTTCTGAAAATTTGAAAATTGTTAAAAAATTCGTCCAAAATCTTGATGTCTCCAATCTCTTGTTTTGTACGTTTTTTCCACGTGTCTTGACATCCAATGTATCCCTGCAAAGTTTGGTGAAGATCTGAGTATGTAGTTTTTGACCTTATCTGGAACCTCCCATCTGAAAATTTGAAAATTCCTAAAAAATCCGTGCAAAATCTTGATGACCCCAATCTCTTGTTTTGTACGTTTTTTCCACGTGTCTTGACATCCAATGTATTCCTGCAATGTTTGGTGAAGATCTGAGTATGTAGTTTTTGACCTTATATGGAACCTCCTATCTGAAAATTTGAAAATTCTTAAAAAATTCGACCAAAATCTTGATGTCCCCAATCCTATGTTTTGTATGTTTTTTCCACGTGTCTTGACATCCAATGTATCCATGCAAAGTTTGGTGAAGATCTGAGTATGTAGTTTTTGACCTTATATTAAACCTCCCATCTGAAAATTTGAAAATTCTTAAAAAATTCGTCCAAAATCTTGATGACCCCAATCTCTTGTTTTGTACGTTTTTTCCACGTGTCTTGACATCCAATGTATCCCTGCAAAGTTTGGTGAAGATCTGAGTATGTAGTTTTTGACCTTATATGGAACCTCCTTTCTGAAAATTTGAGAATTCTTAAAAAATTCGTCCAAAATCTTGATGTCTCCAATCTCTTGTTTTGTACGTTTTTTCCACGTGTCTTGACATCCAATGTATCCATGCAAAGTTTGGTGAAGATCTGAGTATGTCGTTTTTGACCTTATCTGGAACATCCCATCTGAAAATTTGAAAATTCTTAAAAAATTCGTCGAAAATCTTGATGTCTCCAATCTTTTGTTTTGTACGTTTTTTCCACGTGTCTTGACATGCAAAGTATCCCTGCAACGTTTGGTGAAGATCTGAGTATGTAGTTTTTGACCTTATCTGGAACCTCCTATCTGAAAATTTGAAAATTCTTCAAAAATTCGTCGAAAATCTTGATGTCTCCAATCTCTTGTTTTGTACGTTTTTTCCACGTGTCTTGACATCCAATGTATTCCTGCAATGTTTGGTGGAGATCTGAGTATGTAGTTTTAGACCTTATCTGGAACCTCCTATCTGAAAATTTGAAAATTCTTCAAAAATTCGTCCAAAATCTTGATGTCTCCAATCTCTTGTTTTGTACGTTTTTTCCACGTGTCTCGACCTCCAATGGATCCCTGCAAAGTTTGGTGAAGATCTGAGTATGTCGTTTTTGACCTTAACTGGAACATCCTTTCTGAAAATTTGAAAATTCTTAAAAAAATCGTCGAAAATCTTGATGTCTCCAATCTCTTGTTTTGTACGTTTTTTCCACGTGTCTTGACATCCAATGTATCCCTGCAAAGTTTGGTGAAGATCTGAGTATGTAGTTTTTGACTTTATATGGAACCTCCTATCTGAAAATTTGAAAATTCTTAAAAAATTCGTCCAAAATCTTGATGTCTCCAATCTCTTGTTTTGTACGTTTTTTCCACGTGTCTCGACCTCCAATGGATAACTGCAAAGTTTGGTGAAGATCTGAGTATGTCGTTTTTGACCTTATCTGGAACCTCCCATCTGAAAATTTGAAAATTCTTAAAAAATTCGTCCAAAATCTTGATGTCTCCTATCTCTTGTTTTGTACGTTTTTTCCACGTGTCTTGACATCCAATGTATCCCTGCAAAGTTTGGTGAAGATCTGAGTATGTAGTTTTTGACCTTATCTGGAACCTCCCATCTGAAAATTTGAAAATTCTTAAAAAATTCGACCAAAATCTTGATGTCTCCAATCTCTTCTTTTGTACGTTTTTTCCACGTGTCTTGACATGCAAAGTATTCCTGCAAAGTTTGGTGAAGATCTGAGTATGTAGTTTTTGACCTCATCTGGAACCTCCTATCTGAAAATTTGAAAATTCTTAAAAAATTCGTCCAAAATTTTGATGTCTCCAATCTCTTGTTTTGTACGTTTTTTCCACGTGTCTTGACATCCAATGTATCCCTGCAATGTTTGGTGAAGATCTGAGTATGTAGTTTTTGACCTTATCTGGAACCTCCCATCTGAAAATTTGAAAATTCCTAAAAAATCCGTCCAAAATCTTGATGACCCCAATCTCTTGTTTTGTACGTTTTTTCCACGTGTCTTGACATCCAATGTATCCCTGCAAAGTTTGGTGAAGATCTGAGTATGTAGTTTTTGACCTTATCTGGAACCTCCTATCTGAAAATTTGAAAATTCTTAAAAAATTCGTCCAAAATCTTGATGTCACCAATCTCTTGTTTTGTACGTTTTTTCCACGTGTCTTGATATCCAATGTATCCCTGCAAAGTTTGGTGAAGATCTGAGTATGTCGTTTTTGACCTTATCTGGAACATCCTTTCTGAAAATTTGAAAATTGTTAAAAAATTCGTCCAAAATCTTGATGTCTCCAATCTCTTGTTTTGTACGTTTTTTCCACGTGTCTTGACATCCAATGTATCCCTGCAAAGTTTGGTGAAGATCTGAGTATGTAGTTTTTGACCTTATCTGGAACCTCCCATCTGAAAATTTGAAAATTCCTAAAAAATCCGTGCAAAATCTTGATGACCCCAATCTCTTGTTTTGTACGTTTTTTCCACGTGTCTTGACATCCAATGTATTCCTGCAATGTTTGGTGAAGATCTGAGTATGTAGTTTTTGACCTTATATGGAACCTCCTATCTGAAAATTTGAAAATTCTTAAAAAATTCGACCAAAATCTTGATGTCCCCAATCCTATGTTTTGTATGTTTTTTCCACGTGTCTTGACATCCAATGTATCCATGCAAAGTTTGGTGAAGATCTGAGTATGTAGTTTTTGACCTTATATTAAACCTCCCATCTGAAAATTTGAAAATTCTTAAAAAATTCGTCCAAAATCTTGATGACCCCAATCTCTTGTTTTGTACGTTTTTTCCACGTGTCTTGACATCCAATGTATCCCTGCAAAGTTTGGTGAAGATCTGAGTATGTAGTTTTTGACCTTATATGGAACCTCCTTTCTGAAAATTTGAGAATTCTTAAAAAATTCGTCCAAAATCTTGATGTCTCCAATCTCTTGTTTTGTACGTTTTTTCCACGTGTCTTGACATCCAATGTATCCATGCAAAGTTTGGTGAAGATCTGAGTATGTCGTTTTTGACCTTATCTGGAACCTCCCATCTGAAAATTTGAAAATTCTTAAAAAATTCGTCGAAAATCTTGATGTCTCCAATCTTTTGTTTTGTACGTTTTTTCCACGTGTCTTGACATGCAAAGTATCCCTGCAACCTTTGGTGAAGATCTGAGTATGTAGTTTTTGACCTTATCTGGAACCTCCTATCTGAAAATTTGAAAATTCTTCAAAAATTCGTCGAAAATCTTGATGTCTCCAATCTCTTGTTTTGTACGTTTTTTCCACGTGTCTTGACATCCAATGTATTCCTGCAATGTTTGGTGGAGATCTGAGTATGTAGTTTTAGACCTTATCTGGAACCTCCTATCTGAAAATTTGAAAATTCTTCAAAAATTCGTCCAAAATCTTGATGTCTCCAATCTCTTGTTTTGTACGTTTTTTCCACGTGTCTCGACCTCCAATGGATCCCTGCAAAGTTTGGTGAAGATCTGAGTATGTCGTTTTTGACCTTAACTGGAACATCCTTTCTGAAAATTTGAAAATTCTTAAAAAAATCGTCGAAAATCTTGATGTCTCCAATCTCTTGTTTTGTACGTTTTTTCCACGTGTCTTGACATCCAATGTATCCCTGCAAAGTTTGGTGAAGATCTGAGTATGTAGTTTTTGACCTTATATGGAACCTCCTATCTGAAAATTTGAAAATTCTTAAAAAATTCGTCCAAAATCTTGATGTCTCCAATCTCTTGTTTTGTACGTTTTTTCCACGTGTCTCGACCTCCAATGGATAACTGCAAAGTTTGGTGAAGATCTGAGTATGTCGTTTTTGACCTTATCTGGAACCTCCCATCTGAAAATTTGAAAATTCTTAAAAAATTCGTCGAAAATCTTGATGTCTCCGATCTCTTGTTTTGTACGTTTTTTCCACGTGTCTTGACATGCAAAGTATTCCTGCAAAGTTTGGTGAAGATCTGAGTATGTAGTTTTTGACCTCATCTGGAACCTCCTATCTGAAAATTTGAAAATTCTTAAAAAATTCGTCCAAAATCTTGATGTCTCCAATCTCTTGTTTTGTACGTTTTTTCCACGTGTCTTGACATCCAATGTATCCCTGCAATGTTTGGTGAAGATCTGAGTATGTAGTTTTTGACCTTATCTGGAACCTCCCATCTGAAAATTTGAAAATTCTTAAAAAATTCGTCCAAAATCTTGATGTCTCCGATCTCTTGTTTTGTACGTTTTTTCCACGTGTCTTGACATGCAAAGTATTCCTGCAAAGTTTGGTGAAGATCTGAGTATGTAGTTTTTGACCTCATCTGGAACCTCCTATCTGAAAATTTGAAAATTCTTAAAAAATTCGTCCAAAATCTTGATGTCTCCAATCTCTTGTTTTGTACGTTTTTTCCACGTGTCTTGACATCCAATGTATCCCTGCAAAGTTTGGTGAAGATCTGAGTATGTAGTTTTTGACCTTATCTGGAACCTCCTATCTGAAAATTTGAAAATTCTTAAAAAATTCGTCCAAAATCTTGATGTCTCCAATCTCTTGTTTTGTACGTTTTTTCCACGTGTCTTGATATCCAATGTATCCCTGCAAAGTTTGGTGAAGATCTGAGTATGTCGTTTTTGACCTTATCTGGAACATCCTTTCTGAAAATTTGAAAATTGTTAAAAAATTCGTCCAAAATCTTGATGTCTCCTATCTCTTGTTTTGTACGTTTTTTCCACGTGTCTTGACATCCAATGTATCCCTGCAAAGTTTGGTGAAGATCTGAGTATGTAGTTTTTGACCTTATCTGGAACATCCTTTCTGAAAATTTGAAAATTGTTAAAAAATTCGTCCAAAATCTTGATGTCTCCTATCTCTTGTTTTGTACTTTTTTTCCACGTGTCTTGACATCCAATGTATCCCTGCAAAGTTTGGTGAAGATCTGAGTATGTAGTTTTTGACCTTATCTGGAACCTCCCATCTGAAAATTTGAAAATTCTTATAAAATTCGACCAATATCTTGATGTCTCCAATCTCTTGTTTTGTACGTTTTTTCCACGTGTCTTGACACATAATGTATCCATGCACAGTTTGGTGAAGATCTGAGTATGTAGTTTTTGACCTTATATGGAACCTCCTATCTGAAAATTTAAAAATTCTTAAAAAATTCGTCCAAAATCTTGATGTCTCCAATCTCTTGTTTTGTACGTTTTTTCCACGTGTCTTGACATCCAATGTATCCCTGCAAAGTTTGGTGAAGATCTGAGTATGTAGTTTTTGACCTTATCTGGAACCTCCCATCTGAAAATTTGAAAATTCTTAAAAAATTCGACCAAAATCTTGATGTCTCCAATCTTTTGTTTTGTACGTTTTTTCCACGTGTCTTGACACATAATGTATCCATGCAAAGTTTGGTGAAGATCTGAGTATGTAGTTTTTGACCTTATATGGAACCTCCTATCTGAAAATTTGAAAATTCTTAAAAAATTCGTCCAAAATCTTGATGTCTCCAATCTCTTGTTTTGTACGTTTTTTCCACGTGTCTTGACATCCAATGTATCCCTGCAAAGTTTGGTGAAGATCTGAGTATGTAGTTTTTGACCTTATCTGGAACCTCCCATCTGAAAATTTGAAAATTCTTAAAAAATTCGACCAATATCTTGATGTCTCCAATCTCTTGTTTTGTACGTTTTTTCCACGTGTCTTGACACATAATGTATCCATGCAAAGTTTTGTGAAGATCTGAGTATGTAGTTTTTGACCTTATATGGAACCTCCTATCTGAAAATTTAAAAATTCTTAAAAAATTCGTCCAAAATCTTGATGTCTCCAATCTCTTGTTTTGTACGTTTTTTCCACGTGTCTTGACATCCAATGTATCCCTGCAAAGTTTGGTGAAGATCTGAGTATGTAGTTTTTGACCTTATCTGGAACCTCCCATCTGAAAATTTGAAAATTCTTAAAAAATTCGACCAAAATCTTGATGTCTCCAATCTTTTGTTTTGTACGTTTTTTCCACGTGTCTTGACACATAATGTATCCATGCAAAGTTTGGTGAAGATCTGAGTATGTAGTTTTTGACCTTATATGGAACCTCCTATCTGAAAATTTGAAAATTCTTAAAAAATTCGTCCAAAATCTTGATGTCTCCAATCTCTTGTTTTGTACGTTTTTTCCACGTGTCTTGACATCCAATGTATCCCTGCAAAGTTTGGTGAAGATCTGAGTATGTAGTTTTTGACCTTATCTGGAACCTCCCATCTGAAAATTTGAAAATTCCTAAAAAATCCGTGCAAAATCTTGATGACCCCAATCTCTTGTTTGTACGTTTTTTCCACGTGTCTTGACATCCAATGTATTCCTGCAATGTTTGGTGAAGATCTGAGTATGTAGTTTTTGACCTTATATGGAACCTCCTATCTGAAAATTTGAAAATTCTTAAAAAATTCGACCAAAATCTTGATGTTCCGAATCCTATGTTTTGTATGTTTTTTCCACGTGTCTTGACATCCAATGTATCCATGCAAAGTTTGGTGAAGATCTGAGTATGTAGTTTTTGACCTTATATTGAACCTCCCATCTGAAAATTTGAAAATTCTTAAAAAATTCGTCCAAAATCTTGATGACCCCAATCTCTTGTTTTGTACGTTTTTTCCACGTGTCTTGACATCCAAAGTATCCCTGCAAAGTTTGGTGAAGATCTGAGTATGTAGTTTTTGACCTTATATGGAACCTCCTTTCTGAAAATTTGAGAATTCTTAAAAAATTCGTCCAAAATCTTGATGTCTCCAATCTCTTGTTTTGTACGTTTTTTCCACGTGTCTTGACATCCAATGTATCCATGCAAAGTTTGGTGAAGATCTGAGTATGTCGTTTTTGACCTTATATTGAACCTCCCATCTGAAAATTTGAAAATTCTTAAAAAATTCGTCGAAAATCTTGATGTCTCCAATCTTTTGTTTTGTACGTTTTTTCCACGTGTCTTGACATGCAAAGTATCCCTGCAACGTTTGGTGAAGATCTGAGTATGTAGTTTTTGACCTTATCTGGAACCTCCCATCTGAAAATTTGAAAATTCTTCAAAAATTCGTCGAAAATCTTGATGTCTCCAATCTCTTGTTTTGTACGTTTTTTCCACGTGTCTTGACATCCAATGTATTCCTGCAATGTTTGGTGGAGATCTGAGTATGTAGTTTTAGACCTTATCTGGAACCTCCTATCTGAAAATTTGAAAATTCTTCAAAAATTCGTCCAAAATCTTGATGTCTCCAATCTCTTGTTTTGTACGTTTTTTCCACGTGTCTCGACCTCCAATGGATCCCTGCAAAGTTTGGTGAAGATCTGAGTATGTCGTTTTTGACCTTATCTGGAACATCCTTTCTGAAAATTTGAAAATTCTTAAAAAATTCGTCGAAAATCTTGATGTCTCCAATCTCTTGTTTTGTACGTTTTTTCCACGTGTCTTGACATCCAATGTATCCCTGCAAAGTTTGGTGAAGATCTGAGTATGTAGTTTTTGACCTTATATGGAACCTCCTATCTGAAAATTTGAAAATTCTTAAAAAATTCGTCCAAAATCTTGATGTCACCAATCCTATGTTTTGTATGTTTTTTCCACGTGTCTTGACATCCAATGTATCCATGCAAAGTTTGGTGAAGATCTGAGTATGTCGTTTTTGACCTTATCTGGAACCTCCCATCTGAAAATTTGAAAATTCTTAAAAAATTCGTCGAAAATCTTGATGTCTCCGATCTCTTGTTTTGTACGTTTTTTCCACGTGTCTTGACATGCAAAGTATTCCTGCAAAGTTTGGTGAAGATCTGAGTATGTAGTTTTTGACCTCATCTGGAACCTCCTATCTGAAAATTTGAAAATTCTTAAAAAATTCGTCCAAAATTTTGATGTCTCCAATCTCTTGTTTTGTACGTTTTTTCCACGTGTCTTGACATCCAATGTATCCCTGCAATGTTTGGTGAAGATCTGAGTATGTAGTTTTTGACCTTATCTGGAACCTCCCATCTGAAAATTTGAAAATTCCTAAAAAATCCGTCCAAAATCTTGATGACCCCAATCTCTTGTTTTGTACGTTTTTTCCACGTGTCTTGACATCCAATGTATCCCTGCAAAGTTTGGTGAAGATCTGAGTATGTAGTTTTTGACCTTATCTGGAACCTCCTATCTGAAAATTTGAAAATTCTTAAAAAATTCGTCCAAAATCTTGATGTCTCCAATCTCTTGTTTTGTACGTTTTTTCCACGTGTCTTGATATCCAATGTATCCCTGCAAAGTTTGGTGAAGATCTGAGTATGTCGTTTTTGACCTTATCTGGAACATCCTTTCTGAAAATTTGAAAATTGTTAAAAAATTCGTCCAAAATCTTGATGTCTCCAATCTCTTTTTTGTACGTTTTTTCCACGTGTCTTGACATCCAATGTATCCCTGCAAAGTTTGGTGAAGATCTGAGTATGTAGTTTTTGACCTTATCTGGAACCTCCCATCTGAAAATTTGAAAATTCTTAAAAAATTCGACCAAAATCTTGATGTCTCCAATCTTTTGTTTTGTACGTTTTTTCCACGTGTCTTGACACATAATGTATCCATGCAAAGTTTGGTGAAGATCTGAGTATGTAGTTTTTGACCTTATATGGAACCTCCTATCTGAAAATTTGAAAATTCTTAAAAAATTCGTCCAAAATCTTGATGTCTCCAATCTCTTGTTTTGTACGTTTTTTTCCACGTGTCTTGACATCCAATGTATCCCTGCAAAGTTTGGTGAAGATCTGAGTATGTAGTTTTTGACCTTATCTGGAACCTCCCATCTGAAAATTTGAAAATTCCTAAAAAATCCGTGCAAAATCTTGATGACCCCAATCTCTTGTTTTGTACGTTTTTTCCACGTGTCTTGACATCCAATGTATCCCTGCAAAGTTTGGTGAAGATCTGAGTATGTAGTTTTTGACCTTATCTGGAACATCCTTTCTGAAAATTTGAAAATTCTTAAAAAATTCGTCGAAAATCTTGATGTCTCCAATCTCTTGTTTTGTACGTTTTTTCCACGTGTCTTGACATCCAATGTATCCCTGCAAAGTTTGGTGAAGATCTGAGTATGTAGTTTTTGACCTTATATGGAACCTCCTATCTGAAAATTTGAAAATTCTTAAAAAATTCGTCCAAAATCTTGATGTCTCCAATCTCTTGTTTTGTACGTTTTTTCCACGTGTCTCGACCTCCAATGGATCCCTGCAAAGTTTGGTGAAGATCTGAGTATGTCGTTTTTGACCTTATCTGGAACCTCCCATCTGAAAATTTGAAAATTCTTAAAAAATTCGTCGAAAATCTTGATGTCTCCAATCTCTTGTTTTGTACGTTTTTTCCACGTGTCTTGACATGCAAAGTATTCCTGCAAAGTTTGGTGAAGATCTGAGTATGTAGTTTTTGACCTCATCTGGAACCTCCTATCTGAAAATTTGAAAATTCTTAAAAAATTCGTCCAAAATCTTGATGTCTCCAATCTCTTGTTTTGTACGTTTTTTCCACGTGTCTTGACATCCAATGTATCCCTGCAATGTTTGGTGAAGATCTGAGTATGTAGTTTTTGACCTTATCTGGAACCTCCCATCTGAAAATTTGAAAATTCCTAAAAAATCCGTCCAAAATCTTGATGACCCCAATCTCTTGTTTTGTATTTTTTTTCCACGTGTCTTGACATCCAATGTATCCCTGCAAAGTTTGGTGAAGATCTGAGTATGTAGTTTTTGATCTTATCTGGAACCTCCTATCTGAAAATTTGAAAATTCTTAAAAAATTCGTCCAAAATCTTGATGTCTCCAATCTCTTGTTTTGTACGTTTTTTCCACGTGTCTTGATATCCAATGTATCCCTGCAAAGTTTGGTGAAGATCTGAGTATGTTGTTTTTGACCTTATCTGGAACAACCTTTCTGAAAATTTGAAAATTGTTAAAAAATTCGTCCAAAATCTTGATGTCTCCTATCTCTTGTTTTGTACGTTTTTTCCACGTGTCTTGACATCCAATGTATCCCTGCAAAGTTTGGTGAAGATCTGAGTATGTAGTTTTTGACCTTATCTGGAACCTCCCATCTGAAAATTTGAAAATTCTTAAAAAATTCGACCAATATCTTGATGTCTCCAATCTCTTGTTTTGTACGTTTTTTCCACGTGTCTTGACACATAATGTATCCATGCAAAGTTTGGTGAAGATCTGAGTATGTAGTTTTTGACCTTATATGGAACCTCCTATCTGAAAATTTAAAAATTCTTAAAAAATTCGTCCAAAATCTTGATGTCTCCAATCTCTTGTTTTGTACGTTTTTTCCACGTGTCTTGACATCCAATGTATCCCTGCAAAGTTTGGTGAAGATCTGAGTATGTAGTTTTTGACCTTATCTGGAACCTCCCATCTGAAAATTTGAAAATTCCTAAAAAATCCGTCCAAAATCTTGATGACCCCAATCTCTTGTTTTGTACGTTTTTTCCACGTGTCTTGACATTCAATGTATCCCTGCAAAGTTTGGTGAAGATCTGAGTATGTAGTTTTTGACCTTATATGGAACCTCCTTTCTGAAAATTTGAAAATTCTTAAAAAATTCGTCCAAAATCTTGATGACCCCAATCTCTTGTTTTGTACGTTTTTTCCACGTGTCTTGACATCCAAGTATCCCTGCAAAGTTTGGTGAAGATCTGAGTTTGTAGTTTTTGACCTTATATGGAACCTCCTTTCTGAAAATTTGAGAATTCTTAAAAAATTCGTCCAAAATCTTGATGTCTCCAATCTCTTGTTTTGTACGTTTTTTCCACGTGTCTTGACATCCAATGTATCCATGCAAAGTTTGGTGAAGATCTGAGTATGTCGTTTTTGACCTTATCTGGAACCTCCCATCTGAAAATTTGAAAATTCTTAAAAAATTCGTCGAAAATCTTGATGTCTCCAATCTCTTGTTTTGTACGTTTTTTCCACGTGTCTTGACATGCAAAGTATCCCTGCAACGTTTGGTGAAGATCTGAGTATGTAGTTTTTGACCTTATCTGGAACCTCCTATCTGAAAATTTGAAAATTCTTCAAAAATTCGTCGAAAATCTTGATGTCTCCAATCTCTTGTTTTGTACGTTTTTTCCACGTGTCTTGACATCCAATGTATCCCTGCAATGTTTGGTTGAGATCTGAGTATGTAGTTTTTGACCTTATCTGGAACCTCCTATCTGAAACTTTGAAAATTCTTCAAAAATTCGTCCAAAATCTTGATGTCTCCAATCTCTTGTTTTGTACGTTTTTTCCACGTGTCTCGACCTCCAATGTATCCCTGCAAAGTTTGGTGAAGATCTGAGTATGTCGTTTTTGACCTTATCTGGAACATCCTTTCTGAAAATTTGAAAATTCTTAAAAAATTCGTCGAAAATCTTGATGTCTCCAATCTCTTGTTTTGTACGTTTTTTCCACGTGTCTTGACATCCAATGTATCCCTGCAAAGTTTGGTGAAGATCTGAGTATGTAGTTTTTGACCTTATATGGAACCTCCTATCTGAAAATTTGAAAATTCTTAAAAAATTCGTCCAAAATCTTGATGTCACCAATCCTATGTTTTGTATGTTTTTTCCACGTGTCTTGACATCCAATGTATCCATGCAAAGTTTGGTGAAGATCTGAGTATGTCGTTTTTGACCTTATCTGGAACCTCCCATCTGAAAATTTGAAAATTCTTAAAAAATTCGTCGAAAATCTTGATGTCTCCGATCTCTTGTTTTGTACGTTTTTTCCACGTGTCTTGACATGCAAAGTATTCCTGCAAAGTTTGGTGAAGATCTGACTATGTAGTTTTTGACCTCATCTGGAACCTCCTATCTGAAAATTTGAAAATTCTTTAAAAATTCGTCCAAAATATTGATGTCTCCAATCTCTTGTTTTGTACGTTTTTTCCACGTGTCTTGACATCCAATGTATCCCTGCAATGTTTGGTGAAGATCTGAGTATGTAGTTTTTGACCTTATCTGGAACCTCCCATCTGAAAATTTGAAAATTCCTAAAAAATCCGTCCAAAATCTTGATGACCCCAATCTCTTGTTTTGTACGTTTTTTCCACGTGTCTTGACATCCAATGTATCCCTGCAAAGTTTGGTGAAGATCTGAGTATGTAGTTTTTGACCTTATCTGGAACCTCCTATCTGAAAATTTGAAAATTCTTAAAAAATTCGTCCAAAATCTTGATGTCTCCAATCTCTTGTTTTGTACGTTTTTTCCACGTGTCTTGATATCCAATGTATCCCTGCAAAGTTTGGTGAAGATCTGAGTATGTCGTTTTTGACCTTATCTGGAACATCCTTTCTGAAAATTTGAAAATTGTTAAAAAATTCGTCCAAAATCTTGATGTCTCCTATCTCTTGTTTTGTACGTTTTTTCCACGTGTCTTGACATCCAATGTATCCCTGCAAAGTTTGGTGAAGATCTGAGTATGTAGTTTTTGACCTTATCTGGAACCTCCCATCTGAAAATTTGAAAATTCTTAAAAAATTCGACCAAAATCTTGATGTCTCCAATCTCTTCTTTTGTACGTTTTTTCCACGTGTCTTGACATGCAAAGTATTCCTGCAAAGTTTGGTGAAGATCTGAGTATGTAGTTTTTGACCTCATCTGGAACCTCCTATCTGAAAATTTGAAAATTCTTAAAAAATTCGTCCAAAATTTTGATGTCTCCAATCTCTTGTTTTGTACGTTTTTTCCACGTGTCTTGACATCCAATGTATCCCTGCAATGTTTGGTGAAGATCTGAGTATGTAGTTTTTGACCTTATCTGGAACCTCCCATCTGAAAATTTGAAAATTCCTAAAAAATCCGTCCAAAATCTTGATGACCCCAATCTCTTGTTTTGTACGTTTTTTCCACGTGTCTTGACATCCAATGTATCCCTGCAAAGTTTGGTGAAGATCTGAGTATGTAGTTTTTGACCTTATCTGGAACCTCCTATCTGAAAATTTGAAAATTCTTAAAAAATTCGTCCAAAATCTTGATGTCACCAATCTCTTGTTTTGTACGTTTTTTCCACGTGTCTTGATATCCAATGTATCCCTGCAAAGTTTGGTGAAGATCTGAGTATGTCGTTTTTGACCTTATCTGGAACATCCTTTCTGAAAATTTGAAAATTGTTAAAAAATTCGTCCAAAATCTTGATGTCTCCAATCTCTTGATTTGTACGTTTTTTCCACGTGTCTTGACATCCAATGTATCCCTGCAAAGTTTGGTGAAGATCTGAGTATGTAGTTTTTGACCTTATCTGGAACCTCCCATCTGAAAATTTGAAAATTCCTAAAAAATCCGTGCAAAATCTTGATGACCCCAATCTCTTGTTTTGTACGTTTTTTCCACGTGTCTTGACATCCAATGTATTCCTGCAATGTTTGGTGAAGATCTGAGTATGTAGTTTTTGACCTTATATGGAACCTCCTATCTGAAAATTTGAAAATTCTTAAAAAATTCGACCAAAATCTTGATGTCCCCAATCCTATGTTTTGTATGTTTTTTCCACGTGTCTTGACATCCAATGTATCCATGCAAAGTTTGGTGAAGATCTGAGTATGTAGTTTTTGACCTTATATTAAACCTCCCATCTGAAAATTTGAAAATTCTTAAAAAATTCGTCCAAAATCTTGATGACCCCAATCTCTTGTTTTGTACGTTTTTTCCACGTGTCTTGACATCCAATGTATCCCTGCAAAGTTTGGTGAAGATCTGAGTATGTAGTTTTTGACCTTATATGGAACCTCCTTTCTGAAAATTTGAGAATTCTTAAAAAATTCGTCCAAAATCTTGATGTCTCCAATCTCTTGTTTTGTACGTTTTTTCCACGTGTCTTGACATCCAATGTATCCATGCAAAGTTTGGTGAAGATCTGAGTATGTCGTTTTTGACCTTATCTGGAACCTCCCATCTGAAAATTTGAAAATTCTTAAAAAATTCGTCGAAAATCTTGATGTCTCCAATCTTTTGTTTTGTACGTTTTTTCCACGTGTCTTGACATGCAAAGTATCCCTGCAACGTTTGGTGAAGATCTGAGTATGTAGTTTTTGACCTTATCTGGAACCTCCTATCTGAAAATTTGAAAATTCTTCAAAAATTCGTCGAAAATCTTGATGTCTCCAATCTCTTGTTTTGTACGTTTTTTCCACGTGTCTTGACATCCAATGTATTCCTGCAATGTTTGGTGGAGATCTGAGTATGTAGTTTTAGACCTTATCTGGAACCTCCTATCTGAAAATTTGAAAATTCTTCAAAAATTCGTCCAAAATCTTGATGTCTCCAATCTCTTGTTTTGTACGTTTTTTCCACGTGTCTCGACCTCCAATGGATCCCTGCAAAGTTTGGTGAAGATCTGAGTATGTCGTTTTTGACCTTAACTGGAACATCCTTTCTGAAAATTTGAAAATTCTTAAAAAAATCGTCGAAAATCTTGATGTCTCCAATCTCTTGTTTTGTACGTTTTTTCCACGTGTCTTGACATCCAATGTATCCCTGCAAAGTTTGGTGAAGATCTGAGTATGTAGTTTTTGACCTTATATGGAACCTCCTATCTGAAAATTTGAAAATTCTTAAAAAATTCGTCCAAAATCTTGATGTCTCCAATCTCTTGTTTTGTACGTTTTTTCCACGTGTCTCGACCTCCAATGGATAACTGCAAAGTTTGGTGAAGATCTGAGTATGTCGTTTTTGACCTTATCTGGAACCTCCCATCTGAAAATTTGAAAATTCTTAAAAAATTCGTCGAAAATCTTGATGTCTCCGATCTCTTGTTTTGTACGTTTTTTCCACGTGTCTTGACATGCAAAGTATTCCTGCAAAGTTTGGTGAAGATCTGAGTATGTAGTTTTTGACCTCATCTGGAACCTCCTATCTGAAAATTTGAAAATTCTTAAAAAATTCGTCCAAAATCTTGATGTCTCCAATCTCTTGTTTTGTACGTTTTTTCCACGTGTCTTGACATCCAATGTATCCCTGCAATGTTTGGTGAAGATCTGAGTATGTAGTTTTTGACCTTATCTGGAACCTCCCATCTGAAAATTTGAAAATTCTTAAAAAATTCGTCCAAAATCTTGATGTCTCCGATCTCTTGTTTTGTACGTTTTTTCCACGTGTCTTGACATGCAAAGTATTCCTGCAAAGTTTGGTGAAGATCTGAGTATGTAGTTTTTGACCTCATCTGGAACCTCCTATCTGAAAATTTGAAAATTCTTAAAAAATTCGTCCAAAATCTTGATGTCTCCAATCTCTTGTTTTGTACGTTTTTTCCACGTGTCTTGACATCCAATGTATCCCTGCAAAGTTTGGTGAAGATCTGAGTATGTAGTTTTTGACCTTATCTGGAACCTCCTATCTGAAAATTTGAAAATTCTTAAAAAATTCGTCCAAAATCTTGATGTCTCCAATCTCTTGTTTTGTACGTTTTTTCCACGTGTCTTGATATCCAATGTATCCCTGCAAAGTTTGGTGAAGATCTGAGTATGTCGTTTTTGACCTTATCTGGAACATCCTTTCTGAAAATTTGAAAATTGTTAAAAAATTCGTCCAAAATCTTGATGTCTCCTATCTCTTGTTTTGTACGTTTTTTCCACGTGTCTTGACATCCAATGTATCCCTGCAAAGTTTGGTGAAGATCTGAGTATGTAGTTTTTGACCTTATCTGGAACATCCTTTCTGAAAATTTGAAAATTGTTAAAAAATTCGTCCAAAATCTTGATGTCTCCTATCTCTTGTTTTGTACTTTTTTTCCACGTGTCTTGACATCCAATGTATCCCTGCAAAGTTTGGTGAAGATCTGAGTATGTAGTTTTTGACCTTATCTGGAACCTCCCATCTGAAAATTTGAAAATTCTTATAAAATTCGACCAATATCTTGATGTCTCCAATCTCTTGTTTTGTACGTTTTTTCCACGTGTCTTGACACATAATGTATCCATGCAAAGTTTGGTGAAGATCTGAGTATGTAGTTTTTGACCTTATATGGAACCTCCTATCTGAAAATTTAAAAATTCTTAAAAAATTCGTCCAAAATCTTGATGTCTCCAATCTCTTGTTTTGTACGTTTTTTCCACGTGTCTTGACATCCAATGTATCCCTGCAAAGTTTGGTGAAGATCTGAGTATGTAGTTTTTGACCTTATCTGGAACCTCCCATCTGAAAATTTGAAAATTCTTAAAAAATTCGACCAAAATCTTGATGTCTCCAATCTTTTGTTTTGTACGTTTTTTCCACGTGTCTTGACACATAATGTATCCATGCAAAGTTTGGTGAAGATCTGAGTATGTAGTTTTTGACCTTATATGGAACCTCCTATCTGAAAATTTGAAAATTCTTAAAAAATTCGTCCAAAATCTTGATGTCTCCAATCTCTTGTTTTGTACGTTTTTTCCACGTGTCTTGACATCCAATGTATCCCTGCAAAGTTTGGTGAAGATCTGAGTATGTAGTTTTTGACCTTATCTGGAACCTCCCATCTGAAAATTTGAAAATTCTTAAAAAATTCGACCAATATCTTGATGTCTCCAATCTCTTGTTTTGTACGTTTTTTCCACGTGTCTTGACACATAATGTATCCATGCAAAGTTTGGTGAAGATCTGAGTATGTAGTTTTTGACCTTATATGGAACCTCCTATCTGAAAATTTAAAAATTCTTAAAAAATTCGTCCAAAATCTTGATGTCTCCAATCTCTTGTTTTGTACGTTTTTTCCACGTGTCTTGACATCCAATGTATCCCTGCAAAGTTTGGTGAAGATCTGAGTATGTAGTTTTTGACCTTATCTGGAACCTCCCATCTGAAAATTTGAAAATTCTTAAAAAATTCGACCAAAATCTTGATGTCTCCAATCTTTTGTTTTGTACGTTTTTTCCACGTGTCTTGACACATAATGTATCCATGCAAAGTTTGGTGAAGATCTGAGTATGTAGTTTTTGACCTTATATGGAACCTCCTATCTGAAAATTTGAAAATTCTTAAAAAATTCGTCCAAAATCTTGATGTCTCCAATCTCTTGTTTTGTACGTTTTTTCCACGTGTCTTGACATCCAATGTATCCCTGCAAAGTTTGGTGAAGATCTGAGTATGTAGTTTTTGACCTTATCTGGAACCTCCCATCTGAAAATTTGAAAATTCCTAAAAAATCCGTGCAAAATCTTGATGACCCCAATCTCTTGTTTGTACGTTTTTTCCACGTGTCTTGACATCCAATGTATTCCTGCAATGTTTGGTGAAGATCTGAGTATGTAGTTTTTGACCTTATATGGAACCTCCTATCTGAAAATTTGAAAATTCTTAAAAAATTCGACCAAAATCTTGATGTTCCGAATCCTATGTTTTGTATGTTTTTTCCACGTGTCTTGACATCCAATGTATCCATGCAAAGTTTGGTGAAGATCTGAGTATGTAGTTTTTGACCTTATATTGAACCTCCCATCTGAAAATTTGAAAATTCTTAAAAAATTCGTCCAAAATCTTGATGACCCCAATCTCTTGTTTTGTACGTTTTTTCCACGTGTCTTGACATCCAAAGTATCCCTGCAAAGTTTGGTGAAGATCTGAGTATGTAGTTTTTGACCTTATATGGAACCTCCTTTCTGAAAATTTGAGAATTCTTAAAAAATTCGTCCAAAATCTTGATGTCTCCAATCTCTTGTTTTGTACGTTTTTTCCACGTGTCTTGACATCCAATGTATCCATGCAAAGTTTGGTGAAGATCTGAGTATGTCGTTTTTGACCTTATATTGAACCTCCCATCTGAAAATTTGAAAATTCTTAAAAAATTCGTCGAAAATCTTGATGTCTCCAATCTTTTGTTTTGTACGTTTTTTCCACGTGTCTTGACATGCAAAGTATCCCTGCAACGTTTGGTGAAGATCTGAGTATGTAGTTTTTGACCTTATCTGGAACCTCCCATCTGAAAATTTGAAAATTCTTCAAAAATTCGTCGAAAATCTTGATGTCTCCAATCTCTTGTTTTGTACGTTTTTTCCACGTGTCTTGACATCCAATGTATTCCTGCAATGTTTGGTGGAGATCTGAGTATGTAGTTTTAGACCTTATCTGGAACCTCCTATCTGAAAATTTGAAAATTCTTCAAAAATTCGTCCAAAATCTTGATGTCTCCAATCTCTTGTTTTGTACGTTTTTTCCACGTGTCTCGACCTCCAATGGATCCCTGCAAAGTTTGGTGAAGATCTGAGTATGTCGTTTTTGACCTTATCTGGAACATCCTTTCTGAAAATTTGAAAATTCTTAAAAAATTCGTCGAAAATCTTGATGTCTCCAATCTCTTGTTTTGTACGTTTTTTCCACGTGTCTTGACATCCAATGTATCCCTGCAAAGTTTGGTGAAGATCTGAGTATGTAGTTTTTGACCTTATATGGAACCTCCTATCTGAAAATTTGAAAATTCTTAAAAAATTCGTCCAAAATCTTGATGTCTCCAATCTCTTGTTTTGTACGTTTTTTCCACGTGTCTCGACCTCCAATGGATCCCTGCAAAGTTTGGTGAAGATCTGAGTATGTCGTTTTTGACCTTATCTGGAACCTCCCATCTGAAAATTTGAAAATTCTTAAAAAATTCGTCGAAAATCTTGATGTCTCCGATCTCTTGTTTTGTACGTTTTTTCCACGTGTCTTGACATGCAAAGTATTCCTGCAAAGTTTGGTGAAGATCTGAGTATGTAGTTTTTGACCTCATCTGGAACCTCCTATCTGAAAATTTGAAAATTCTTAAAAAATTCGTCCAAAATCTTGATGTCTCCAATCTCTTGTTTTGTACGTTTTTTCCACGTGTCTTGACATCCAATGTATCCCTGCAATGTTTGGTGAAGATCTGAGTATGTAGTTTTTGACCTTATCTGGAACCTCCCATCTGAAAATTTGAAAATTCCTAAAAAATCCGTCCAAAATCTTGATGACCCCAATCTCTTGTTTTGTACTTTTTTTCCACGTGTCTCGACCTCCAATGTATCCCTGCAAAGTTTGGTGAAGATCTGAGTATGTAGTTTTTGACCTTATATGGAACCTCCTATCTGAAAATTTGAAAATTCTTAAAAAATTCGTCCAAAATCTTGATGTCACCAATCCTATGTTTTGTATGTTTTTTCCACGTGTCTTGACATCCAATGTATCCATGCAAAGTTTGGTGAAGATCTGAGTATGTCGTTTTTGACCTTATCTGGAACCTCCCATCTGAAAATTTGAAAATTCTTAAAAAATTCGTCGAAAATCTTGATGTCTCCGATCTCTTGTTTTGTACGTTTTTTCCACGTGTCTTGACATGCAAAGTATTCCTGCAAAGTTTGGTGAAGATCTGAGTATGTAGTTTTTGACCTCATCTGGAACCTCCTATCTGAAAATTTGAAAATTCTTAAAAAATTCGTCCAAAATTTTGATGTCTCCAATCTCTTGTTTTGTACGTTTTTTCCACGTGTCTTGACATCCAATGTATCCCTGCAATGTTTGGTGAAGATCTGAGTATGTAGTTTTTGACCTTATCTGGAACCTCCCATCTGAAAATTTGAAAATTCCTAAAAAATCCGTCCAAAATCTTGATGACCCCAATCTCTTGTTTTGTACGTTTTTTCCACGTGTCTTGACATCCAATGTATCCCTGCAAAGTTTGGTGAAGATCTGAGTATGTAGTTTTTGACCTTATCTGGAACCTCCTATCTGAAAATTTGAAAATTCTTAAAAAATTCGTCCAAAATCTTGATGTCTCCAATCTCTTGTTTTGTACGTTTTTTCCACGTGTCTTGATATCCAATGTATCCCTGCAAAGTTTGGTGAAGATCTGAGTATGTCGTTTTTGACCTTATCTGGAACATCCTTTCTGAAAATTTGAAAATTGTTAAAAAATTCGTCCAAAATCTTGATGTCTCCAATCTCTTTTTTGTACGTTTTTTCCACGTGTCTTGACATCCAATGTATCCCTGCAAAGTTTGGTGAAGATCTGAGTATGTAGTTTTTGACCTTATCTGGAACCTCCCATCTGAAAATTTGAAAATTCTTAAAAAATTCGACCAAAATCTTGATGTCTCCAATCTTTTGTTTTGTACGTTTTTTCCACGTGTCTTGACACATAATGTATCCATGCAAAGTTTGGTGAAGATCTGAGTATGTAGTTTTTGACCTTATATGGAACCTCCTATCTGAAAATTTGAAAATTCTTAAAAAATTCGTCCAAAATCTTGATGTCTCCAATCTCTTGTTTTGTACGTTTTTTCCACGTGTCTTGACATCCAATGTATCCCTGCAAAGTTTGGTGAAGATCTGAGTATGTAGTTTTTGACCTTATCTGGAACCTCCCATCTGAAAATTTGAAAATTCCTAAAAAATCCGTGCAAAATCTTGATGACCCCAATCTCTTGTTTTGTACGTTTTTTCCACGTGTCTTGACATCCAATGTATTCCTGCAATGTTTGGTGAAGATCTGAGTATGTAGTTTTTGACCTTATATGGAACCTCCTATCTGAAAATTTGAAAATTCTTAAAAAATTCGACCAAAATCTTGATGTTCCGAATCCTATGTTTTGTATGTTTTTTCCACGTGTATTGACATCCAATGTATCCATGCAAAGTTTGGTGAAGTTCTGAGTATGTAGTTTTTGACCTTATATTGAACCTCCCATCTGAAAATTTGAAAATTCTTAAAAAATTCGTCCAAAATCTTGATGACCCCAATCTCTTGTTTTGTACGTTTTTTCCACGTGTCTTGACATCCAAAGTATCCCTGCAAAGTTTGGTGAAGATCTGAGTATGTAGTTTTTGACCTTATATGGAACCTCCTTTCTGAAAATTTGAGAATTCTTAAAAAATTCGTCCAAAATCTTGATGTCTCCAATCTCTTGTTTTGTACGTTTTTTCCACGTGTCTTGACATCCAATGTATCCATGCAAAGTTTGGTGAAGATCTGAGTATGTCGTTTTTGACCTTATCTGGAACCTCCCATCTGAAAATTTGAAAATTCTTCAAAAATTCGTCGAAAATCTTGATGTCTCCAATCTCTTGTTTTGTACGTTTTTTCCACGTGTCTTGACATCCAATGTATTCCTGCAATGTTTGGTGGAGATCTGAGTATGTAGTTTTAGACCTTATCTGGAACCTCCTATCTGAAAATTTGAAAATTCTTCAAAAATTCGTCCAAAATCTTGATGTCTCCAATCTCTTGTTTTGTACGTTTTTTCCACGTGTCTCGACCTCCAATGGATCCCTGCAAAGTTTGGTGAAGATCTGAGTATGTCGTTTTTGACCTTATCTGGAACATCCTTTCTGAAAATTTGAAAATTCTTAAAAAATTCGTCGAAAATCTTGATGTCTCCAATCTCTTGTTTTGTACGTTTTTTCCACGTGTCTTGACATCCAATGTATCCCTGCAAAGTTTGGTGAAGATCTGAGTATGTAGTTTTTGACCTTATATGGAACCTCCTATCTGAAAATTTGAAAATTCTTAAAAAATTCGTCCAAAATCTTGATGTCTCCAATCTCTTGTTTTGTACGTTTTTTCCACGTGTCTCGACCTCCAATGGATCCCTGCAAAGTTTGGTGAAGATCTGAGTATGTCGTTTTTGACCTTATCTGGAACCTCCCATCTGAAAATTTGAAAATTCTTAAAAAATTCATCGAAAATCTTGATGTCTCCGATCTCTTGTTTTGTACGTTTTTTCCACGTGTCTTGACATGCAAAGTATTCCTGCAAAGTTTGGTGAAGATCTGAGTATGTAGTTTTTGACCTCATCTGGAACCTCCTATCTGAAAATTTGAAAATTCTTAAAAAATTCGTCCAAAATCTTGATGTCTCCAATCTCTTGTTTTGTACGTTTTTTCCACGTGTCTTGACATCCAATGTATCCCTGCAATGTTTGGTGAAGATCTGAGTATGTAGTTTTTGACCTTATCTGGAACCTCCCATCTGAAAATTTGAAAATTCCTAAAAAATCCGTCCAAAATCTTGATGACCCCAATCTCTTGTTTTGTACTTTTTTTCCACGTGTCTTGACATCCAATGTATCCCTGCAAAGTTTGGTGAAGATCTGAGTATGTAGTTTTTGATCTTATCTGGAACCTCCTATCTGAAAATTTGAAAATTCTTAAAAAATTCGTCCAAAATCTTGATGTCTCCAATCTCTTGTTTTGTACGTTTTTTCCACGTGTCTTGATATCCAATGTATCCCTGCAAAGTTTGGTGAAGATCTGAGTATGTTGTTTTTGACCTTATCTGGAACATCCTTTCTGAAAATTTGAAAATTGTTAAAAAATTCGTCCAAAATCTTGATGTCTCCTATCTCTTGTTTTGTACGTTTTTTCCACGTGTCTTGACATCCAATGTATCCCTGCAAAGTTTGGTGAAGATCTGAGTATGTAGTTTTTGACCTTATCTGGAACCTCCCATCTGAAAATTTGAAAATTCTTAAAAAATTCGACCAAAATCTTGATGTCTCCAATCTTTTGTTTTGTACGTTTTTTCCACGTGTCTTGACACATAATGTATCCATGCAAAGTTTGGTGAAGATCTGAGTATGTAGTTTTTGACCTTATATGGAACCTCCTATCTGAAAATTTGAAAATTCTTAAAAAATTCGTCCAAAATCTTGATGTCTCCAATCTCTTGTTTTGTACGTTTTTTCCACGTGTCTTGACATCCAATGTATCCCTGCAAAGTTTGGTGAAGATCTGAGTATGTAGTTTTTGACCTTATCTGGAACCTCCCATCTGAAAATTTGAAAATTCCTAAAAAATCCGTGCAAAATCTTGATGACCCCAATCTCTTGTTTTGTACGTTTTTTCCACGTGTCTTGACATCCAATGTATTCCTGCAATGTTTGGTGAAGATCTGAGTATGTAGTTTTTGACCTTATATGGAACCTCCTATCTGAAAATTTGAAAATTCTTAAAAAATTCGACCAAAATCTTGATGTTCCGAATCCTATGTTTTGTATGTTTTTTCCACGTGTCTTGACATCCAATGTATCCATGCAAAGTTTGGTGAAGATCTGAGTATGTAGTTTTTGACCTTATATTGAACCTCCCATCTGAAAATTTGAAAATTCTTAAAAAATTCGTCCAAAATCTTGATGACCCCAATCTCTTGTTTTGTACGTTTTTTCCACGTGTCTTGACATCCAAAGTATCCTTGCAAAGTTTGGTGAAGATCTGAGTATGTAGTTTTTGACCTTATATGGAACCTCCTTTCTGAAAATTTGAGAATTCTTAAAAAATTCGTCCAAAATCTTGATGTCTCCAATCTCTTGTTTTGTACGTTTTTTCCACGTGTCTTGACATCCAATGTATCCATGCAAAGTTTGGTGAAGATCTGAGTATGTCGTTTTTGACCTTATCTGGAACCTCCCATCTGAAAATTTGAAAATTCTTAAAAAATTCGTCGAAAATCTTGATGTCTCCAATCTTTTGTTTTGTACGTTTTTTCCACGTGTCTTGACATGCAAAGTATCCCTGCAACGTTTGGTGAAGATCTGAGTATGTAGTTTTTGACCTTATCTGGAACCTCCTATCTGAAAATTTGAAAATTCTTCAAAAATTCGTCGAAAATCTTGATGTCTCCAATCTCTTGTTTTGTACGTTTTTTCCACGTGTCTTGACATCCAATGTATTCCTGCAATGTTTGGTGGAGATCTGAGTATGTAGTTTTAGACCTTATCTGGAACCTCCTATCTGAAAATTTGAAAATTCTTCAAAAATTCGTCCAAAATCTTGATGTCTCCAATCTCTTGTTTTGTACGTTTTTTCCACGTGTCTCGACCTCCAATGGATCCCTGCAAAGTTTGGTGAAGATCTGAGTATGTCGTTTTTGACCTTATCTGGAACATCCTTTCTGAAAATTTGAAAATTCTTAAAAAATTCGTCGAAAATCTTGATGTCTCCAATCTCTTGTTTTGTACGTTTTTTCCACGTGTCTTGACATCCAATGTATCCCTGCAAAGTTTGGTGAAGATCTGAGTATGTAGTTTTTGACCTTATATGGAACCTCCTATCTGAAAATTTGAAAATTCTTCAAAAATTCGTCCAAAATCTTGATGTCTCCAATCTCTTGTTTTGTACGTTTTTTCCACGTGTCTCGACCTCCAATGGATCCCTGCAAAGTTTGGTGAAGATCTGAGTATGTCGTTTTTGACCTTATCTGGAACCTCCCATCTGAAAATTTGAAAATTCTTAAAAAATTCGTCGAAAATCTTGATGTCTCCGATCTCTTGTTTTGTACGTTTTTTCCACGTGTCTTGACATGCAAAGTATTCCTGCAAAGTTTGGTGAAGATCTGAGTATGTAGTTTTTCACCTCATCTGGAACCTCCTATCTGAAAATTTGAAAATTCTTAAAAAATTCGTCCAAAATCTTGATGTCTCCAATCTCTTGTTTTGTACGTTTTTTCCACGTGTCTTGACATCCAATGTATCCCTGCAATGTTTGGTGAAGATCTGAGTATGTAGTTTTTGACCTTATCTGGAACCTCCCATCTGAAAATTTGAAAATTCCTAAAAAATCCGTCCAAAATCTTGATGACCCCAATCTCTTGTTTTGTACTTTTTTTTCCACGTGTCTTGACATCCAATGTATCCCTGCAAAGTTTGGTGAAGATCTGAGTATGTAGTTTTTGATCTTATCTGGAACCTCCTATCTGAAAATTTGAAAATTCTTAAAAAATTCGTCCAAAATCTTGATGTCTCCAATCTCTTGTTTTGTACGTTTTTTCCACGTGTCTTGATATCCAATGTATCCCTGCAAAGTTTGGTGAAGATCTGAGTATGTAGTTTTTGATCTTATCTGGAACCTCCTATCTGAAAATTTGAAAATTCTTAAAAAATTCGTCCAAAATCTTGATGTCTCCAATCTCTTGTTTTGTACGTTTTTTCCACGTGTCTTGACATCCAATGTATTCCTGCAATGTTTGGTGGAGATCTGAGTATGTAGTTTTAGACCTTATCTGGAACCTCCTATCTGAAAATTTGAAAATTCTTCAAAAATTCGTCCAAAATCTTGATGTCTCCAATCTCTTGTTTTGTACGTTTTTTCCACGTGTCTCGACCTCCAATGGATCCCTGCAAAGTTTGGTGAAGATCTGAGTATGTCGTTTTTGACCTTATCTGGAACATCCTTTCTGAAAATTTGAAAATTCTTAAAAAATTCGTCGAAAATCTTGATGTCTCCAATCTCTTGTTTTGTACGTTTTTTCCACGTGTCTTGACATCCAATGTATCCCTGCAAAGTTTGGTGAAGATCTGAGTATGTAGTTTTTGACCTTATATGGAACCTCCTATCTGAAAATTTGAAAATTCTTAAAAAATTCGTCCAAAATCTTGATGTCTCCAATCTCTTGTTTTGTACGTTTTTTCCACGTGTCTCGACCTCCAATGGATCCCTGCAAAGTTTGGTGAAGATCTGAGTATGTCGTTTTTGACCTTATCTGGAACCTCCCATCTGAAAATTTGAAAATTCTTAAAAAATTCGTCGAAAATCTTGATGTCTCCGATCTCTTGTTTTGTACGTTTTTTCCACGTGTCTTGACATGCAAAGTATTCCTGCAAAGTTTGGTGAAGATCTGAGTATGTAGTTTTTGACCTCATCTGGAACCTCCTATCTGAAAATTTGAAAATTCTTAAAAAATTCGTCCAAAATCTTGATGTCTCCAATCTCTTGTTTTGTACGTTTTTTCCACGTGTCTTGACATCCAATGTATCCCTGCAATGTTTGGTGAAGATCTGAGTATGTAGTTTTTGACCTTATCTGGAACCTCCCATCTGAAAATTTGAAAATTCCTAAAAAATCCGTCCAAAATCTTGATGACCCCAATCTCTTGTTTTGTACTTTTTTTCCACGTGTCTTGACATCCAATGTATCCCTGCAAAGTTTGGTGAAGATCTGAGTATGTAGTTTTTGATCTTATCTGGAACCTCCTATCTGAAAATTTGAAAATTCTTAAAAAATTCGTCCAAAATCTTGATGTCTCCAATCTCTTGTTTTGTACGTTTTTTCCACGTGTCTTGATATCCAATGTATCCCTGCAAAGTTTGGTGAAGATCTGAGTATGTTGTTTTTGACCTTATCTGGAACATCCTTTCTGAAAATTTGAAAATTGTTAAAAAATTCGTCCAAAATCTTGATGTCTCCTATCTCTTGTTTTGTACGTTTTTTCCACGTGTCTTGACATCCAATGTATCCCTGCAAAGTTTGGTGAAGATCTGAGTATGTAGTTTTTGACCTTATCTGGAACCTCCCATCTGAAAATTTGAAAATTCTTAAAAAATTCGACCAATATCTTGATGTCTCCAATCTCTTGTTTTGTACGTTTTTTCCACGTGTCTTGACACATAATGTATCCATGCAAAGTTTGGTGAAGATCTGAGTATGTAGTTTTTGACCTTATATGGAACCTCCTATCTGAAAATTTAAAAATTCTTAAAAAATTCGTCCAAAATCTTGATGTCTCCAATCTCTTGTTTTGTACGTTTTTTCCACGTGTCTTGACATCCAATGTATCCCTGCAAAGTTTGGTGAAGATCTGAGTATGTAGTTTTTGACCTTATCTGGAACCTCCCATCTGAAAATTTGAAAATTCTTAAAAAATTCGACCAAAATCTTGATGTCTCCAATCTTTTGTTTTGTACGTTTTTTCCACGTGTCTTGACACATAATGTATCCATGCAAAGTTTGGTGAAGATCTGAGTATGTAGTTTTTGACCTTATCTGGAACCTCCCATCTGAAAATTTGAAAATTCCTAAAAAATCCGTGCAAAATCTTGATGACCCCAATCTCTTGTTTTGTACGTTTTTTCCACGTGTCTTGACATCCAATGTATTCCTGCAATGTTTGGTGAAGATCTGAGTATGTAGTTTTTGACCTTATATGGAACCTCCTATCTGAAAATTTGAAAATTCTTAAAAAATTCGACCAAAATCTTGATGTTCCGAATCCTATGTTTTGTATGTTTTTTCCACGTGTCTTGACATCCAATGTATCCATGCAAAGTTTGGTGAAGATCTGAGTATGTAGTTTTTGACCTTATATTGAACCTCCCATCTGAAAATTTGAAAATTCTTAAAAAATTCGTCCAAAATCTTGATGACCCCAATCTCTTGTTTTGTACGTTTTTTCCACGTGTCTTGACATCCAAAGTATCCCTGCAAAGTTTGGTGAAGATCTGAGTATGTAGTTTTTGACCTTATATGGAACCTCCTTTCTGAAAATTTGAGAATTCTTAAAAAATTCGTCCAAAATCTTGATGTCTCCAATCTCTTGTTTTGTACGTTTTTTCCACGTGTCTTGACATCCAATGTATCCATGCAAAGTTTGGTGAAGATCTGAGTATGTCGTTTTTGACCTTATCTGGAACCTAACATCTGAAAATTTGAAAATTCTTAAAAAATTCGTCGAAAATCTTGATGTGTCCAATCTTTTGTTTTGTACGTTTTTTCCACGTGTCTTGACATGCAAAGTATCGCTGCAACGTTTGGTGAAGATCTGAGTATGTAGTTTTTGACCTTATCTGGAACCTCCTATCTGAAAATTTGAAAATTCTTCAAAAATTCGTCGAAAATCTTGATGTCTCCAATCTCTTGTTTTGTACGTTTTTTCCACGTGTCTTGACATCCAATGTATTCCTGCAATGTTTGGTGGAGATCTGAGTATGTAGTTTTAGACCTTATCTGGAACCTCCTTTCTGAAAATTTGAAAATTCTTCAAAAATTCGTCCAAAATCTTGATGTCTCCAATCTCTTGTTTTGTACGTTTTTTCCACGTGTCTCGACCTCCAATGGATCCCTGCAAAGTTTGGTGAAGATCTGAGTATGTCGTTTTTGACCTTATCTGGAACATCCTTTCTGAAAATTTGAAAATTCTTAAAAAATTCGTCGAAAATCTTGATGTCTCCAATCTCTTGTTTTGTACGTTTTTTCCACGTGTCTTGACATCCAATGTATCCCTGCAAAGTTTGGTGAAGATCTGAGTATGTAGTTTTTGACCTTATATGGAACCTCCTATCTGAAAATTTGAAAATTCTTAAAAAATTCGTCCAAAATCTTGATGTCTCCAATCTCTTGTTTTGTACGTTTTTTCCACGTGTCTCGACCTCCAATGGATCCCTGCAAAGTTTGGTGAAGATCTGAGTATGTCGTTTTTGACCTTATCTGAAACCTCCCATCTGAAAATTTGAAAATTCTTAAAAAATTCGTCGAAAATCTTGATGTCTCCGATCTCTTGTTTTGTACGTTTTTTCCACGTGTCTTGACATGCAAAGTATTCCTGCAAAGTTTGGTGAAGATCTGAGTATGTAGTTTTTGACCTCATCTGGAACCTCCTATCTGAAAATTTGAAAATTCTTAAAAAATTCGTCCAAAATCTTGATGTCTCCAATCTCTTGTTTTGTACGTTTTTTCCACGTGTCTTGACATCCAATGTATCCCTGCAATGTTTGGTGAAGATCTGAGTATGTAGTTTTTGACCTTATCTGGAACCTCCCATCTGAAAATTTGAAAATTCCTAAAAAATCCGTCCAAAATCTTGATGACCCCAATCTCTTGTTTTGTACTTTTTTTCCACGTGTCTCGACCTCCAATGTATCCCTGCAAAGTTTGGTGAAGATCTGAGTATGTAGTTTTTGACCTTATATGGAACCTCCTATCTGAAAATTTGAAAATTCTTAAAAAATTCGTCCAAAATCTTGATGTCACCAATCCTATGTTTTGTATGTTTTTTCCACGTGTCTTGACATCCAATGTATCCATGCAAAGTTTGGTGAAGATCTGAGTATGTCGTTTTTGACCTTATCTGGAACCTCCCATCTGAAAATTTGAAAATTCTTAAAAAATTCGTCGAAAATCTTGATGTCTCCGATCTCTTGTTTTGTACGTTTTTTCCACGTGTCTTGACATGCAAAGTATTCCTGCAAAGTTTGGTGAAGATCTGAGTATGTAGTTTTTGACCTCATCTGGAACCTCCTATCTGAAAATTTGAAAATTCTTAAAAAATTCGTCCAAAATTTTGATGTCTCCAATCTCTTGTTTTGTACGTTTTTTCCACGTGTCTTGACATCCAATGTATCCCTGCAATGTTTGGTGAAGATCTGAGTATGTAGTTTTTGACCTTATCTGGAACCTCCCATCTGAAAATTTGAAAATTCCTAAAAAATCCGTCCAAAATCTTGATGACCCCAATCTCTTGTTTTGTACGTTTTTTCCACGTGTCTTGACATCCAATGTATCCCTGCAAAGTTTGGTGAAGATCTGAGTATGTAGTTTTTGACCTTATCTGGAACCTCCTATCTGAAAATTTGAAAATTCTTAAAAAATTCGTCCAAAATCTTGATGTCTCCAATCTCTTGTTTTGTACGTTTTTTCCACGTGTCTTGATATCCAATGTATCCCTGCAAAGTTTGGTGAAGATCTGAGTATGTCGTTTTTGACCTTATCTGGAACATCCTTTCTGAAAATTTGAAAATTGTTAAAAAATTCGTCCAAAATCTTGATGTCTCCAATCTCTTTTTTGTACGTTTTTTCCACGTGTCTTGACATCCAATGTATCCCTGCAAAGTTTGGTGAAGATCTGAGTATGTAGTTTTTGACCTTATCTGGAACCTCCCATCTGAAAATTTGAAAATTCTTAAAAAATTCGACCAAAATCTTGATGTCTCCAATCTTTTGTTTTGTACGTTTTTTCCACGTGTCTTGACACATAATGTATCCATGCAAAGTTTGGTGAAGATCTGAGTATGTAGTTTTTGACCTTATATGGAACCTCCTATCTGAAAATTTGAAAATTCTTAAAAAATTCGTCCAAAATCTTGATGTCTCCAATCTCTTGTTTTGTACGTTTTTTCCACGTGTCTTGACATCCAATGTATCCCTGCAAAGTTTGGTGAAGATCTGAGTATGTAGTTTTTGACCTTATCTGGAACCTCCCATCTGAAAATTTGAAAATTCCTAAAAAATCCGTGCAAAATCTTGATGACCCCAATCTCTTGTTTTGTACGTTTTTTCCACGTGTCTTGACATCCAATGTATCCATGCAAAGTTTGGTGAAGATCTGAGTATGTCGTTTTTGACCTTATCTGGAACCTCCCATCTGAAAATTTGAAAATTCTTAAAAAATTCGTCGAAAATCTTGATGTCTCCAATCTCTTGTTTTGTACGTTTTTTCCACGTGTCCTGACATGCAAAGTATCCCTGCAACGTTTGGTGAAGATCTGAGTATGTAGTTTTTGACCTTATCTGGAACCTCCTATCTGAAAATTTGAAAATTCTTCAAAAATTCGTCGAAAATCTTGATGTCTCCAATCTCTTGTTTTGTACGTTTTTTCCACGTGTCTTGACATCCAATGTATCCCTGCAATGTTTGGTGGTGATCTGAGTATGTAGTTTTTGACCTTATCTGGGACCTCCTATCAGAAAATTTGAAAATTCTTCAAAAATTCGTCCAAAATCTTGATGTCTCCAATCTCTTGTTTTGTACGTTTTTTCCACGTGTCTCGACCTCCAATGTATCCCTGCAAAGTTTGGTGAAGATCTGAGTATGTCGTTTTTGACCTTATCTGGAACATCCTTTCTGAAAATTTGAAAATTCTTAAAAAATTCGTCGAAAATCTTGATGTCTCCAATCTCTTGTTTTGTACGTTTTTTCCACGTGTCTTGACATCCAATGTATCCCTGCAAAGTTTGGTGAAGATCTGAGTATGTAGTTTTTGACCTTATATGGAACCTCCTATCTGAAAATTTGAAAATTCTTAAAAAATTCGTCCATAATCTTGATGTCTCCAATCTCTTGTTTTGTACGTTTTTTCCACGTGTCTTGACATCCAATGTATCCCTGCAAAGTTTGGTGAAGATCTGAGTATGTAGTTTTTGACCTTATATGGAACCTCCTTTCTGAAAATTTGAAAATTCTCAAAAAATTCGTCCATAATCTTGATGTCTCCAATCTCTTGTTTTGTACGTTTTTTCCACGTGTCTTGACATCCAATGTATCCCTGCAAAGTTTGGTGAAGATCTGAGTATGTAGTTTTTGACCTTATATGGAACCTCCTATCTGAAAATTTGAAAATTCTTAAAAAATTCGTCCAAAATCTTGATGTCACCAATCCTATGTTTTGTATGTTTTTTCCACGTGTCTTGACATCCAATGTATCCATGCAAAGTTTGGTGAAGATCTGAGTATGTCCTTTTTGACCTTATCTGGAACCTCCCATCTGAAAATTTGAAAATTCTTAAAAAATTCGTCGAAAATCTTGATGTCTCCGATCTCTTGTTTTGTACGTTTTTTCCACGTGTCTTGACATGCAAAGTATTCCTGCAAAGTTTGGTGAAGATCTGAGTATGTAGTTTTTGACCTCATCTGGAACCTCCTATCTGAAAATTTGAAAATTCTTAAAAAATTCGTCCAAAATTTTGATGTCTCCAATCTCTTGTTTTGTACGTTTTTTCCACGTGTCTTGACATCCAATGTATCCCTGCAATGTTTGGTGAAGATCTGAGTATGTAGTTTTTGACCTTATCTGGAACCTCCCATCTGAAAATTTGAAAATTCCTAAAAAATCCGTCCAAAATTTTGATGTCTCCAATCTCTTGTTTTGTACGTTTTTTCCACGTGTCTTGACATCCAATGTATCCCTGCAAAGTTTGGTGAAGATCTGAGTATGTAGTTTTTGACCTTATCTGGAACCTCCCATCTGAAAATTTGAAAATTCCTAAAAAATCCGTGCAAAATCTTGATGACCCCAATCTCTTGTTTTGTACGTTTTTTCCACGTGTCTTGACATCCAATGTATCCATGCAAAGTTTGGTGAAGATCTGAGTATGTCGTTTTTGACCTTATCTGGAACCTCCCATCTGAAAATTTGAAAATTCTTAAAAAATTCGTCGAAAATCTTGATGTCTCCAATCTCTTGTTTTGTACGTTTTTTCCACGTGTCCTGACATGCAAAGTATCCCTGCAACGTTTGGTGAAGATCTGAGTATGTAGTTTTTGACCTTATCTGGAACCTCCTATCTGAAAATTTGAAAATTCTTCAAAAATTCGTCGAAAATCTTGATGTCTCCAATCTCTTGTTTTGAACGTTTTTTCCACGTGTCTTGACATCCAATGTATCCCTGCAATGTTTGGTGGAGATCTGAGTATGTAGTTTTTGACCTTATCTGGGACCTCCTATCAGAAAATTTGAAAATTCTTCAAAAATTCGTCCAAAATCTTGATGTCTCCAATCTCTTGTTTTGTACGTTTTTTCCACGTGTCTCGACCTCCAATGTATCCCTGCAAAGTTTGGTGAAGATCTGAGTATGTCGTTTTTGACCTTATCTGGAACATCCTTTCTGAAAATTTGAAAATTCTTAAAAAATTCGTCGAAAATCTTGATGTCTCCAATCTCTTGTTTTGTACGTTTTTTCCACGTGTCTTGACATCCAATGTATCCCTGCAAAGTTTGGTGAAGATCTGAGTATGTAGTTTTTGACCTTATATGGAACCTCCTTTCTGAAAATTTGAAAATTCTCAAAAAATTCGTCCATAATCTTGATGTCTCCAATCTCTTGTTTTGTACGTTTTTTCCACGTGTCTTGACATCCAATGTATCCCTGCAAAGTTTGGTGAAGATCTGAGTATGTAGTTTTTGACCTTATATGGAACCTCCTATCTGAAAATTTGAAAATTCTTAAAAAATTCGTCCAAAATCTTGATGTCACCAATCCTATGTTTTGTATGTTTTTTCCACGTGTCTTGACATCCAATGTATCCATGCAAAGTTTGGTGAAGATCTGAGTATGTCGTTTTTGACCTTATCTGGAACCTCCCATCTGAAAATTTGAAAATTCTTAAAAAATTCGTCGAAAATCTTGATGTCTCCGATCTCTTGTTTTGTACGTTTTTTCCACGTGTCTTGACATGCAAAGTATTCCTGCAAAGTTTGGTGAAGATCTGAGTATGTAGTTTTTGACCTCATCTGGAACCTCCTATCTGAAAATTTGAAAATTCTTAAAAAATTCGTCCAAAATTTTGATGTCTCCAATCTCTTGTTTTGTACGTTTTTTCCACGTGTCTTGACATCCAATGTATCCCTGCAATGTTTGGTGAAGATCTGAGTATGTAGTTTTTGACCTTATCTGGAACCTCCCATCTGAAAATTTGAAAATTCCTAAAAAATCCGTCCAAAATCTTGATGACCCCAATCTCTTGTTTTGTACGTTTTTTCCACGTGTCTTGACATCCAATGTATCCCTGCAAAGTTTGGTGAAGATCTGAGTATGTCGTTTTTGACCTTATCTGGAACCTCCTATCTGAAAATTTGAAAATTCTTAAAAAATTCGTCCAAAATCTTGATGTCTCCAATCTCTTGTTTTGTACGTTTTTTCCACGTGTCTTGATATCCAATGTATCCCTGCAAAGTTTGGTGAAGATCTGAGTATGTCGTTTTTGACCTTATCTGGAACATCCTTTCTGAAAATTTGAAAATTGTTAAAAAATTCGTCCAAAATCTTGATGTCTCCAATCTCTTTTTTGTACGTTTTTTCCACGTGTCTTGACATCCAATGTATCCCTGCAAAGTTTGGTGAAGATCTGAGTATGTAGTTTTTGACCTTATCTGGAACCTCCCATCTGAAAATTTGAAAATTCTTAAAAAATTCGACCAAAATCTTGATGTCTCCAATCTTTTGTTTTGTACGTTTTTTCCACGTGTCTTGACACATAATGTATCCATGCAAAGTTTGGTGAAGATCTGAGTATGTAGTTTTTGACCTTATATGGAACCTCCTATCTGAAAATTTGAAAATTCTTAAAAAATTCGTCCAAAATCTTGATGTCTCCAATCTCTTGTTTTGTACGTTTTTTCCACGTGTCTTGACATCCAATGTATCCCTGCAAAGTTTGGTGAAGATCTGAGTATGTAGTTTTTGACCTTATCTGGAACCTCCCATCTGAAAATTTGAAAATTCCTAAAAAATCCGTGCAAAATCTTGATGATACCAATCTCTTGTTTTGTACGTTTTTTCCACGTGTCTTGACATCCAATGTATCCATGCAAAGTTTGGTGAAGATCTGAGTATGTCGTTTTTGACCTTATCTGGAACCTCCCATCTGAAAATTTGAAAATTCTTAAAAAATTCGTCGAAAATCTTGATGTCTCCAATCTCTTGTTTTGTACGGTTTTTCCACGTGTCTTGACATGCAAAGTATCCCTGCAACGTTTGGTGAAGATCTGAGTATGTAGTTTTTGACCTTATCTGGAACCTCCTTTCTGAAAATTTGAAAATTCTTCAAAAATTCGTCGAAAATCTTGATGTCTCCAATCTCTTGTTTTGTACGTTTTTTCCACGTGTCTTGACATCCAATGTATCCCTGCAATGTTTGGTGGAGATCTGAGTATGTAGTTTTTGACCTTATCTGGGACCTCCTATCAGAAAATTTGAAAATTCTTCAAAAATTCGTCCAAAATCTTGATGTCTCCAATCTCTTGTTTTGTACGTTTTTTCCACGTGTCTCGACCTCCAATGTATCCCTGCAAAGTTTGGTGAAGATCTGAGTATGTCGTTTTTGACCTTATCTGGAACATCCTTTCTGAAAATTTGAAAATTCTTAAAAAATTCGTCGAAAATCTTGATGTCTCCAATCTCTTGTTTTGTACGTTTTTTCCACGTGTCTTGACATCCAATGTATCCCTGCAAAGTTTGGTGAAGATCTGAGTATGTAGTTTTTGACCTTATATGGAACCTCCTTTCTGAAAATTTGAAAATTCTCAAAAAATTCGTCCATAATCTTGATGTCTCCAATCTCTTGTTTTGTACGTTTTTTCCACGTGTCTTGACATCCAATGTATCCCTGCAAAGTTTGGTGAAGATCTGAGTATGTAGTTTTTGACCTTATATGGAACCTCCTATCTGAAAATTTGAAAATTCTTAAAAAATTCGTCCAAAATCTTGATGTCACCAATCCTATGTTTTGTATGTTTTTTCCACGTGTCTTGACATCCAATGTATCCATGCAAAGTTTGGTGAAGATCTGAGTATGTCGTTTTTGACCTTATCTGGAACTTCCCATCTGAAAATTTGAAAATTCTTAAAAAATTCGTCGAAAATCTTGATGTCTCCGATCTCTTGTTTTGTACGTTTTTTCCACGTGTCTTGACATGCAAGGTATTCCTGCAAAGTTTGGTGAAGATCTGAGTATGTAGTTTTTGACCTCATCTGGAACCTCCTATCTGAAAATTTGAAAATTCTTAAAAAATTCGTCCAAAATTTTGATGTCTCCAATCTCTTGTTTTGTACGTTTTTTCCACGTGTCTTGACATCCAATGTATCCCTGCAATGTTTGGTGAAGATCTGAGTATGTAGTTTTTGACCTTATCTGGAACCTCCCATCTGAAAATTTGAAAATTCCTAAAAAATCCGTCCAAAATCTTGATGACCCCAATCTCTTGTTTTGTACGTTTTTTCCACGTGTCTTGACATCCAATGTATCCCTGCAAAGTTTGGTGAAGATCTGAGTATGTAGTTTTTGACCTTATCTGGAACCTCCTATCTGAAAATTTGAAAATTCTTAAAAAATTCGTCCAAAATCTTGATGTCTCCAATCTCTTGTTTTGTACGTTTTTTCCACGTGTCTTGATATCCAATGTATCCCTGCAAAGTTTGGTGAAGATCTGAGTATGTCGTTTTTGACCTTATCTGGAACATCCTTTCTGAAAATTTGAAAATTGTTAAAAAATTCGTCCAAAATCTTGATGTCTCCAATCTCTTTTTTGTACGTTTTTTCCACGTGTCTTGACATCCAATGTATCCCTGCAAAGTTTGGTGAAGATCTGAGTATGTAGTTTTTGACCTTATCTGGAACCTCCCATCTGAAAATTTGAAAATTCTTAAAAAATTCGACCAAAATCTTGATGTCTCCAATCTTTTGTTTTGTACGTTTTTTCCACGTGTCTTGACACATAATGTATCCATGCAAAGTTTGGTGAAGATCTGAGTATGTAGTTTTTGACCTTATATAGAACCTCCTATCTGAAAATTTGAAAATTCTTAAAAAATTCGTCCAAAATCTTGATGTCTCCAATCTCTTGTTTTGTACGTTTTTTCCACGTGTCTTGACATCCAATGTATCCCTGCAAAGTTTGGTGAAGATCTGAGTATGTAGTTTTTGACCTTATCTGGAACCTCCCATCTGAAAATTTGAAAATTCCTAAAAAATCCGTGCAAAATCTTGATGACCCCAATCTCTTGTTTTGTACGTTTTTTCCACGTGTCTTGACATCCAATGTATTCCTGCAATGTTTGGTGAAGATCTGAGTATGTAGTTTTTGACCTTATATGGAACCTCCTATCTGAAAATTTGAAAATTCTTAAAAAATTCGACCAAAATCTTGATGTTCCGAATCCTATGTTTTGTATGTTTTTTCCACGTGTCTTGACATCCAATGTATCCATGCAAAGTTTGGTGAAGATCTGAGTATGTAGTTTTTGACCTTATATTGAACCTCCCATCTGAAAATTTGAAAATTCTTAAAAAATTCGTCCAAAATCTTGATGACCCCAATCTCTTGTTTTGTACGTTTTTTCCACGTGTCTTGACATCCAAAGTATCCCTGCAAAGTTTGGTGAAGATCTGAGTATGTAGTTTTTGACCTTATATGGAACCTCCTTTCTGAAAATTTGAGAATTCTTAAAAAATTCGTCCAAAATCTTGATGTCTCCAATCTCTTGTTTTGTACGTTTTTTCCACGTGTCTTGACATCCAATGTATCCATGCAAAGTTTGGTGAAGATCTGAGTATGTCGTTTTTGACCTTATCTGGAACCTTCCATCTGAAAATTTGAAAATTCTTAAAAAATTCGTCGAAAATCTTGATGTCTCCAATCTTTTGTTTTGTACGTTTTTTCCACGTGTCTTGACATGCAAAGTATCCCTGCAACGTTTGGTGAAGATCTGAGTATGTAGTTTTTGACCTTATCTGGAACCTCCTATCTGAAAATTTGAAAATTCTTCAAAAATTCGTCGAAAATCTTGATGTCTCCAATCTCTTGTTTTGTACGTTTTTTCCACGTGTCTTGACATCCAATGTATTCCTGCAATGTTTGGTGGAGATCTGAGTATGTAGTTTCAGACCTTATCTGGAACCTCCTATCTGAAAATTTGAAAATTCTTCAAAAATTCGTCCAAAATCTTGATGTCTCCAATCTCTTGTTTTGTACGTTTTTTCCACGTGTCTCGACCTCCAATGGATCCCTGCAAAGTTTGGTGAAGATCTGAGTATGACGTTTTTGACCTTATCTGGAACATCCTTTCTGAAAATTTGAAAATTCTTAAAAAATTCGTCGAAAATCTTGATGTCTCCAATCTCTTGTTTTGTACGTTTTTTCCACGTGTCTTGACATCCAATGTATCCCTGCAAAGTTTGGTGAAGATCTGAGTATGTAGTTTTTGACCTTATATGGAACCTCCTATCTGAAAATTTGAAAATTCTTAAAAAATTCGTCCAAAATCTTGATGTCTCCAATCTCTTGTTTTGTACGTTTTTTCCACGTGTCTCGACCTCCAATGGATCCCTGCAAAGTTTGGTGAAGATCTGAGTATGTCGTTTTTGACCTTATCTGGAACCTCCCATCTGAAAATTTGAAAATTCTTAAAAAATTCGTCGAAAATCTGGATGTCTCCGATCTCTTGTTTTGTACGTTTTTTCCACGTGTCTTGACATGCAAAGTATTCCTGCAAAGTTTGGTGAAGATCTGAGTATGTAGTTTTTGACCTCATCTGGAACCTCCTATCTGAAAATTTGAAAATTCTTAAAAAATTCGTCCAAAATCTTGATGTCTCCAATCTCTTGTTTTGTACGTTTTTTCCACGTGTCTTGACATCCAATGTATCCCTGCAATGTTTGGTGAAGATCTGAGTATGTAGTTTTTGACCTTATCTGGAACCTCCCATCTGAAAATTTGAAAATTCCTAAAAAATCCGTCCAAAATCTTGATGACCCCAATCTCTTGTTTTGTACTTTTTTTCCACGTGTCTTGACATCCAATGTATCCCTGCAAAGTTTGGTGAAGATCTGAGTATGTAGTTTTTGATCTTATCTGGAACCTCCTATCTGAAAATTTGAAAATTCTTAAAAAATTCGTCCAAAATCTTGATGTCCCCAATCTCTTGTTTTGTACGTTTTTTCCACGTGTCTTGATATCCAATGTATCCCTGCAAAGTTTGGTGAAGATCTGAGTATGTTGTTTTTGACCTTATCTGGAACATCCTTTCTGAAAATTTGAAAATTGTTAAAAAATTCGTCCAAAATCTTGATGTCTCCTATCTCTTGTTTTGTACGTTTTTTCCACGTGTCTTGACATCCAATGTATCCCTGCAAAGTTTGGTGAAGATCTGAGTATGTAGTTTTTGACCTTATCTGGAACCTCCCATCTGAAAATTTGAAAATTCTTAAAAAATTCGACCAATATCTTGATGTCTCCAATCTCTTGTTTTGTACGTTTTTTCCACGTGTCTTGACACATAATGTATCCATGCAAAGTTTGGTGAAGATCTGAGTATGTAGTTTTTTACCTTATATGGAACCTCCTATCTGAAAATTTAAAAATTCTTAAAAAATTCGTCCAAAATCTTGATTTCTCCAATCTCTTGTTTTGTACGTTTTTTCCACGTGTCTTGACATCCAATGTATCCCTGCAAAGTTTGGTGAAGATCTGAGTATGTAGTTTTTGACCTTATCTGGAACCTCCCATCTGAAAATTTGAAAATTCTTAAAAAATTCGACCAAAATCTTGATGTCTCCAATCTTTTGTTTTGTACGTTTTTTCCACGTGTCTTGACACATAATGTATCCATGCATAGTTTGGTGAAGATCTGAGTATGTAGTTTTTGACCATATATGGAACCTCCTATCTGAAAATTTGAAAATTCTTAAAAAATTCGTCCAAAATCTTGATGTCTCCAATCTCTTGTTTTGTACGTTTTTTCCACGTGTCTTGACATCCAATGTATCCCTGCAAAGTTTTGGTGAAGATCTGAGTATGTAGTTTTTGACCTTATCTGGAACCTCCCATCTGAAAATTTGAAAATTCCTAAAAAATCCGTGCAAAATCTTGATGACCCCAATCTCTTGTTTTGTACGTTTTTTCCACGTGTCTTGACATCCAATGTATTCCTGCAATGTTTGGTGAAGATCTGAGTATGTAGTTTTTGACCTTATATGGAACCTCCTATCTGAAAATTTGAAAATTCTTAAAAAATTCGACCAAAATCTTGATGTTCCGAATCCTATGTTTTGTATGTTTTTTCCACGTGTCTTGACATCCAATGTATCCATGCAAAGTTTGGTGAAGATCTGAGTATGTAGTTTTTGACCTTATATTGAACCTCCCATCTGAAAATTTGAAAATTCTTAAAAAATTCGTCCAAAATCTTGATGACCCCAATCTCTTGTTTTGTACGTTTTTTCCACGTGTCTTGACATCCAAAGTATCCCTGCAAAGTTTGGTGAAGATCTGAGTATGTAGTTTTTGACCTTATATGGAACCTCCTTTCTGAAAATTTGAGAATTCTTAAAAAATTCGTCCAAAATCTTGATGTCTCCAATCTCTTGTTTTGTACGTTTTTTCCACGTGTCTTGACATCCAATGTATCCATGCAAAGTTTGGTGAAGATCTGAGTATGTCGTTTTTGACCTTATCTGGAACCTCCCATCTGAAAATTTGAAAATTCTTAAAAAATTCGTCGAAAATCTTGATGTCTCCAATCTTTTGTTTTGTACGTTTTTTCCACGTGTCTTGACATGCAAAGTATCCCTGCAACGTTTGGTGAAGATCTGAGTATGTAGTTTTTGACCTTATATGGAACCTCCTATCTGAAAATTTGAAAATTCTTCAAAAATTCGTCGAAAATCTTGATGTCTCCAATCTCTTGTTTTGTACGTTTTTTCCACGTGTCTTGACATCCAATGTATTCCTGCAATGTTTGGTGGAAATCTGAGTATGTAGTTTTAGACCTTATCTGGAACCTCCTATCTGAAAATTTGAAAATTCTTCAAAAATTCGTCCAAAATCTTGATGTCTCCAATCTCTTGTTTTGTACGTTTTTTCCACGTGTCTTGACATCCAATGTATCCCTGCAATGTTTGGTGAAGATCTGAGTATGTCGTTTTTGACCTTATCTCCTACCTCCCATCTGAAAATTTGAAAATTCCTAAAAAATCCGTCCAAAATCTTGATGACCCCAATCTCTTGTTTTGTACTTTTTTTCCACGTGTCTTGACATCCAATGTATCCCTGCAAAGTTTGGTGAAGATCTGAGTATGTAGTTTTTGATCTTATCTGGAACCTCCTATCTGAAAATTTGAAAATTCTTAAAAAATTCGTCCAAAATCTTGATGTCTCCAATCTCTTGTTTTGTACGTTTTTTCCACGTGTCTTGATATCCAATGTATCCCTGCAAAGTTTGGTGAAGATCTGAGTATGTTGTTTTTGACCTTATCTGGAACATCCTTTCTGAAAATTTGAAAATTGTTAAAAAATTCGTCCAAAATCTTGATGTCTCCTATCTCTTGTTTTGTACGTTTTTTCCACGTGTCTTGACATCCAATGTATCCCTGCAAAGTTTGGTGAAGATCTGAGTATGTAGTTTTTGACCTTATCTGGAACCTCCCATCTGAAAATTTGAAAATTCCTAAAAAATCCGTCCAAAATCTTGATGACCCCAATCTCTTGTTTTGTACGTTTTTTCCACGTGTATTGACATTCAATGTATCCCTGCAAAGTTTGGTGAAGATCTGAGTATGTAGTTTTTGACCTTATATGGAACCTCCTTTCTGAAAATTTGAAAATTCTTAAAAAATTCGTCCAAAATCTTGATGACCCCAATCTCTTGTTTTGTACGTTTTTTCCACGTGTCTTGACATCCAATGTATCCCTGCAAAGTTTGGTGAAGATCTGAGTATGTAGTTTTTGACCTTATCTGGAACCTCCCATCTGAAAATTTGAAAATTCCTAAAAAATCCGTCCAAAATCTTGATGACCCCAATCTCTTGTTTTGTACGTTTTTTCCACGTGTCTTGACATTCAATGTATCCCTGCAAAGTTTGGTGAAGATCTGAGTATGTAGTTTTTGACCTTATATGGAACCTCCTTTCTGAAAATTTGAAAATTCTTAAAAAATTCGTCCAAAATCTTGATGACCCCAATCTCTTGTTTTGTACGTTTTTTCCACGTGTCTTGACATCCAATGTATCCCTGCAAAGTTTGGTGAAGATCTGAGTTTGTAGTTTTTGACCTTATATGGAACCTCCTTTCTGAAAATTTGAGAATTCTTAAAAAATTCGTCCAAAATCTTGATGTCTCCAATCTCTTGTTTTGTACGTTTTTTCCACGTGTCTTGACATCCAATGTATCCATGCAAAGTTTGGTGAAGATCTGAGTATGTCGTTTTTGACCTTATCTGGAACCTCCCATCTGAAAATTTGAAAATTCCTAAAAAATTCGTCGAAAATCTTGATGACCCCAATCTCTTGTTTTGTACGTTTTTTCCACGTGTCTTGACATCCAATGTATCCCTGCAATTTTTGGTGAAGATCTGAGTATGTAGTTTTTGACCTTATCTGGAACCTCCCATCTGAAAATTTGAAAATTCCTAAAAAATCCGTCCAAAATCTTGATGACCCCAATCTCTTGTTTTGTACGTTTTTTCCACGTGTCTTGACATCCAATGTATCCCTGCAAAGTTTGGTGAAGATCTGAGTATGTAGTTTTTGACCTTATCTGGAACCTCCTATCTGAAAATTTGAAAATTCTTAAAAAATTCGTCCAAAATCTTGATGTCTCCAATCTCTTGTTTTGTACGTTTTTTCCACGTGTCTTGATATCCAATGTATCCCTGCAAAGTTTGGTGAAGATCTGAGTATGTCGTTTTTGACCTTATCTGGAACATCCTTTCTGAAAATTTGAAAATTGTTAAAAAATTCGTCCAAAATCTTGATGTCTCCTATCTCTTGTTTTGTACGTTTTTTCCACGTGTCTTGACATCCAATGTATCCCTGCAAAGTTTGGTGAAGATCTGAGTATGTAGTTTTTGACCTTATCTGGAACCTCCCATCTGAAAATTTGAAAATTCTTAAAAAATTCGACCAAAATCTTGATGTCTCCAATCTCTTCTTTTGTACGTTTTTTCCACGTGTCTTGACATGCAAAGTATTCCTGCAAAGTTTGGTGAAGATCTGAGTATGTAGTTTTTGACCTCATCTGGAACCTCCTATCTGAAAATTTGAAAATTCTTAAAAAATTCGTCCAAAATTTTGATGTCTCCAATCTCTTGTTTTGTACGTTTTTTCCACGTGTCTTGACATCCAATGTATCCCTGCAATGTTTGGTGAAGATCTGAGTATGTAGTTTTTGACCTTATCTGGAACCTCCCATCTGAAAATTTGAAAATTCCTAAAAAATCCGTCCAAAATCTTGATGACCCCAATCTCTTGTTTTGTACGTTTTTTCCACGTGTCTTGACATCCAATGTATCCCTGCAAAGTTTGGTGAAGATCTGAGTATGTAGTTTTTGACCTTATCTGGAACCTCCTATCTGAAAATATGAAAATTCTTAAAAAATTCGTCCAAAATCTTGATGTATCCAATCTCTTGTTTTGTACGTTTTTTCCACGTGTCTTGATATCCAATGTATCCCTGCAAAGTTTGGTGAAGATCTGAGTATGTCGTTTTTGACCTTATCTGGAACATCCTTTCTGAAAATTTGAAAATTGTTAAAAAATTCGTCCAAAATCTTGATGTCTCCAATCTCTTTTTTGTACGTTTTTTCCACGTGTCTTGACATCCAATGTATCCCTGCAAAGTTTGGTGAAGATCTGAGTATGTAGTTTTTGACATTATCTGGAACCTCCCATCTGAAAATTTGAAAATTCTTAAAAAATTCGACCAAAATCTTGATGTCTCCAATCTTTTGTTTTGTACGTTTTTTCCACGTGTCTTGACACATAATGTATCCATGCAAAGTTTGGTGAAGATCTGAGTATGTAGTTTTTGACCTTATATGGAACCTCCTATCTGAAAATTTGAAAATTCTTAAAAAATTCGTCCAAAATCTTGATGTCTCCAATCTCTTGTTTGTACGTTTTTTCCACGTGTCTTGACATCCAATGTATCCCTGCAAAGTTTGGTGAAGATCTGAGTATGTAGTTTTTGACCTTATCTGGAACCTCCCATCTGAAAATTTGAAAATTCCTAAAAAATCCGTGCAAAATCTTGATGACCCCAATCTCTTGTTTTGTACGTTTTTTCCACGTGTCTTGACATCCAATGTATCCATGCAAAGTTTGGTGAAGATCTGAGTATGTCGTTTTTGACCTTATCTGGAACCTCCCATCTGAAAATTTGAAAATTCTTAAAAAATTCGTCGAAAATCTTGATGTCTCCAATCTCTTGTTTTGTACGTTTTTTCCACGTGTCTTGACATGCAAAGTATCCCTGCAACGTTTGGTGAAGATCTGAGTATGTAGTTTTTGACCTTATCTGGAACCTCCTATCTGAAAATTTGAAAATTCTTCAAAAATTCGTCGAAAATCTTGATGTCTCCAATCTCTTGCTTTGTACGTTTTTTCCACGTGTCTTGACATCCAATGTATCCCTGCAATGTTTGGTGGAGATCTGAGTATGTAGTTTTTGACCTTATCTGGGACCTCCTATCAGAAAATTTGAAAATTCTTCAAAAATTCGTCCAAAATCTTGATGTCTCCAATCTCTTGTTTTGTACGTTTTTTCCACGTGTCTCGACCTCCAATGTATCCCTGCAAAGTTTGGTGAAGATCTGAGTATGTCGTTTTTGACCTTATCTGGAACATCCTTTCTGAAAATTTGAAAATTCTTAAAAAATTCGTCGAAAATCTTGATGTCTCCAATCTCTTGTTTTGTACGTTTTTTCCACGTGTCTTGACATCCAATGTATCCCTGCAAAGTTTGGTGAAGATCTGAGTATGTAGTTTTTGACCTTATATGGAACCTCCTTTCTGAAAATTTGAAAATTCTCAAAAAATTCGTCCATAATCTTGATGTCTCCAATCTCTTGTTTTGTACGTTTTTTCCACGTGTCTTGACATCCAATGTATCCCTGCAAAGTTTGGTGAAGATCTGAGTATGTAGTTTTTGACCTTATATGGAACCTCCTATCTGAAAATTTGAAAATTCTTAAAAAATTCGTCCAAAATCTTGATGTCACCAATCCTATGTTTTGTATGTTTTTTCCACGTGTCTTGACATCCAATGTATCCATGCAAAGTTTGGTGAAGATCTGAGTATGTCGTTTTTGACCTTATCTGGAACCTCCCATCTGAAAATTTGAAAATTCTTAAAAAATTCGTCGAAAATCTTGATGTCTCCGATCTCTTGTTTTGTACGTTTTTTCCACGTGTCTTGACATGCAAAGTATTCCTGCAAAGTTTGGTGAAGATCTGAGTATGTAGTTTTTGACCTCATCTGGAACCTCCTATCTGAAAATTTGAAAATTCTTAAAAAATTCGTCCAAAATTTTGATGTCTCCAATCTCTTGTTTTGAACGTTTTTTCCACGTGTCTTGACATCCAATGTATCCCTGCAATGTTTGGTGAAGATCTGAGTAAGTAGTTTTTGACCTTATCTGGAACCTCCCATCTGAAAATTTGAAAATTCCTAAAAAATCCGTCCAAAATCTTGATGACCCCAATCTCTTGTTTTGTACGTTTTTTCCACGTGTCTTGACATCCAATGTATCCCTGCAAAGTTTGGTGAAGATCTGAGTATGTAGTTTTTGACCTTATATTGAACCTCCTATCTGAAAATTTGAAAATTCTTAAAAAATTCGTCCAAAATCTTGATGTCTCCAATCTCTTGTTTTGTACGTTTTTTCCACGTGTCTTGATATCCAATGTATCCCTGCAAAGTTTGGTGAAGATCTGAGTATGTCGTTTTTGACCTTATCTGGAACATCCTTTCTGAAAATTTGAAAATTGTTAAAAAATTCGTCCAAAATCTTGATGTCTCCAATCTCTTTTTTGTACGTTTTTTCCACGTGTCTTGACATCCAATGTATCCCTGCAAAGTTTGGTGAAGATCTGAGTATGTAGTTTTTGACCTTATCTGGAACCTCCCATCTGAAAATTTGAAAATTCTTAAAAAATTCGACCAAAATCTTTATGTCTCCAATCTTTTGTTTTGTACTTTTTTTCCACGTGTCTTGACACATAATGTATCCATGCAAAGTTTGGTGAAGATCTGAGTATGTAGTTTTTGACCTTATATGGAACCTCCTATCTGAAAATTTGAAAATTCTTAAAAAATTCGTCCAAAATCTTGATGTCTCCAATCTCTTGTTTTGTACGTTTTTTCCACGTGTCTTGACATCCAATGTATCCCTGCAAAGTTTGGTGAAGATCTGAGTATGTAGTTTTTGACCTTATCTGGAACCTCCCATCTGAAAATTTGAAAATTCCTAAAAAATCCGTGCAAAATCTTGATGACCCCAATCTCTTGTTTTGTACGTTTTTTCCACGTGTCTTGACATCCAATGTATCCCTGCAAAGTTTGGTGAAGATCTGAGTATGTAGTTTTTGACCTTATCTGGAACCTCCTATCTGAAAATTTGAAAATTCTTAAAAAATTCGTCCAAAATCTTGATGTCTCCAATCTCTTGTTTTGTACGTTTTTTCCACGTGTCTTGATATCCAATGTATCCCTGCAAAGTTTGGTGAAGATCTGAGTATGTCGTTTTTGACCTTATCTGGAACATCCTTTCTGAAAATTTGAAAATTGTTAAAAAATTCGTCCAAAATCTTGATGTCTCCTATCTCTTGTTTTGTACGTTTTTTCCACGTGTCTTGACATCCAATGTATCCCTGCAAAGTTTGGTGAAGATCTGAGTATGTAGTTTTTGACCTTATCTGGAACCTCCCATCTGAAAATTTGAAAATTCTTAAAAAATTCGACCAAAATCTTGATGTCTCCAATCTCTTCTTTTGTACGTTTTTTCCACGTGTCTTGACATGCAAAGTATTCCTGCAAAGTTTGGTGAAGATCTGAGTATGTAGTTTTTGACCTCATCTGGAACCTCCTATCTGAAAATTTGAAAATTCTTAAAAAATTCGTCCAAAATTTTGATGTCTCCAATCTCTTGTTTTGTACGTTTTTTCCACGTGTCTTGACATCCAATGTATCCCTGCAATGTTTGGTGAAGATCTGAGTATGTAGTTTTTGACCTTATCTGGAACCTCCCATCTGAAAATTTGAAAATTCCTAAAAAATCCGTCCAAAATCTTGATGACCCCAATCTCTTGTTTTGTACGTTTTTTCCACGTGTCTTGACATCCAATGTATCCCTGCAAAGTTTGGTGAAGATCTGAGTATGTAGTTTTTGACCTTATCTGGAACCTCCTATCTGAAAATATGAAAATTCTTAAAAAATTCGTCCAAAATCTTGATGTATCCAATCTCTTGTTTTGTACGTTTTTTCCACGTGTCTTGATATCCAATGTATCCCTGCAAAGTTTGGTGAAGATCTGAGTATGTCGTTTTTGACCTTATCTGGAACATCCTTTCTGAAAATTTGAAAATTGTTAAAAAATTCGTCCAAAATCTTGATGTCTCCAATCTCTTTTTTGTACGTTTTTTCCACGTGTCTTGACATCCAATGTATCCCTGCAAAGTTTGGTGAAGATCTGAGTATGTAGTTTTTGACATTATCTGGAACCTCCCATCTGAAAATTTGAAAATTCTTAAAAAATTCGACCAAAATCTTGATGTCTCCAATCTTTTGTTTTGTACGTTTTTTCCACGTGTCTTGACACATAATGTATCCATGCAAAGTTTGGTGAAGATCTGAGTATGTAGTTTTTGACCTTATATGGAACCTCCTATCTGAAAATTTGAAAATTCTTAAAAAATTCGTCCAAAATCTTGATGTCTCCAATCTCTTGTTTGTACGTTTTTTCCACGTGTCTTGACATCCAATGTATCCCTGCAAAGTTTGGTGAAGATCTGAGTATGTAGTTTTTGACCTTATCTGGAACCTCCCATCTGAAAATTTGAAAATTCCTAAAAAATCCGTGCAAAATCTTGATGACCCCAATCTCTTGTTTTGTACGTTTTTTCCACGTGTCTTGACATCCAATGTATCCATGCAAAGTTTGGTGAAGATCTGAGTATGTCGTTTTTGACCTTATCTGGAACCTCCCATCTGAAAATTTGAAAATTCTTAAAAAATTCGTCGAAAATCTTGATGTCTCCAATCTCTTGTTTTGTACGTTTTTTCCACGTGTCTTGACATGCAAAGTATCCCTGCAACGTTTGGTGAAGATCTGAGTATGTAGTTTTTGACCTTATCTGGAACCTCCTATCTGAAAATTTGAAAATTCTTCAAAAATTCGTCGAAAATCTTGATGTCTCCAATCTCTTGCTTTGTACGTTTTTTCCACGTGTCTTGACATCCAATGTATCCCTGCAATGTTTGGTGGAGATCTGAGTATGTAGTTTTTGACCTTATCTGGGACCTCCTATCAGAAAATTTGAAAATTCTTCAAAAATTCGTCCAAAATCTTGATGTCTCCAATCTCTTGTTTTGTACGTTTTTTCCACGTGTCTCGACCTCCAATGTATCCCTGCAAAGTTTGGTGAAGATCTGAGTATGTCGTTTTTGACCTTATCTGGAACATCCTTTCTGAAAATTTGAAAATTCTTAAAAAATTCGTCGAAAATCTTGATGTCTCCAATCTCTTGTTTTGTACGTTTTTTCCACGTGTCTTGACATCCAATGTATCCCTGCAAAGTTTGGTGAAGATCTGAGTATGTAGTTTTTGACCTTATATGGAACCTCCTTTCTGAAAATTTGAAAATTCTCAAAAAATTCGTCCATAATCTTGATGTCTCCAATCTCTTGTTTTGTACGTTTTTTCCACGTGTCTTGACATCCAATGTATCCCTGCAAAGTTTGGTGAAGATCTGAGTATGTAGTTTTTGACCTTATATGGAACCTCCTATCTGAAAATTTGAAAATTCTTAAAAAATTCGTCCAAAATCTTGATGTCACCAATCCTATGTTTTGTATGTTTTTTCCACGTGTCTTGACATCCAATGTATCCATGCAAAGTTTGGTGAAGATCTGAGTATGTCGTTTTTGACCTTATCTGGAACCTCCCATCTGAAAATTTGAAAATTCTTAAAAAATTCGTCGAAAATCTTGATGTCTCCGATCTCTTGTTTTGTACGTTTTTTCCACGTGTCTTGACATGCAAAGTATTCCTGCAAAGTTTGGTGAAGATCTGAGTATGTAGTTTTTGACCTCATCTGGAACCTCCTATCTGAAAATTTGAAAATTCTTAAAAAATTCGTCCAAAATTTTGATGTCTCCAATCTCTTGTTTTGAACGTTTTTTCCACGTGTCTTGACATCCAATGTATCCCTGCAATGTTTGGTGAAGATCTGAGTAAGTAGTTTTTGACCTTATCTGGAACCTCCCATCTGAAAATTTGAAAATTCCTAAAAAATCCGTCCAAAATCTTGATGACCCCAATCTCTTGTTTTGTACGTTTTTTCCACGTGTCTTGACATCCAATGTATCCCTGCAAAGTTTGGTGAAGATCTGAGTATGTAGTTTTTGACCTTATATTGAACCTCCTATCTGAAAATTTGAAAATTCTTAAAAAATTCGTCCAAAATCTTGATGTCTCCAATCTCTTGTTTTGTACGTTTTTTCCACGTGTCTTGATATCCAATGTATCCCTGCAAAGTTTGGTGAAGATCTGAGTATGTCGTTTTTGACCTTATCTGGAACATCCTTTCTGAAAATTTGAAAATTGTTAAAAAATTCGTCCAAAATCTTGATGTCTCCAATCTCTTTTTTGTACGTTTTTTCCACGTGTCTTGACATCCAATGTATCCCTGCAAAGTTTGGTGAAGATCTGAGTATGTAGTTTTTGACCTTATCTGGAACCTCCCATCTGAAAATTTGAAAATTCTTAAAAAATTCGACCAAAATCTTTATGTCTCCAATCTTTTGTTTTGTACTTTTTTTCCACGTGTCTTGACACATAATGTATCCATGCAAAGTTTGGTGAAGATCTGAGTATGTAGTTTTTGACCTTATATGGAACCTCCTATCTGAAAATTTGAAAATTCTTAAAAAATTCGTCCAAAATCTTGATGTCTCCAATCTCTTGTTTTGTACGTTTTTTCCACGTGTCTTGACATCCAATGTATCCCTGCAAAGTTTGGTGAAGATCTGAGTATGTAGTTTTTGACCTTATCTGGAACCTCCCATCTGAAAATTTGAAAATTCCTAAAAAATCCGTGCAAAATCTTGATGACCCCAATCTCTTGTTTTGTACGTTTTTTCCACGTGTCTTGACATCCAATGTATCCATGCAAAGTTTGGTGAAGATCTGAGTATGTCGTTTTTGACCTTATCTGGAACCTCCCATCTGAAAATTTGAAAATTCTTAAAAAATTCGTCGAAAATCTTGATGTCTCCAATCTCTTGTTTTGTACGTTTTTTCCACGTGTCTTGACATGCAAAGTATCCCTGCAACGTTTGGTGAAGATCTGAGTATGTAGTTTTTGACCTTATCTGGAACCTCCTATCTGAAAATTTGAAAATTCTTCAAAAATTCGTCGAAAATCTTGATGTCTCCAATCTCTTGTTTTGTACGTTTTTTCCACGTGTCTTGACATCCAATGTATCCCTGCAATGTTTGGTGAAGATCTGAGTATGTAGTTTTTGACCTTATCTGGGACCTCCTATCAGAAAATTTGAAAATTCTTCAAAAATTCGTCCAAAATCTTGATGTCTCCAATCTCTTGTTTTGTACGTTTTTTCCACGTGTCTCGACCTCCAATGTATCCCTGCAAAGTTTGGTGAAGATCTGAGTATGTCGTTTTTGACCTTATCTGGAACATCCTTTCTGAAAATTTGAAAATTCTTAAAAAATTCGTCGAAAATCTTGATGTCTCCAATCTCTTGTTTTGTACGTTTTTTCCACGTGTCTTGACATCCAATGTATCCCTGCAAAGTTTGGTGAAGATCTGAGTATGTAGTTTTTGACCTTATATGGAACCTCCTTTCTGAAAATTTGAAAATTCTCAAAAAATTCGTCCATAATCTTGATGTCTCCAATCTCTTGTTTTGTACGTTTTTTCCACGTGTCTTGACATCCAATGTATCCCTGCAAAGTTTGGTGAAGATCTGAGTATGTAGTTTTTGACCTTATATGGAACCTCCTATCTGAAAATTTGAAAATTCTTAAAAAATTCGTCCAAAATCTTGATGTCACCAATCCTATGTTTTGTATGTTTTTTCCACGTGTCTTGACATCCAATGTATCCATGCAAAGTTTGGTGAAGATCTGAGTATGTAGTTTTTGACCTTATCTGGAACCTCCCATCTGAAAATTTGAAAATTCTTAAAAAATTCGTCGAAAATCTTGATGTCTCCGATCTCTTGTTTTGTACGTTTTTTCCACGTGTCTTGACATGCAAAGTATTCCTGCAAAGTTTGGTGAAGATCTGAGTATGTAGTTATTGACCTCATCTGGAACCTCCTATCTGAAAATTTGAAAATTCTTAAAAAATTCGTCCAAAATTTTGATGTCTCCAATCTCTTGTTTTGTACGTTTTTTCCACGTGTCTTGACATCCAATGTATCCCTGCAATGTTTGGTGAAGATCTGAGTATGTAGTTTTTGACCTTATCTGGAACCTCCCATCTGAAAATTTGAAAATTCCTAAAAAATCCGTCCAAAATCTTGATGACCCCAATCTCTTGTTTTGTACGTTTTTTCCACGTGTCTTGACATCCAATGTATCCCTGCAAAGTTTGGTGAAGATCTGAGTATGTAGTTTTTGACCTTATCTGGAACCTCCTATCTGAAAATTTGAAAATTCTTAAAAAATTCGTCCAAAATCTTGATGTCTCCAATCTCTTGTTTTGTACGTTTTTTCCACGTGTCTTGATATCCAATGTATCCCTGCAAAGTTTGGTGAAGATCTGAGTATGTCGTTTTTGACCTTATCTGGAACATCCTTTCTGAAAATTTGAAAATTGTTAAAAAATTCGTCCAAAATCTTGATGTCTCCAATCTCTTTTTTGTACGTTTTTTCCATGTGTCTTGACATCCAATGTATCCCTGCAAAGTTTGGTGAAGATCTGAGTATGTAGTTTTTGACCTTATCTGGAACCTCCCATCTGAAAATTTGAAAATTCTTAAAAAATTCGACCAATATCTTGATGTCTCCAATCTCTTGTTTTGTACGTTTTTTCCACGTGTCTTGACACATAATGTATCCATGCAAAGTTTGGTGAAGATCTGAGTATGTAGTTTTTGACCTTATATGGAACCTCCTATCTGAAAATTTAAAAATTCTTAAAAAATTCGTCCAAAATCTTGATGTCTCCAATCTCTTGTTTTGTACGTTTTTTCCACGTGTCTTGACATCCAATGTATCCCTGCAAAGTTTGGTGAAGATCTGAGTATGTAGTTTTTGACCTTATCTGGAACCTCCCATCTGAAAATTTGAAAATTCTTAAAAAATTCGACCAAAATCTTGATGTCTCCAATCTTTTGTTTTGTACGTTTTTTCCACGTGTCTTGACACATAATGTATCCATGCAAAGTTTGGTGAAGATCTGAGTATGTAGTTTTTGACCTTATATGGAACCTCCTATCTGAAAATTTGAAAATTCTTAAAAAATTCGTCCAAAATCTTGATGTCTCCAATCTCTTGTTTTGTACGTTTTTTCCACGTGTCTTGACATCCAATGTATCCCTGCAAAGTTTGGTGAAGATCTGAGTATGTTGTTTTTGACCTTATCTGGAACATCCTTTCTGAAAATTTGAAAATTGTTAAAAAATTCGTCCAAAATCTTGATGTCTCCTATCTCTTGTTTTGTACGTTTTTTCCACGTGTCTTGACATCCAATGTATCCCTGCAAAGTTTGGTGAAGATCTGAGTATGTAGTTTTTGACCTTATCTGGAACCTCCCATCTGAAAATTTGAAAATTCTTAAAAAATTCGACCAATATCTTGATGTCTCCAATCTCTTGTTTTGTACGTTTTTTCCACGTGTCTTGACACATAATGTATCCATGCAAAGTTTGGTGAAGATCTGAGTATGTAGTTTTTGACCTTATATGGAACCTCCTATCTGAAAATTTAAAAATTCTTAAAAAATTCGTCCAAAATCTTGATGTCTCCAATCTCTTGTTTTGTACGTTTTTTCCACGTGTCTTGACATCCAATGTATCCCTGCAAAGTTTGGTGAAGATCTGAGTATGTAGTTTTTGACCTTATCTGGAACCTCCCATCTGAAAATTTGAAAATTCCTAAAAAATCCGTCCAAAATCTTGATGACCCCAATCTCTTGTTTTGTACGTTTTTTCCACGTGTCTTGACATTCAATGTATCCCTGCAAAGTTTGGTGAAGATCTGAGTATGTAGTTTTTGACCTTATATGGAACCTCCTTTCTGAAAATTTGAAAATTCTTAAAAAATTCGTCCAAAATCTTGATGACCCCAATCTCTTGTTTTGTACGTTTTTTCCACGTGTCTTGACATCCAATGTATCCCTGCAAAGTTTGGTGAAGATCTGAGTTTGTAGTTTTTGACTTTATATGGAACCTCCTTTCTGAAAATTTGAGAATTCTTAAAAAATTCGTCCAAAATCTTGATGTCTCCAATCTCTTGTTTTGTACGTTTTTTCCACGTGTCTTGACATCCAATGTATCCATGCAAAGTTTGGTGAAGATCTGAGTATGTCGTTTTTGACCTTATCTGGAACCTCCCATCTGAAAATTTGAAAATTCTTAAAAAATTCGTCGAAAATCTTGATGTCTCCAATCTCTTGTTTTGTACGTTTTTTCCACGTGTCTTGACATGCAAAGTATCCCTGCAACGTTTGGTGAAGATCTGAGTATGTAGTTTTTGACCTTATCTGGAACCTCCTATCTGAAAATTTGAAAATTCTTCAAAAATTCGTCGAAAATCTTGATGTCTCCAATCTCTTGTTTTGTACGTTTTTTCCACGTGTCTTGACATCCAATGTATCCCTGCAATGTTTGGTTGAGATCTGAGTATGTAGTTTTTGACCTTATCTGGAACCTCCTATCTGAAAATTTGAAAATTCTTCAAAAATTCGTCCAAAATCTTGATGTCTCCAATCTCTTGTTTTGTACGTTTTTTCCACGTGTCTCGACCTCCAATGTATCCCTGCAAAGTTTGGTGAAGATCTGAGTATGTCGTTTTTGACCTTATCTGGAACATCCTTTCTGAAAATTTGAAAATTCTTAAAAAATTCGTCGAAAATCTTGATGTCTCCAATCTCTTGTTTTGTACGTTTTTTCCACGTGTCTTGACATCCAATGTATCCCTGCAAAGTTTGGTGAAGATCTGAGTATGTAGTTTTTGACCTTATATGGAACCTCCTATCTGAAAATTTGAAAATTCTTAAAAAATTCGTCCAAAATCTTGATGTCACCAATCCTATGTTTTGTATGTTTTTTCCACGTGTCTTGACATCCAATGTATCCATGCAAAGTTTGGTGAAGATCTGAGTATGTCGTTTTTGACCTTATCTGGAACCTCCCATCTGAAAATTTGAAAATTCTTAAAAAATTCGTCGAAAATCTTGATGTCTCCGATCTCTTGTTTTGTACGTTTTTTCCACGTGTCTTGACATGCAAAGTATTCCTGCAAAGTTTGGTGAAGATCTGACTATGTAGTTTTTGACCTTATCTGGAACCTCCCATCTGAAAATTTGAAAATTCCTAAAAAATCCGTCCAAAATCTTGATGACCCCAATCTCTTGTTTTGTACGTTTTTTCCACGTGTCTTGACATCCAATGTATCCCTGCAAAGTTTGGTGAAGATCTGAGTATGTAGTTTTTGACCTTATCTGGAACCTCCTATCTGAAAATTTGAAAATTCTTAAAAAATTCGTCCAAAATCTTGATGTCTCCAATCTCTTGTTTTGTACGTTTTTTCCACGTGTCTTGATATCCAATGTATCCCTGCAAAGTTTGGTGAAGATCTGAGTATGTCGTTTTTGACCTTATCTGGAACATCCTTTCTGAAAATTTGAAAATTGTTAAAAAATTCGTCCAAAATCTTGATGTCTCCTATCTCTTGTTTTGTACGTTTTTTCCACGTGTCTTGACATCCAATGTATCCCTGCAAAGTTTGGTGAAGATCTGAGTATGTAGTTTTTGACCTTATCTGGAACCTCCCATCTGAAAATTTGAAAATTCTTAAAAAATTCGACCAAAATCTTGATGTCTCCAATCTCTTGTTTTGTACGTTTTTTCCACGTGTCTCGACCTCCAATGGATCCCTGCAAAGTTTGGTGAAGATCTGAGTATGTCGTTTTTGACCTTATCTGGAACCTCCCATCTGAAAATTTGAAAATTCTTAAAAAATTCGTCGAAAATCTTGATGTCTCCGATCTCTTGTTTTGTACGTTTTTTCCACGTGTCTTGACATGCAAAGTATTCCTGCAAAGTTTGGTGAAGATCTGAGTATGTAGTTTTTGACCTCATCTGGAACCTCCTATCTGAAAATTTGAAAATTCTTAAAAAATTCGTCCAAAATCTTGATGTCTCCAATCTCTTGTTTTGTACGTTTTTTCCACGTGTCTTGACATCCAATGTATCCCTGCAATGTTTGGTGAAGATCTGAGTATGTAGTTTTTGACCTTATCTGGAACCTCCCATCTGAAAATTTGAAAATTCCTAAAAAATCCGTCCAAAATCTTGATGACCCCAATCTCTTGTTTTGTACTTTTTTTCCACGTGTCTTGACATCCAATGTATCCCTGCAAAGTTTGGTGAAGATCTGAGTATGTAGTTTTTGATCTTATCTGGAACCTCCTATCTGAAAATTTGAAAATTCTTAAAAAATTCGTCCAAAATCTTGAGGTCTCCAATCTCTTGTTTTGTACGTTTTTTCCACGTGTCTTGATATCCAATGTATCCCTGCAAAGTTTGGTGAAGATCTGAGTATGTTGTTTTTGACCTTATCTGGAACATCCTTTCTGAAAATTTGAAAATTGTTAAAAAATTCGTCCAAAATCTTGATGTCTCCTATCTCTTGTTTTGTACGTTTTTTCCACGTGTCTTGACATCCAATGTATCCCTGCAAAGTTTGGTGAAGATCTGAGTATGTAGTTTTTGACCTTATCTGGAACCTCCCATCTGAAAATTTGAAAATTCTTAAAAAATTCGACCAATATCTTGATGTCTCCAATCTCTTGTTTTGTACGTTTTTTCCACGTGTCTTGACACATAATGTATCCATGCAAAGTTTGGTGAAGATCTGAGTATGTAGTTTTTGACCTTATATGGAACCTCCTATCTGAAAATTTAAAAATTCTTAAAAAATTCGTCCAAAATCTTGATGTCTCCAATCTCTTGTTTTGTACGTTTTTTCCACGTGTCTTGACATCCAATGTATCCCTGCAAAGTTTGGTGAAGATCTGAGTATGTAGTTTTTGACCTTATCTGGAACCTCCCATCTGAAAATTTGAAAATTCTTAAAAAATTCGACCAAAATCTTGATGTCTCCAATCTTTTGTTTTGTACGTTTTTTCCACGTGTCTTGACACATAATGTATCCATGCAAAGTTTGGTGAAGATCTGAGTATGTAGTTTTTGACCTTATATGGAACCTCCTATCTGAAAATTTGAAAATTCTTAAAAAATTCGTCCAAAATCTTGATGTCTCCAATCTCTTGTTTTGTACGTTTTTTCCACGTGTCTTGACATCCAATGTATCCCTGCAAAGTTTGGTGAAGATCTGAGTATGTTGTTTTTGACCTTATCTGGAACATCCTTTCTGAAAATTTGAAAATTGTTAAAAAATTCGTCCAAAATCTTGATGTCTCCTATCTCTTGTTTTGTACGTTTTTTCCACGTGTCTCGACATCCAATGTATCCCTGCAAAGTTTGGTGAAGATCTGAGTATGAAGTTTTTGACCTTATCTGGAACCTCCCATCTGAAAATTTGAAAATTCTTAAAAAATTCGACCAATATCTTGATGTCTCCAATCTCTTGTTTTGTACGTTTTTTCCACGTGTCTTGACACATAATGTATCCATGCAAAGTTTGGTGAAGATCTGAGTATGTAGTTTTTGACCTTATATGGAACCTCCTATCTGAAAATTTAAAAATTCTTAAAAAATTCGTCCAAAATCTTGATGTCTCCAATCTCTTGTTTTGTACGTTTTTTCCACGTGTCTTGACATCCAATGTATCCCTGCAAAGTTTGGTGAAGATCTGAGTATGTAGTTTTTGACCTTATCTGGAACCTCCCATCTGAAAATTTGAAAATTCCTAAAAAATCCGTCCAAAATCTTGATGACCCCAATCTCTTGTTTTGTACGTTTTTTCCACGTGTCTTGACATTCAATGTATCCCTGCAAAGTTTGGTGAAGATCTGAGTATGTAGTTTTTGACCTTATATGGAACCTCCTTTCTGAAAATTTGAAAATTCTTAAAAAATTCGTCCAAAATCTTGATGACCCCAATCTCTTGTTTTGTACGTTTTTTCCTCGTGTCTTGACATCCAATGTATCCCTGCAAAGTTTGGTGAAGATCTGAGTTTGTAGTTTTTGACCTTATATGGAACCTCCTTTCTGAAAATTTGAGAATTCTTAAAAAATTCGTCCAAAATCTTGATGTCTCCAATCTCTTGTTTTGTACGTTTTTTCCACGTGTCTTGACATCCAATGTATCCATGCAAAGTTTGGTGAAGATCTGAGTATGTCGTTTTTGACCTTATCTGGAACCTCCCATCTGAAAATTTGAAAATTCTTAAAAAATTCGTCGAAAATCTTGATGTCTCCAATCTCTTGTTTTGTACGTTTTTTCCACGTGTCTTGACATGCAAAGTATCCCTGCAACGTTTGGTGAAGATCTGAGTATGTAGTTTTTGACCTTATCTGGAACCTCCTATCTGAAAATTTGAAAATTCTTCAAAAATTCGTCGAAAATCTTGATGTCTCCAATCTCTTGTTTTGTACGTTTTTTCCACGTGTCTTGACATCCAATGTATACCTGCAGTGTTTGGTTGAGATCTGAGTATGTAGTTTTTGACCTTATCTGGAACCTCTATGACAATAAAAATAATACATTGTCATAACAACATATGAAAATAGTTAGGCTAAGTCCAAAGTTCCACACTTGTGCAATATTTATATAATTTAGTCAAATGATTACTCAAAATTTATTCATATAATGCAATTAAATGTCTGAAATTATTATTTAAACTAATTTTATTAAATATGATGTTTAAAAAGCCAATTTGTATATAATGACAAAATTATCAAATTGTGCAATATGTTGAATTCATATTCATAACAGTTATTTTTGACTGACAAAATAAAAAACAAATATTTTAAATCATATGTGTTCTTTCAGACAAGAAAGATATGATACATTCAAATTGATAATTAAATTTATTGAAATTATGTACATTTGCATTGGCATCAAGGTTTATATACAAAGGTCAACTCTTTAAAATTGTTCAATGTATAATATGATGTCATACTTGGTATTTTGTATCAACATTCAAAAAATGGTAATTGTAATCATTAGATAAGTATATTGGGATATACATAGTAAAATAGCTGTAACAGAGCAAATATGTACATTTACTACACAAACATTCAAGCTGTTAAGCACTTATGGACAAAAATATAAAATAAAAAAAACAATTGAAGATAACTCATACTAAAAAATCTGGCTTGAACTAGTTGCTCTAATACTAGTTGTCTGTGACTTTAAAAATGGATCTGAGGATGTAAGAAAGATGAGTACAGATTTAGCAATATGGAATGGTGATATATTTGTACAATAATTGTTGCTTTTAAAGCATTAAACTGGGCAATGTTATATAATAACAATAATAACTTGGATGTTTAAGTTATATAGAAGCCTTTTATGACTCGAATGAACTTTGAATATGATATAATCTTATAAAGAATCGAACGTTGTGAAATGACACTGATGTGTATAATAGATGCCATGTTGAATTGGAAGCAGTGAATAGGTATCTGTTTTCATCTTCCTTAACGATCAGGCTTGTAAATGTTACAGTTCCTCAAATGAGTGCTTGGAGGAAGGTCGCATAGAGTGACAGTTATATGTTCTATGTTTGGAGGTGATCTGATCAGATGATGAATTTACAAAATTGAAGCTCAGACTTGTAGATACAAAGACTAATCTTATCCTGGAAGGAGATAACAAAGATATATTTTTTTAATGTATAGCATTGATATATTATAAATGTTATTGTAAACATATGCATAATTGGATGCTATTGTAATTTATGTTGTTTCTAGTTTTTACTTTATTTTTATCAATATAATAATTATAAAGTTATCAGTATATGTACATTTAAATTTCCTTTTCAACATAGCACCATAGCTACCTATTGTGCTGATACTGAGTTTGAATTATACTGACAAAGTCGTTATATATTTAAGATTATGAGACGTCAGGTGATTAGTTGAAAAGGTTCAAGCTTATAATAATCTTTGTATTGTTTTGCATCTTGTTCTTGTTTCTGAGGTTAGGTGTTTATTTCTTTAAATATGTCAGATCCAAAGGGGGATTTCTCCTTGGCAGATGTTATGGCTGCTCTCAATGCTATCAAGGATGGCCAAACAGAGCTCAAAGCTAATCAGGAGGATCTCAAAGCTAATCAGGAGGATCTCAAAGCTAATCAGGAAAAGACTGATACTCAATTGATAGAGCTGAAAGCTAGCCAGATAGTGCTTAAATCTGGGCTGACAACTCTTCAGCAAACTTCTGATGCTCAATTAAAAGAAATTAGAATTGATCTTGCTCAATATAAGAAGGAGTGTTTGATAAGAACAGAGAAAGTGGAATCTCATATAAAAGCATTATCCATGAAAGTGGATACTGATATTGCTGCAGTATCCTGTGTTGTGGAACAAAAGATGGAAAATTTGGGTAAGCAGGTTGGTGCTGTACAAGAAGCACATGCAGATTTGGCAGAGCGACTGCATGTTGATATGAGACACATGCAAAAGGAATGGTGTGAAACTAAACAGCATTTAGCAAATACTTTGTCCTCTCTTTCAAGTTTACCTAAACCTTCAGTGTGTGATGGTGCTTGTTCTCCACAAATTCAACCTAACCAAGAGATGAATTCTGATCAATTTCAGTACAAAGTGCTTCATAATGAAGAGGATGGTTCAGCAGGAAATATGCCAAATGAACTTATTCAAACCATGCAAGGACTTGTGACAAGTGATTGCAAATTAGTGAATAATGATCTCTCTCAGGACCAGGTTCTGCAGGAACAAATAATGGGTGTAAAGCTAGAAGTTTTAACATTGGTTAAAGAAGTGTTGTCACCCATTAGTCAGTGTCGGTTAGAATCAGCTGGCAGAAGAACTCTTACAAAGAGAAAACGTGCAAGAGTTTCTACAGTAGTGAATAGTTCTGATAGTTGTGTTGATGAGGATGTAGTGCGCAAGCATGTATCTAAGGTATGTGATAAAGCCACTAATACTGAAACAGAGTCATCTGGCTCAGAAGAAAAGTTATTTGATTCTACCAATGACCGTAGAGGAACACCATCTGGTCATCGCCAAGATTATGTAAAAGGTGATTCTTGTTTGCATCATAATAAGTACATAAATAAGAGTGATGTAAATGGTCCTTCTCAAAGTGCAACTTTTGCGACTAGTACTCAATATGACAACTCTTTAGCGCACCGACAATCTTTCATAAAGCCACAAGAATTGTGCAAGTTTCCACAGTTTGATGGAATCTCGATGGACAGTATGCCATCGGAATTTTTGGAGAAAGTTGAGGAAATGATGGATATTTACAATATCAAGGAAAAGGATTACATGCAATATATACCTAAGTTACTCAAAGACTGTGCAAAAAGTTGGTACACTCAGAATAAATCTTCCTTCAATACTTACCATGATTTTAAAAAGGCTTTTCTGTCTCACTATGAGAATTCTAGGTGGAAGAGTGTCACATTGACTCGGATACTGAATACTCAATTTTCTAGAGCTGCTCATGGTAACTTACAGAAATTTGTAAACAAGAATTATAAATTGCTCAAATCCATCCAGCCTCATGCGGAGGAAGCACACTTGATTGCACAAGTGGCTACGCTTTTGCCATTTAAGATCAGAGAGCACTTTGTGGTAAATAATGTTGAGACATTGCAAAGAGCATTGCAAGCCATAGAGAATTTTGAATCGCTTAGAGACATCCCACTTAGGATGAGCAATTCAGAATATGGTGTGAAAAATCGAAACTTTAAAGCTAAAGTAGCTCAAGTGGCTGTGGAACAAGCATCTAGTGCAGATAAAGAGAATACATACTCTCGCAAATCAAATTACGCAAGAACTAATTTTCATAGGAACTATGACAAAACAAACCTTGGAGTTAAGAGCTACAATTGCGGAACAGATAAGATTCCCACAGTAGCTAATGGTGTTGTTTCCCAAGCGGAAAACTGATGAGGACTCATGTTGGGGGAGTTAACATGGGTGCTAATAATGTATTAAAGCCTCCAAATAAGAATAGATTTGCCTATAATAGAAACACAATGAAAACAGACATTCTAACTCCTATACTTGACAATAATCAATTAGTAGGAGATAGCATGATGCTTAGACTTTCACAAAATATCTTAGGTGAACCTGTGAAGGTGGAAAAGGATGGTACACGGCACATTGGATTATGTGTTTCAGGTCAAACAATAGATCAGCTAAGACAAAGAATGGAATCTTATAATAAGTTATCAGACCAGGTAATGTTAATGATTGGCACGAATGATCTACTGAAACGGAGAAATGATGATGATCTCAAACAAAGCTTTAACAGACTGATACAGGTCATGAAAAATAAGACAAGGAATATAATTGTACTTACCTTACCACCAATTCCGAAAGTTATGCATTCTAGAGGGGATCCAGAATGGGTCAGATGGCAAAGGTACAATTCTCACCTGTTATCTCTTCAAGATGAGGATAAGGTCAAAGTGCTAAATATTGCTCCTCTTTTCTTTGATGATGATAATGACAAGATAAATGAAACTCTGTATGAACAGTACATTGGTCCTCGTATACAAAATCGTCTGGATATGATTCATTGGAATCGTGCGGGCATGTGCAAGTTGTTGCAATTTTTATATAGTATGAGTGTCATCCGAAATATGCAGTTGCCTGTCAAAAGTGTGCATAATACTTTTAAGACTGAAGTGTCAGTTCATGCAACTGAGATAGGTGACAAAGAGCGCAACAAGATTGGACACTTAAATCAGGGAAGATCTCATGTTCCTGAAAATCAAAAAAACTAGTCAATTCCCTTTGCCTTGAGGCAGGTGACAGAGGGTATGCTATAAACCCTGCCATAGCAGTTGTTAATGTTGGGGATTGGGAAAAAGGCTTAGAAACTGAAGATCAAAATTACATGAAAGAAAATTACAGACCAATCAATAATGTTCCTAATGGTTCGAATACTGCAAAAATTTGGGTTAATATACTAGATCATAAACATTTGGCTCTATGTGATAGTGGAGCAGAAATTAGTTTGCTTTCCTATCAGGTATGGAAAAATATCTCTTCTACAGCCAGTAGGCCAAGATTATTGAGTACTAAAAACATTAGACTAGTGGATTTTACAGGCTCTAAAAAGAACAAAGTTTTAGGTTTAACTAGGCTTATGATTGTTATCGGTTTGCAAAGTTTGTTGGTACAATTTTTAGTGGTTCAGAATCTGCAGGTGGATATGATCTTGGGCTTAGATGTTCTATATGCATTGCAAGGTACCTTAGATTTCTCTAAGAAGGCACTTGTATGTGATAATGATAAATATGATGTACTTGCCCGTTTCATTCCATTGGAAAATACTGTAGATGTGGATCATTATTATGAATGTTCTTTTGTGTCAAGTTCTGAGGATAATAAGGTGGGTGATGAAACAATATTAAAAATTTCTGGTCAGTTGGATCAAACTGAGATGTTGTCGGTAGTTGAAAAACAGAAATTTTTAAATATATTGTATAAATATAAAAAATTGTTTTCCATTAAACCAGGTTTATGTAAAAATTATGTGCACACAATGGAACTGGATACAGACAAACCCGTGGTAGGTCGAAACTATCCTATTCCATTTGCATACCGGGATGAAGTTAGAGAACAGATCAACACCATGTTGGAATGGGATGTGATTGAATTGTCCAACTCCGAATACTTATCCCCTCTATTGGTTGTACCTAAGCCAGGTGAAGGGATAAGAATGTGTGTTGATCTAAAAGGGATAAATAAGCATGTAAAGTTGATGCAAATTCATCCCGTAAAAATAGATGAGTTATTAGTACAGTTTCAAGGTTGTAATTATTTCTCATCTATAGATTTGGGTAATGCCTTTTGGCAAATTGCTTTGGATGAACAAAGTAGAAAATATACAGCATTTTCATTCGAAGGCGTGTTGTATCAATTTAAACGTGTTGTATTTGGTTCAGTGAATGGCACCGCTGTCTTTGTAGATGCAATGAATAGAGTTTTGGCTGATTGTAAGGATTTTGTAGTGGTGTATGTGGATGATATCATTATAAGATCCAAAGACTTTGATTCTCATCTGACACATGTTGAAAGTGTATTTAATTGTCTACTGAAAGCAGGCATGACCCTTAAAATAGAGAAATGTAAATTTTGCTGCAGGGAGATAAAGTTTTTGGGTCACATCATTACCCCAGAAGGGTATCATAAAGATCCAGTTTTTGTCAAGTCTATAATAGAGTTACCGGAACCTAGCTCAATTAAACAATTGCAAAAAATATTAGGTTCCTTAAATTGGATTAGTAAATACATAAAAAATTATGCAATGTTTGCCCAACCCATGTATGAGCTTCTCAAAGCTAAACAAAAATGGTGTTGGAATAAAGAGGCATCTGAAGCATTTCAGCTTTTGAAGGAAAAAATTGCTGAACAAGTAATGCTTGCATTTCCCGATTTTGAACATAATTTCTTTGTTCAAACTGATGCTTCGATTATTGGAGTAGCGGGTTATTGTTTCCAGATCATAGAAGGAGGGTTCAAGCCTCTTGGATTTGTCAGCAGATTGTTAAAAGATTATGAGAAATCTTATACATCTACTGAAATGGAGGTGTTGGCGATCCTATATACTATAGACAAATTTGCTTCTATACTAAAAGGGAGGCATTTTGTCATTATTACAGATCATAAAGCCCTCACGTGGTTGGAAACTGCCCACACGTGGAATGCTCGCCTCACTCGCTGGTTCATCCAGTTACAGATGTATTCATTTGATGTTCAATATTGCAAAGGCAAGGAAAATGTAATCGCTGATTTGCTAAGTCGATCTTTTCCTTGGCAGTTGGACATGCATTATCATGTCAACTACTCCGAGTTGGAATTAATGCTGCAACCTTTGTGTGACTGTAAGGAACTTGTGAATGCACAGAGAAATGATATCGAATTGGATGAGATCATTTCCTATCTCTCTGGAGATGTTGATACTGATAATTCTCGCTGTAGGAATTGGCGGAAACAGTACTGTCTCAGGGAGAACATATTATGTGTCAGGGATTTTCACAGACCAGAAAAGTTAAGGATATGCTTACCTGCCTCCTTAATTGGTAATATGCTCATCAAGTTTCATGATGAGAGTGGTCATTTCGGTGCATCTCGGACAATGGCACAAATATATAGAAATTTCCGATGGAAAAACATGTTTAAAGATATAAAACAATATGTTGCTGATTGCGATACTTGTGTCAGGTCAAAGCCCAATAAACATCCTGCAAAACATTTAGTTAAAATACACCTGACCAGTAAACCTGGAAAAGTCCTTTTTGTGGATTTGCAAGGTCCATTCGTCATGGGTTCTAAGCGGGAGAGATTTTTGTTGACAGTGTTGGATGCTGCAAGTCGGTACTTGTTGGCTTATCCTATTGTCAACAGTAATGCAAATACAGTCATCAAAAAGCTTATCAATTGTTATTTTGTCCATTTGGGTATTCCTGAAAAATTGATTGCCGATAATGGACCTCAATTCAGATCTCATCAGTTTGCAGATAAAATGAAACACTTAGGCATCATGTTAGTGTTCACTCCTCCATATCATCCGTCCTCCAATATGGTTGAGAGATATCATGCAGAGCTTAACCGCTTAATGAGAGTTTTGTGTCAGGATAGTCATACCCTATGGCCTGAAAAGGTTAATGTTGCCCTTCATTGTTTAAATAATGCAATTTCATCTCAAACAGGTTATGCCCCTATAGAACTGCGATTAAATATGGAACCTAACATGAGCATATTCAATAATATCACTGAAGATGAAGTAATGTCATGGGATAATAAAATTCACATGGCACATCTAAAAAGTTTTGAGGCCAGAAGTAAGAAAACAAACCAAATCAACCAAAAACAACAAGCTAAAATTTCCATATTAGTTGGTGATTTGTTGTTTGTTAGAAACAGACATAAAGATTTAGAAAATAATCCCATTAAGAAATACTGCTTCTTGTTTGAAGGACCTTATTTGTGTGTTGAGAATCATGATGATTCAACAGTTACATTGTTAGAATGCAACACTGGTAATCCTGTGAGTCAAGTGGCCATTGAACACATCAAAGTGTGGAAGTGTTCTAATGCCAAAAGGTATAAATGGCTAGAAATTTTGCAAAACTGCAACAACTCACATGAGGAGCTAATAAAGAGATTGTTGCAAGGATGCAAGGTAGATGACATACTTGTCAGATCTTCAAAGGAAACAGATATTTCTGTAGTGAAGATGTAAGATTAAGTAAGCGTCAAGGGTTGGTTGGTTGGGAGTTTCTTATTGACTGAGTGTCAAGGGTGGTATATAAGACCTCAGTTCTTTACTTTTTCGTTCTTTGTATATTAATTTTAGCATTATGAAATTGCTTATGCGAACATGTTGTTTATTTTGTTGGTTTGAAGGACAAAAGATACTTCTTCATTCCACAACCATACCCACAAGAGTTGGTTGGTTGGGAGTTTCTTATTGACTGAGTGTCAAGGGTGGTACATAAAACCTCAGTTCTTTACTTTTTTAATTATTCATATATTAATTTTGGCATGAAATTGATTATGCTAACATGTTGTTTATTTTGTTGTTTTGAAGGACAAAAGATACTGCTTCATATCACAACCATACCCATGAGAGTTGGTTGGTTGAGTTCTTCTCTTAGGCTGTTGGTTAAAAGTCTTACTGTGAGTCACAATACTTTAAGCATAATTTTTCTATTGTCGGCTGTTAATGTCAAAATTTTATCACTTTTCGTGCTTCTTTCCTTGAGTTTGAAACATTAGTTCAGGTGTGAAGTATTCCTCTGTAAAGTTTGCCTTAAGTTGATCTTCATGATCCGACATTGGTCCTCATTCATATTTCTTGATCCTTAGTTGTGTTGAACGGTGGAAAAAATTGATATAACATATATTCTTTGTTATTTGTATTTTGGAGTGCAAAAAATGTATAATATAATGTGATGGCATGTGCATAATAATTTTGAATGCTAAGATTTAGCTTTGGCTTGAAAAATATTTACTAGAGCACAAAGATTCCAAGAATTGAATCGTAGGCTCAAATAGGAATGAACTTGACAAAGAGCAAAGTGATTCACGTGTTGATCCAAGCTTCAGTCAAGTAGTTGTTTCCTTTAAAAATGCTAGAATGCATTATGGCTCCAAAATGCGTTCACAAAGGGCTGAATAGTAAGTTCGAGCCGTGACGCTGCGAGTTCAGGAACAACAATTATTTATGATTTATAATTTTTCTGCGCACATCATAATTTATACATTTCTTGCATGAATTCATTTGTGATGTAAAAAATCTTATATTCAGCACTCCGTAAATCTGAGGATGTTTGCTTCTTGATGCAGGGACTTAGATTTTTGTCTTGTTAGCTGATCTTACCAGATAAATGGATGAATTCCCAATGGGAAACTTAGTTGGATCAGAGGTTACTTACTCTACATGTAAAAAATTATTATTAATATATTTTTTGGCTAAATAAAGATTAATATAGAAATTATGCTCTCAGGTTGAAAATGAAGTTCTGAATGGTGCTTCATGGGTTGACAATAAATAATAATGTTAGGTAGGTACATTGTTTATGTAAAAATGATTCATGTGGTACTTCACTAGATAATAATTGTTGGTATGTCGAACTTGAATTTCATTTTTTCAATATTATTATGTACTAAAAATTCATTATGCATAGTTGCACTGTATTGGTTCATGATGAACAAGTTCTAGTTGTATTGTTGGAAAATAAATATTCAGTTATACTCAATTGATTATAATGCTAAACATGTAAACAGTTTGTAAATATAGAGGCATTATATTAATTATTATATGTTTAAAAGTCTCAGTAGTGCTCAATTCTGTTGTGGGTTCGTCCCTTGTTGAGCGCCAGTATGACAATAAAAATAATACATTGTCATAACAACATATGAAAATAGTTAGGCTAAGTCCAAAGTTCCACACTTGTGCAATATTTATATAATTTAGTCAAATGATTACTCAAAATTTATTCATATAATGCAATTAAATGTCTGAAATTATTATTTAAACTAATTTTATTAAATATGATGTTTAAAAAGCCAATTTGTATATAATGACAAAATTATCAAATTGTGCAATATGTTGAATTCATATTCATAACAGTTATTTTTGACTGACAAAATAAAAAACAAATATTTTAAATCATATGTGTTCTTTCAGACAAGAAAGATATGATACATTCAAATTTATAATTAAATTTATTGAAATTATGTACATTTGCATTGGCATCAAGGTTTATATACAAAGGTCAACTCTTTAAAATTGTTCAATGTATAATATGATGTCATACTTGGTATTTTGTATCAACATTCAAAAAATGGTAATTGTAATCATTAGATAAGTATATTGGGATATACATAGTAAAATAGCTGTAACAGAGCAAATATGTACATTTACTACACAAACATTCAAGCTGTTAAGCACTTATGGACAAAAATATAAAATAAAAAAAACAATTGAAGATAACTCATACTAAAAAATCTGGCTTGAACTAGTTGCTCTAATACTAGTTGTCTGTGACTTTAAAAATGGATCTGAGGATGTAAGAAAGATGAGTACAGATTTAGCAATATGGAATGGTGATATATTTGTACAATAATTGTTGCTTTTAAAGCATTAAACTGGGCAATGTTATAATAACTTGGATGTTTAAGTTATATAGAAGCCTTTTATGACTCGAATGAACTTTGAATATGATATAATCTTATAAAGAATCGAACGTTGTGAAATGACACTGATGTGTATAATAGATGCCATGTTGAATTGGAAGCAGTGAATAGGTATCTGTTTTCATCTTCCTTAACGATCAGGCTTGTAAATGTTACAGTTCCTCAAATGAGTGCTTGGAGGAAGGTCGCATAGAGTGACAGTTATATGTTCTATGTTTGGAGGTGATCTGATCAGATGATGAATTTACAAAATTGAAGCTCAGACTTGTAGATACAAAGACTAATCTTATCCTGGAAGGAGATAACAAAGATATATTTTTTTAATGTATAGCATTGATATATTATAAATGTTATTGTAAACATATGCATAATTGGATGCTATTGTAATTTATGTTGTTTCTAGTTTTTACTTTATTTTTATCAATATAATAATTATAAAGTTATCAGTATATGTACATTTAAATTTCCTTTTCAACATAGCACCATAGCTACCTATTGTGCTGATACTGAGTTTGAATTATACTGACAAAGTCGTTATACCTCCTATCTGAAAATTTGAAAATTCTTCAAAAATTCGTCCAAAATCTTGATGTCTCCAATCTCTTGTTTTGTACGTTTTTTCCACGTGTCTCGACCTCCAATGTATCCCTGCAAAGTTTGGTGAAGATCTGAGTATGTCGTTTTTGACCTTATCTGGAACATCCTTTCTGAAAATTTGAAAATTCTTAAAAAATTCGTCGAAAATCTTGATGTCTCCAATCTCTTGTTTTGTACGTTTTTTCCACGTGTCTTGACATCCAATGTATCCCTGCAAAGTTTGGTGAAGATCTGAGTATGTAGTTTTTGACCTTATATGGAACCTCCTATCTGAAAATTTGAAAATTCTTAAAAAATTCGTCCAAAATCTTGATGTCACCAATCCTATGTTTTGTATGTTTTTTCCACGTGTCTTGACATCCAATGTATCCATGCAAAGTTTGGTGAAGATCTGAGTATGTCGTTTTTGACCTTATCTGGAACCTCCCATCTGAAAATTTGAAAATTCTTAAAAAATTCGTCGAAAATCTTGATGTCTCCGATCTCTTGTTTTGTACGTTTTTTCCACGTGTCTTGACATGCAAAGTATTCCTGCAAAGTTTGGTGAAGATCTGACTATGTAGTTTTTGACCTTATCTGGAACCTCCCATCTGAAAATTTGAAAATTCCTAAAAAATCCGTCCAAAATCTTGATGACCCCAATCTCTTGTTTTGTACGTTTTTTCCACGTGTCTTGACATCCAATGTATCCCTGCAAAGTTTGGTGAAGATCTGAGTATGTAGTTTTTGACCTTATCTGGAACCTCCTATCTGAAAATTTGAAAATTCTTAAAAAATTCGTCCAAAATCTTGATGTCTCCAATCTCTTGTTTTGTACGTTTTTTCCACGTGTCTTGATATCCAATGTATCCCTGCAAAGTTTGGTGAAGATCTGAGTATGTCGTTTTTGACCTTATCTGGAACATCCTTTCTGAAAATTTGAAAATTGTTAAAAAATTCGTCCAAAATCTTGATGTCTCCTATCTCTTGTTTTGTACGTTTTTTCCACGTGTCTTGACAACCAATGTATCCCTGCAAAGTTTGGTGAAGATCTGAGTATGTAGTTTTTGACCTTATCTGGAACCTCCCATCTGAAAATTTGAAAATTCTTAAAAAATTCGACCAAAATCTTGATGTCTCCAATCTCTTCTTTTGTACGTTTTTTCCACGTGTCTTGACATGCAAAGTATTCCTGCAAAGTTTGGTGAAGATCTGAGTATGTAGTTTTTGACCTCATCTGGAACCTCCTATCTGAAAATTTGAAAATTCTTAAAAAATTCGTCCAAAATTTTGATGTCTCCAATCTCTTGTTTTGTACGTTTTTTCCACGTGTCTTGACATCCAATGTATCCCTGCAATGTTTGGTGAAGATCTGAGTATGTAGTTTTTGACCTTATCTGGAACCTCCCATCTGAAAATTTGAAAATTCCTAAAAAATCCGTCCAAAATCTTGATGACCCCAATCTCTTGTTTTGTACGTTTTTTCCACGTGTCTTGACATCCAATGTATCCCTGCAAAGTTTGGTGAAGATCTGAGTATGTAGTTTTTGACCTTATCTGGAACCTCCTATCTGAAAATTTGAAAATTCTTAAAAAATTCGTCCAAAATCTTGATGTCTCCAATCTCTTGTTTTGTACGTTTTTTCCACGTGTCTTGATATCCAATGTATCCCTGCAAAGTTTGGTGAAGATCTGAGTATGTCGTTTTTGACCTTATCTGGAACATCCTTTCTGAAAATTTGAAAATTGTTAAAAAATTCGTCCAAAATCTTGATGTCTCCAATCTCTTTTTTGTACGTTTTTTCCACTTGTCTTGACATCCAATGTATCCCTGCAAAGTTTGGTGAAGATCTGAGTATGTAGTTTTTGACCTTATCTGGAACCTCCCATCTGAAAATTTGAAAATTCTTAAAAAATTCGACCAAAATCTTGATGTCTCCAATCTTTTGTTTTGTACGTTTTTTCCACGTGTCTTGACACATAATGTATCCATGCAAAGTTTGGTGAAGATCTGAGTATGTAGTTTTTGACCTTATATGGAACCTCCTATCTGAAAATTTGAAAATTCTTAAAAAATTCGTCCAAAATCTTGATGTCTCCAATCTCTTGTTTTGTACGTTTTTTCCACGTGTCTTGACATCCAATGTATCCCTGCAAAGTTTGGTGAAGATCTGAGTATGTAGTTTTTGACCTTATCTGGAACCTCCCATCTGAAAATTTGAAAATTCTTAAAAAATTCGTCGAAAATCTTGATGTCTCCAATCTCTTGTTTTGTACGTTTTTTCCACGTGTCTTGACATGCAAAGTATCCCTGCAACGTTTGGTGAAGATCTGAGTATGTAGTTTTTGACCTTATCTGGAACCTCCTAACTGAAAATTTGAAAATTCTTCAAAAATTCGTCGAAAATCTTGATGTCTCCAATCTCTTGTTTTGTACGTTTTTTCCACGTGTCTTGACATCCAATGTATCCCTGCAATGTTTGGTGGAGATCTGAGTATGTAGTTTTTGACCTTATCTGGGACCTCCTATCAGAAAATTTGAAAATTCTTCAAAAATTCGTCCAAAATCTTGATGTCTCCAATCTCTTGTTTTGTACGTTTTTTCCACGTGTCTCGACCTCCAATGTATCCCTGCAAAGTTTGGTGAAGATCTGAGTATGTCGTTTTTGACCTTATCTGGAACATCCTTTCTGAAAATTTGAAAATTCTTAAAAAATTCGTCGAAAATCTTGATGTCTCCAATCTCTTGTTTTGTACGTTTTTTCCACGTGTCTTGACATCCAATGTATCCCTGCAAAGTTTGGTGAAGATCTGAGTATGTAGTTTTTGACCTTATATGGAACCTCCTTTCTGAAAATTTGAAAATTCTCAAAAAATTCGTCCATAATCTTGATGTCTCCAATCTCTTGTTTTGTACGTTTTTCCCACGTGTCTTGACATCCAATGTATCCCTGCAAAGTTTGGTGAAGATCTGAGTATGTAGTTTTTGACCTTATATGGAACCTCCTATCTGAAAATTTGAAAATTCTTAAAAAATTCGACCAAAATCTTGATGTCACCAATCCTATGTTTTGTATGTTTTTTCCACGTGTCTTGACATCCAATGTATCCATGCAAAGTTTGGTGAAGATCTGAGTATGTCGTTTTTGACCTTATCTGGAACCTCCCATCTGAAAATTTGAAAATTCTTAAAAAATTCGTCGAAAATCTTGATGTCTCCGATCTCTTGTTTTGTACGTTTTTTCCACGTGTCTTGACATGCAAAGTATTCCTGCAAAGTTTGGTGAAGATCTGAGTATGTAGTTTTTGACCTCATCTGGAACCTCCTATCTGAAAATTTGAAAATTCTTAAAAAATTCGTCCAAAATTTTGATGTCTCCAATCTCTTGTTTTGTACGTTTTTTCCACGTGTCTTGACATCCAATGTATCCCTGCAATGTTTGATGAAGATCTGAGTATGTAGTTTTTGACCTTATCTGGAACCTCCCATCTGAAAATTTGAAAATTCCTAAAAAATCCGTCCAAAATCTTGATGACCCCAATCTCTTGTTTTGTACGTTTTTTCCACGTGTCTTGACATCCAATGTATCCCTGCAAAGTTTGGTGAAGATCTGAGTATGTAGTTTTTGACCTTATCTGGAACCTCCTATCTGAAAATTTGAAAATTCTTAAAAAATTCGTCCAAAATCTTGATGTCTCCAATCTCTTGTTTTGTACGTTTTTTCCACGTGTCTTGATATCCAATGTATCCCTGCAAAGTTTGGTGAAGATCTGAGTATGTCGTTTTTGACCTTATCTGGAACATCCTTTCTGAAAATTTGAAAATTGTTAAAAAATTCATCCAAAATCTTGATGTCTCCAATCTCTTTTTTGTACGTTTTTTCCACGTGTCTTGACATCCAATGTATCCCTGCAAAGTTTGGTGAAGATCTGAGTATGTAGTTTTTGACCTTATCTGGAACCTCCCATCTGAAAATTTGAAAATTCTTAAAAAATTCGACCAAAATCTTGATGTCTCCAATCTTTTGTTTTGTACGTTTTTTCCACGTGTCTTGACACATAATGTATCCATGCAAAGTTTGGTGAAGATCTGAGTATGTAGTTTTTGACCTTATATGGAACCTCCTATCTGAAAATTTGAAAATTCTTAAAAAATTCGTCCAAAATCTTGATGTCTCCAATCTCTTGTTTTGTACGTTTTTTCCACGTGTCTTGACATCCAATGTATCCCTGCAAAGTTTGGTGAAGATCTGAGTATGTAGTTTTTGACCTTATCTGGAACCTCCCATCTGAAAATTTGAAAATTCCTAAAAAATCCGTGCAAAATCTTGATGACCCCAATCTCTTGTTTTGTACGTTTTTTCCACGTGTCTTGACATCCAATGTATCCATGCAAAGTTTGGTGAAGATCTGAGTATGTCGTTTTTGACCTTATCTGGAACCTCCCATCTGAAAATTTGAAAATTCTTAAAAAATTCGTCCAAAATCTTGATGTCTCCAATCTCTTGTTTTGTACGTTTTTTCCACGTGTCTTGACATGCAAAGTATCCCTGCAACGTTTGGTGAAGATCTGAGTATGTAGTTTTTGACCTTATCTGGAACCTCCTATCTGAAAATTTGAAAATTCTTCAAAAATTCGTCGAAAATCTTGATGTCTCCAATCTCTTGTTTTGTACGTTTTTTCCACGTGTCTTGACATCCAATGTATCCCTGCAATGTTTGGTGGAGATCTGAGTATGTAGTTTTTGACGTTATCTGGGACCTCCTATCAGAAAATTTGAAAATTCTTCAAAAATTCGTCGAAAATCTTGATGTCTCCAATCTCTTGTTTTGTACGTTTTTTCCACGTGTCTTGACATCCAATGTATCCCTGCAAAGTTTGGTGAAGATCTGAGTATGTAGTTTTTGACCTTATATGGAACCTCCTTTCTGAAAATTTGAAAATTCTCAAAAAATTCGTCCATAATCTTGATGTCTCCAATCTCTTGTTTTGTACGTTTTTTCCACGTGTCTTGACATCCAATGTATCCCTGCAAAGTTTGGTGAAGATCTGAGTATGTAGTTTTTGACCTTATATGGAACCTCCTATCTGAAAATTTGAAAATTCTTAAAAAATTCGTCCAAAATCTTGATGTCACCAATCCTATGTTTTGTATGTTTTTTCCACGTGTCTTGACATCCAATGTATCCATGCAAAGTTTGGTGAAGATCTGAGTATGTCGTTTTTGACCTTATCTGGAACCTCCCATCTGAAAATTTGAAAATTCTTAAAAAATTCGTGGAAAGTCTTGATGTCTCCGATCTCTTGTTTTGTACGTTTTTTCCACGTGTCTTGACATGCAAAGTATTCCTGCAAAGTTTGGTGAAGATCTGAGTATGTAGTTTTTGACCTCATCTGGAACCTCCTATCTGAAAATTTGAAAATTCTTAAAAAATTCGTCCAAAATTTTGATGTCTCCAATCTCTTGTTTTGTACGTTTTTTCCACGTGTCTTGACATCCAATGTATCCCTGCAATGTTTGGTGAAGATCTGAGTATGTAGTTTTTGACCTTATCTGGAACCTCCCATCTGAAAATTTGAAAATTCCTAAAAAATCCGTCCAAAATCTTGATGACCCCAATCTCTTGTTTTGTACGTTTTTTCCACGTGTCTTGACATCCAATGTATCCCTGCAAAGTTTGGTGAAGATCTGAGTATGTAGTTTTTGACCTTATATTGAACCTCCCATCTGAAAATTTGAAAATTCTTAAAAAATTCGTCCAAAATCTTGATGTCTCCAATCTCTTGTTTTGTACGTTTTTTCCACGTGTCTTGATATCCAATGTATCCCTGCAAAGTTTGGTGAAGATCTGAGTATGTCGTTTTTGACCTTATCTGGAACATCCTTTCTGAAAATTTGAAAATTGTTAAAAAATTCGTCCAAAATCTTGATGTCTCCAATCTCTTTTTTGTACGTTTTTTCCACGTGTCTTGACATCCAATGTATCCCTGCAAAGTTTGGTGAAGATCTGAGTATGTAGTTTTTGACCTTATCTGGAACCTCCCATCTGAAAATTTGAAAATTCTTAAAAAATTCGACCAAAATCTTGATGTCTCCAATCTTTTGTTTTGTACGTTTTTTCCACGTGTCTTGACACATAATGTATCCATGCAAAGTTTGGTGAAGATCTGAGTATGTAGTTTTTGACCTTATATGGAACCTCCTATCTGAAAATTTGAAAATTCTTAAAAAATTCGTCCAAAATCTTGATGTCTCCAATCTCTTGTTTTGTACGTTTTTTCCACGTGTCTTGACATCCAATGTATCCCTGCAAAGTTTGGTGAAGATCTGAGTATGTAGTTTTAGACCTTATCTGGAACCTCCTATCTGAAAATTTGAAAATTCTTCAAAAATTCGTCCAAAATCTTGATGTCTCCAATCTCTTGTTTTGTACGTTTTTTCCACGTGTCTCGACCTCCAATGGATCCCTGCAAAGTTTGGTGAAGATCTGAGTATGTCGTTTTTGACCTTATCTGGAACATCCTTTCTGAAAATTTGAAAATTCTTAAAAAATTCGTCGAAAATCTTGATGTCTCCAATCTCTTGTTTTGTACGTTTTTTCCACGTGTCTTGACATCCAATGTATCCCTGCAAAGTTTGGTGAAGATCTGAGTATGTAGTTTTTGACCTTATATGGAACCTCCTATCTGAAAATTTGAAAATTCTTAAAAAATTCGTCCAAAATCTTGATGTCTCCAATCTCTTGTTTTGTACGTTTTTTCCACGTGTCTCGACCTCCAATGGATCCCTGCAAAGTTTGGTGAAGATCTGAGTATGTCGTTTTTGACCTTATCTGGAACCTCCCATCTGAAAATTTGAAAATTCTTAAAAAATTCGTCGAAAATCTTGATGTCTCCGATCTCTTGTTTTGTACGTTTTTTCCACGTGTCTTGACATGCAAAGTATTCCTGCAAAGTTTGGTGAAGATCTGAGTATGTAGTTTTTGACCTCATCTGGAACCTCCTATCTGAAAATTTGAAAATTCTTAAAAAATTCGTCCAAAATCTTGATGTCTCCAATCTCTTGTTTTGTACGTTTTTTCCACGTGTCTTGACATCCAATGTATCCCTGCAATGTTTGGTGAAGATCTGAGTATGTAGTTTTTGACCTTATCTGGAACCTCCCATCTGAAAATTTGAAAATTCCTAAAAAATCCGTCCAAAATCTTGATGACCCCAATCTCTTGTTTTGTACTTTTTTTCCACGTGTCTTGACATCCAATGTATCCCTGCAAAGTTTGGTGAAGATCTGAGTATGTAGTTTTTGATCTTATCAGGAACCTCCTATCTGAAAATTTGAAAATTCTTAAAAAATTCGTCCAAAATCTTGATGTCTCCAATCTCTTGTTTTGTACGTTTTTTCCACGTGTCTTGATATCCAATGTATCCCTGCAAAGTTTGGTGAAGATCTGAGTATGTTGTTTTTGACCTTATCTGGAACATCCTTTCTGAAAATTTGAAAATTGTTAAAAAATTCGTCCAAAATCTTGATGTCTCCTATCTCTTGTTTTGTACGTTTTTTCCACGTGTCTTGACATCCAATGTATCCCTGCAAAGTTTGGTGAAGATCTGAGTATGTAGTTTTTGACCTTATCTGGAACCTCCCATCTGAAAATTTGAAAATTCTTAAAAAATTCGACCAATATCTTGATGTCTCCAATCTCTTGTTTTGTACGTTTTTTCCACGTGTCTTGACACATAATGTATCCATGCAAAGTTTGGTGAAGATCTGAGTATGTAGTTTTTGACCTTATATGGAACCTCCTATCTGAAAATTTAAAAATTCTTAAAAAATTCGTCCAAAATCTTGATGTCTCCAATCTCTTGTTTTGTACGTTTTTTCCACGTGTCTTGACATCCAATGTATCCCTGCAAAGTTTGGTGAAGATCTGAGTATGTAGTTTTTGACCTTATCTGGAACCTCCCATCTGAAAATTTGAAAATTCTTAAAAAATTCGACCAAAATCTTGATGTCTCCAATCTTTTGTTTTGTACGTTTTTTCCACGTGTCTTGACACATAATGTATCCATGCAAAGTTTGGTGAAGATCTGAGTATGTAGTTTTTGACCTTATATGGAACCTCCTATCTGAAAATTTGAAAATTCTTAAAAAATTCGTCCAAAATCTTGATGTCTCCAATCTCTTGTTTTGTACGTTTTTTCCACGTGTCTTGACATCCAATGTATCCCTGCAAAGTTTGGTGAAGATCTGAGTATGTAGTTTTTGACCTTATCTGGAACCTCCCATCTGAAAATTTGAAAATTCCTAAAAAATCCGTGCAAAATCTTGATGACCCCAATCTCTTGTTTTGTACGTTTTTTCCACGTGTCTTGACATCCAATGTATTCCTGCAATGTTTGGTGAAGATCTGAGTATGTAGTTTTTGACCTTATATGGAACCTCCTATCTGAAAATTTGAAAATTCTTAAAAAATTCGACCAAAATCTTGATGTTCCGATTCCTATGTATTGTATGTTTTTTCCACGTGTCTTGACATCCAATGTATCCATGCAAAGTTTGGTGAAGATCTGAGTATGTAGTTTTTGACCTTATATTGAACCTCCCATCTGAAAATTTGAAAATTCTTAAAAAATTCGTCCAAAATCTTGATGACCCCAATCTCTTGTTTTGTACGTTTTTTCCACGTGTCTTGACATCCAAAGTATCCCTGCAAAGTTTGGTGAAGATCTGAGTATGTAGTTTTTGACCTTATATGGAACCTCCTTTCTGAAAATTTGAGAATTCTTAAAAAATTCGTCCAAAATCTTGATGTCTCCAATCTCTTGTTTTGTACGTTTTTTCCACGTGTCTTGACATCCAATGTATCCATGCAAAGTTTGGTGAAGATCTGAGTATGTCGTTTTTGACCTTATCTGGAACCTCCCATCTGAAAATTTGAAAATTCTTAAAAAATTCGTCGAAAATCTTGATGTCTCCAATCTTTTGTCTTGTACGTTTTTTCCACGTGTCTTGACATGCAAAGTATCCCTGCAACGTTTGGTGAAGATCTGAGTATGTAGTTTTTGACCTTATCTGGAACCTCCTATCTGAAAATTTGAAAATTCTTCAAAAATTCGTCGAAAATCTTGATGTCTCCAATCTCTTGTTTTGTACGTTTTTTCCACGTGTCTTGACATCCAATGTATTCCTGCAATGTTTGGTGGAGATCTGAGTATGTAGTTTTAGACCTTATCTGGAACCTCCTATCTGAAAATTTGAAAATTCTTCAAAAATTCGTCCAAAATCTTGATGTCTCCAATCTCTTGTTTTGTACGTTTTTTCCACGTGTCTCGACCTCCAATGGATCCCTGCAAAGTTTGGTGAAGATCTGAGTATGTCGTTTTTGACCTTATCTGGAACATCCTTTCTGAAAATTTGAAAATTCTTAAAAAATTCGTCGAAAATCTTGATGTCTCCAATCTCTTGTTTTGTACGTTTTTTCCACGTGTCTTGACATCCAATGTATCCCTGCAAAGTTTGTGAAGATCTGAGTATGTAGTTTTTGACCTTATATGGAACCTCCTATCTGAAAATTTGAAAATTCTTAAAAAATTCGTCCAAAATCTTGATGTCTCCAATCTCTTGTTTTGTACGTTTTTTCCACGTGTCTCGACCTCCAATGGATCCCTGCAAAGTTTGGTGAAGATCTGAGTATGTCGTTTTTGACCTTATCTGGAACCTCCCATCTGAAAATTTGAAAATTCTTAAAAAATTCGTCGAAAATCTTGATGTCTCCGATCTCTTGTTTTGTACGTTTTTTCCACGTGTCTTGACATGCAAAGTATTCCTGCAAAGTTTGGTGAAGATCTGAGTATGTAGTTTTTGACCTCATCTGGAACCTCCTATCTGAAAATTTGAAAATTCTTAAAAAATTCGTCCAAAATCTTGATGTCTCCAATCTCTTGTTTTGTACGTTTTTTCCACGTGTCTTGACATCCAATGTATCCCTGCAATGTTTGGTGAAGATCTGAGTATGTAGTTTTTGACCTTATCTGGAACCTCCCATCTGAAAATTTGAAAATTCCTAAAAAATCCGTCCAAAATCTTGATGACCCCAATCTCTTGTTTTGTACTTTTTTTCCACGTGTCTCGACCTCCAATGTATCCCTGCAAAGTTTGGTGAAGATCTGAGTATGTAGTTTTTGACCTTATATGGAACCTCCTATCTGAAAATTTGAAAATTCTTAAAAAATTCGTCCAAAATCTTGATGTCACCAATCCTATGTTTTGTATGTTTTTTCCACGTGTCTTGACATCCAATGTATCCATGCAAAGTTTGGTGAAGATCTGAGTATGTCGTTTTTGACCTTATCTGGAACCTCCCATCTGAAAATTTGAAAATTCTTAAAAAATTCGTCGAAAATCTTGATGTCTCCGATCTCTTGTTTTGTACGTTTTTTCCACGTGTCTTGACATGCAAATTATTCCTGCAAAGTTTGGTGAAGATCTGAGTATGTAGTTTTTGACCTCATCTGGAACCTCCTATCTGAAAATTTGAAAATTCTTAAAAAATTCGTCCAAAATTTTGATGTCTCCAATCTCTTGTTTTGTACGTTTTTTCCACGTGTCTTGACATCCAATGTATCCCTGCAATGTTTGGTGAAGATCTGAGTATGTAGTTTTTGACCTTATCTGGAACCTCCCATCTGAAAATTTGAAAATTCCTAAAAAATCCGTCCAAAATCTTGATGACCCCAATCTCTTGTTTTGTACGTTTTTTCCACGTGTCTTGACATCCAATGTATCCCTGCAAAGTTTGGTGAAGATCTGAGTATGTAGTTTTTGACCTTATCTGGAACCTCCTATCTGAAAATTTGAAAATTCTTAAAAAATTCGTCCAAAATCTTGATGTCTCCAATCTCTTGTTTTGTACGTTTTTTCCACGTGTCTTGATATCCAATGTATCCCTGCAAAGTTTGGTGAAGATCTGAGTATGTCGTTTTTGACCTTATCTGGAACATCCTTTCTGAAAATTTGAAAATTGTTAAAAAATTCGTCCAAAATCTTGATGTCTCCAATCTCTTTTTTGTACGTTTTTTCCACGTGTCTTGACATCCAATGTATCCCTGCAAAGTTTGGTGAAGATCTGAGTATGTAGTTTTTGACCTTATCTGGAACCTCCCATCTGAAAATTTGAAAATTCTTAAAAAATTCGACCAAAATCTTGATGTCTCCAATCTTTTGTTTTGTACGTTTTTTCCACGTGTCTTGACACATAATGTATCCATGCAAAGTTTGGTGAAGATCTGAGTATGTAGTTTTTGACCTTATATGGAACCTCCTATCTGAAAATTTGAAAATTCTTAAAAAATTCGTCCAAAATCTTGATGTCTCCAATCTCTTGTTTTGTACGTTTTTTCCACGTGTCTTGACATCCAATGTATCCCTGCAAAGTTTGGTGAAGATCTGAGTATGTAGTTTTTGACCTTATCTGGAACCTCCCATCTGAAAATTTGAAAATTCCTAAAAAATCCGTGCAAAATCTTGATGACCCCAATCTCTTGTTTTGTACGTTTTTTCCACGTGTCTTGACATCCAATGTATCCATGCAAAGTTTGGTGAAGATCTGAGTATGTCGTTTTTGACCTTATCTGGAACCTCCCATCTGAAAATTTGAAAATTCTTAAAAAATTCGTCGAAAATCTTGATGTCTACAATCTCTTGTTTTGTACGTTTTTTCCACGTGTCTTGACATGCAAAGTATCCCTGCAACGTTTGGTGAAGATCTGAGTATGTAGTTTTTGACCTTATCTGGAACCTCCTATCTGAAAATTTGAAAATTCTTCAAAAATTCGTCGAAAATCTTGATGTCTCCAATCTCTTGTTTTGTACGTTTTTTCCACGTGTCTTGACATCCAATGTATCCCTGCAATGTTTGGTGGAGATCTGAGTATGTAGTTTTTGACCTTATCTGGGACCTCCTATCAGAAAATTTGAATATTCTTCAAAAATTCGTCCAAAATCTTGATGTCTCCAATCTCTTGTTTTGTACGTTTTTTCCACGTGTCTCGACCTCCAATGTATCCCTGCAAAGTTTGGTGAAGATCTGAGTATGTCGTTTTTGACCTTATCTGGAACATCCTTTCTGAAAATTTGAAAATTCTTAAAAAATTCGTCGAAAATCTTGATGTCTCCAATCTCTTGTTTTGTACGTTTTTTCCACGTGTCTTGACATCCAATGTATCCCTGCAAAGTTTGGTGAAGATCTGAGTATGTAGTTTTTGACCTTATATGGAACCTCCTTTCTGAAAATTTGAAAATTCTCAAAAAATTCGTCCATAATCTTGATGTCTCCAATCTCTTGTTTTGTACGTTTTTTCCACGTGTCTTGACATCCAATGTATCCCTGCAAAGTTTGGTGAAGATCTGAGTATGTAGTTTTTGACCTTATATGGAACCTCCTATCTGAAAATTTGAAAATTCTTAAAAAATTCGTCCAAAATCTTGATGTCACCAATCCTATGTTTTGTATGTTTTTTCCACGTGTCTTGACATCCAATGTATCCATGCAAAGTTTGGTGAAGATCTGAGTATGTCGTTTTTGACCTTATCTGGAACCTCCCATCTGAAAATTTGAAAATTCTTAAAAAATTCGTCGAAAATCTTGATGTCTCCGATCTCTTGTTTTGTACGTTGTTTCCACGTGTCTTGACATGCAAAGTATTCCTGCAAAGTTTGGTGAAGATCTGAGTATGTAGTTTTTGACCTCATCTGGAACCTCCTATCTGAAAATTTGAAAATTCTTAAAAAATTCGTCCAAAATTTTGATGTCTCCAATCTCTTGTTTTGTACGTTTTTTCCACGTGTCTTGACATCCAATGTATCCCTGCAATGTTTGGTGAAGATCTGAGTATGTAGTTTTTGACCTTATCTGGAACCTCCCATCTGAAAATTTGAAAATTCCTAAAAAATCCGTCCAAAATCTTGATGACCCCAATCTCTTGTTTTGTACGTTTTTTCCACGTGTCTTGACATCCAATGTATCCCTGCAAAGTTTGGTGAAGATCTGAGTATGTAGTTTTTGACCTTATCTGGAACCTCCTATCTGAAAATTTGAAAATTCTTAAAAAATTCGTCCAAAATCTTGATGTCTCCAATCTCTTGTTTTGTACGTTTTTTCCACGTGTCTTGATATCCAATGTATCCCTGCAAAGTTTGGTGAAGATCTGAGTATGTCGTTTTTGACCTTATCTGGAACATCCTTTCTGAAAATTTGAAAATTGTTAAAAAATTCGTCCAAAATCTTGATGTCTCCAATCTCTTTTTTGTACGTTTTTTCCACGTGTCTTGACATCCAATGTATCCCTGCAAAGTTTGGTGAAGATCTGAGTATGTAGTTTTTGACCTTATCTGGAACCTCCCATCTGAAAATTTGAAAATTCTTAAAAAATTCGACCAAAATCTTGATGTCTCCAATCTTTTGTTTTGTACGTTTTTTCCACGTGTCTTGACACATAATGTATCCATGCAAAGTTTGGTGAAGATCTGAGTATGTAGTTTTTGACCTTATATGGAACCTCCTATCTGAAAATTTGAAAATTCTTAAAAAATTCGTCCAAAATCTTGATGTCTCCAATCTCTTGTTTGTACGTTTTTTCCACGTGTCTTGACATCCAATGTATCCCTGCAAAGTTTGGTGAAGATCTGAGTATGTAGTTTTTGACCTTATCTGGAACCTCCCATCTGAAAATTTGAAAATTCCTAAAAAATCCGTGCAAAATCTTGATGACCCCAATCTCTTGTTTTGTACGTTTTTTCCACGTGTCTTGACATCCAATGTATTCCTGCAATGTTTGGTGAAGATCTGAGTATGTAGTTTTTGACCTTATATGGAACCTCCTATCTGAAAATTTGAAAATTCTTAAAAAATTCGACCAAAATCTTGATGTTCCGAATCCTATGTTTTGTATGTTTTTTCCACGTGTCTTGACATCCAATGTATCCATGCAAAGTTTGGTGAAGATCTGAGTATGTAGTTTTTGACCTTATATTGAACCTCCCATCTGAAAATTTGAAAATTCTTAAAAAATTCGTCCAAAATCTTGAGGACCCCAATCTCTTGTTTTGTACGTTTTTTCCACGTGTCTTGACATCCAAAGTATCCCTGCAAAGTTTGGTGAAGATCTGAGTATGTAGTTTTTGACCTTATATGGAACCTCCTTTCTGAAAATTTGAGAATTCTTAAAAAATTCGTCCAAAATCTTGATGTCTCCAATCTCTTGTTTTGTACGTTTTTTCCACGTGTCTTGACATCCAATGTATCCATGCAAAGTTTGGTGAAGATCTGAGTATGTCGTTTTTGACCTTATCTGGAACCTCCCATCTGAAAATTTGAAAATTCTTAAAAAATTCGTCGAAAATCTTGATGTCTCCAATCTTTTGTTTTGTACGTTTTTTCCACGTGTCTTGACATGCAAAGTATCCCTGCAACGTTTGGTGAAGATCTGAGTATGTAGTTTTTGACCTTATCTGGAACCTCCTATCTGAAAATTTGAAAATTCTTCAAAAATTCGTCGAAAATCTTGATGTCTCCAATCTCTTGTTTTGTACGTTTTTTCCACGTGTCTCGACCTCCAATGGATCCCTGCAAAGTTTGGTGAAGATCTGAGTATGTCGTTTTTGACCTTATCTGGAACATCCTTTCTGAAAATTTGAAAATTCTTAAAAAATTCGTCGAAAATCTTGATGTCTCCAATCTCTTGTTTTGTACTTTTTTTCCACGTGTCTTGACATCCAATGTATCCCTGCAAAGTTTGGTGAAGATCTGAGTATGTAGTTTTTGACCTTATATGGAACCTCCTATCTGAAAATTTGAAAATTCTTAAAAAATTCGTCCAAAATCTTGATGTCTCCAATCTCTTGTTTTTTACGTTTTTTCCACGTGTCTCGACCTCCAATGGATCCCTGCAAAGTTTGGTGAAGATCTGAGTATGTCGTTTTTGACCTTATCTGGAACCTCCCATCTGAAAATTTGAAAATTCTTAAAAAATTCGTCGAAAATCTTGATGTCTCCGATCTCTTGTTTTGTACGTTTTTTCCACGTGTCTTGACATGCAAAGTATTCCTGCAAAGTTTGGTGAAGATCTGAGTATGTAGTTTTTGACCTTATCTGGAACCTCCTATCTGAAAATTTGAAAATTCTTAAAAAATTCGTCCAAAATCTTGATGTCTCCAATCTCTTGTTTTGTACGTTTTTTCCACGTGTCTTGATATCCAATGTATCCCTGCAAAGTTTGGTGAAGATCTGAGTATGTTGTTTTTGACCTTATCTGGAACATCCTTTCTGAAAATTTGAAAATTGTTAAAAAATTCGTCCAAAATCTTGATGTCTCCTATCTCTTGTTTTGTACGTTTTTTCCACGTGTCTTGACATCCAATGTATCCCTGCAAAGTTTGGTGAAGATCTGAGTATGTAGTTTTTGACCTTATCTGGAACCTCCCATCTGAAAATTTGAAAATTCTTAAAAAATTCGACCAAAATCTTGATGTCTCCAATCTTTTGTTTTGTACGTTTTTTCCACGTGTCTTGACACATAATGTATCCATGCAAAGTTTGGTGAAGATCTGAGTATGTAGTTTTTGACCTTATATGGAACCTCCTATCTGAAAATTTAAAAATTCTTAAAAAATTCGTCCAAAATCTTGATGTCTCCAATCTCTTGTTTTGTACGTTTTTTCCACGTGTCTTGACATCCAATGTATCCCTGCAAAGTTTGGTGAAGATCTGAGTATGTAGTTTTTGACCTTATCTGGAACCTCCCATCTGAAAATTTGAAAATTCTTAAAAAATTCGACCAAAATCTTGATGTCACCAATCTTTTGTTTTGTACGTTTTTTCCACGTGTCTTGACACATAATGTATCCATGCAAAGTTTGGTGAAGATCTGAGTATGTAGTTTTTGACCTTATATGGAACCTCCTATCTGAAAATTTGAAAATTCTTAAAAAATTCGTCCAAAATCTTGATGTCTCCAATCTCTTGTTTTGTACGTTTTTTCCACGTGTCTTGACATCCAATGTATCCCTGCAAAGTTTGGTGAAGATCTGAGTATGTTGTTTTTGACCTTATCTGGAACATCCTTTCTGAAAATTTGAAAAATGTTAAAAAATTCGTCCAAAATCTTGATGTCTCCTATCTCTTGTTTTGTACGTTTTTTCCACGTGTCTTGACATCCAATGTATCCCTGCAAAGTTTGGTGAAGATCTGAGTATGTAGTTTTTGACCTTATCTGGAACCTCCCATCTGAAAATTTGAAAATTCTTAAAAAATTCGACCAATATCTTGATGTCTCCAATCTCTTGTTTTGTACGTTTTTTCCACGTGTCTTGACACATAATGTATCCATGCAAAGTTTGGTGAAGATCTGAGTATGTAGTTTTTGACCTTATATGGAACCTCCTATCTGAAAATTTAAAAATTCTTAAAAAATTCGTCCAAAATCTTGATGTCTCCGATCTCTTGTTTTGTACGTTTTTTCCACGTGTCTTGACATGCAAAGTATTCCTGCAAAGTTTGGTGAAGATCTGACTATGTAGTTTTTGACCTCATCTGGAACCTCCTATCTGAAAATTTGAAAATTCTTTAAAAATTCGTCCAAACTATTGATGTCTCCAATCTCTTGTTTTGTACGTTTTTTCCACGTGTCTTGACATCCAATGTATCCGTGCAATGTTTGGTGAAGATCTGAGTATGTAGTTTTTGACCTTATCTGGAACCTCCCATCTGAAAATTTGAAAATTCCTAAAAAATCCGTCCAAAATCTTGATGACCCCAATCTCTTGTTTTGTACGTTTTTTCCACGTGTCTTGACATCCAATGTATCCCTGCAAAGTTTGGTGAAGATCTGAGTATGTAGTTTTTGACCTTATCTGGAACCTCCTATCTGAAAATTTGAAAATTCTTAAAAAATTCGTCCAAAATCTTGATGTCTCCAATCTCTTGTTTTGTACGTTTTTTCCACGTGTCTTGATATCCAATGTATCCCTGCAAAGTTTGGTGAAGATCTGAGTATGTCGTTTTTGACCTTATCTGGAACATCCTTTCGGAAAATTTGAAAATTGTTAAAAAATTCGTCCAAAATCTTGATGTCTCCTATCTCTTGTTTTGTACGTTTTTTCCACGTGTCTTGACATCCAATGTATCCCTGCAAAGTTTGGTGAAGATCTGAGTATGTAGTTTTTGACCTTATCTGGAACCTCCCATCTGAAAATTTGAAAATTCTTAAAAAATTCGACCAAAATCTTGATGTCTCCAATCTCTTGTTTTGTACGTTTTTTCCACGTGTCTTGACATGCAAAGTATTCCTGCAAAGTTTGGTGAAGATCTGAGTATGTAGTTTTTGACCTCATCTGGAACCTCCTATCTGAAAATTTGAAAATTCTTAAAAAATTCGTCCAAAATTTTGATGTCTCCAATCTCTTGTTTTGTACGTTTTTTCCACGTGTCTTGACATCCAATGTATCCCTGCAATGTTTGGTGAAGATCTGAGTATGTAGTTTTTGACCTTATCTGGAACCTCCCATCTGAAAATTTGAAAATTCCTAAAAAATCCGTCCAAAATCTTGATGACCCCAATCTCTTGTTTTGTACGTTTTTTCCACGTGTCTTGACATCCAATGTATCCCTGCAAAGTTTGGTGAAGATCTGAGTATGTAGTTTTTGACCTTATCTGGAACCTCCTATCTGAAAATTTGAAAATTCTTAAAAAATTCTTCCAAAATCTTGATGTCTCCAATCTCTTGTTTTGTACGTTTTTTCCACGTGTCTTGATATCCAATGTATCCGTGCAAAGTTTGGTGAAGATCTGAGTATGTCGTTTTTGACCTTATCTGGAACATCCTTTCTGAAAATTTGAAAATTGTTAAAAAATTCGTCCAAAATCTTGATGTCTCCAATCTCTTTTTTGTACGTTTTTTCCACGTGTCTTGACATCCAATGTATCCCTGCAAAGTTTGGTGAAGATCTGAGTATGTAGTTTTTGACCTTATCTGGAACCTCCCATCTGAAAATTTGAAAATTCTTAAAAAATTCGACCAAAATCTTGATGTCTCCAATCTTTTGTTTTGTACGTTTTTTCCACGTGTCTTGACACATAATGTATCCATGCAAAGTTTGGTGAAGATCTGAGTATGTAGTTTTTGACCTTATATGGAACCTCCTATCTGAAAATTTGAAAATTCTTAAAAAATTCGTCCAAAATCTTGATGTCTCCAATCTCTTGTTTTGTACGTTTTTTCCACGTGTCTTGACATCCAATGTATCCCTGCAAAGTTTGGTGAAGATCTGAGTATGTAGTTTTTGACCTTATCTGGAACCTCCCATCTGAAAATTTGAAAATTCCTAAAAAATCCGTGCAAAATCTTGATGACCCCAATCTCTTGTTTTGTACGTTTTTTCCACGTGTCTTGACATCCAATGTATCCATGCAAAGTTTGGTGAAGATCTGAGTATGTCGTTTTTGACCTTATCTGGAACCTCCCATCTGAAAATTTGAAAATTCTTAAAAAATTCGTCGAAAATCTTGATGTCTCCAATCTCTTGTTTTGTACGTTTTTTCCACGTGTCTCGACCTCCAATGTATCCCTGCAAAGTTTGGTGAAGATCTGAGTATGTCGTTTTTGACCTTATCTGGAACATCCTTTCTGAAAATTTGAAAATTCTTAAAAAATTCGTCGAAAATCTTGATGTCTCCAATCTCTTGTTTTGTACGTTTTTTCCACGTGTCTTGACATCCAATGTATCCCTGCAAAGTTTGGTGAAGATCTGAGTATGTAGTTTTTGACTTATATGGAACCTCCTTTCTGAAAATTTGAAAATTCTCAAAAAATTCGTCCATAATCTTGATGTCTCCAATCTCTTGTTTTGTACGTTTTTTCCACGTGTCTTGACATCCAATGTATCCCTGCAAAGTTTGGTGAAGATCTGAGTATGTAGTTTTTGACCTTATATGGAACCTCCTATCTGAAAATTTGAAAATTCTTAAAAAATTCGTCCAAAATCTTGATGTCACCAATCCTATGTTTTGTATGTTTTTTCCACGTGTCTTGACATCCAATGTATCCATGCAAAGTTTGGTGAAGATCTGAGTATGTCGTTTTTGACCTTATCTGGAACCTCCCATCTGAAAATTTGAAAATTCTTAAAAAATTCGTCGAAAATCTTGATGTCTCCGATCTCTTGTTTTGTACGTTTTTTCCACGTGTCTTGACATGCAAAGTATTCCTGCAAAGTTTGGTGAAGATCTGAGTATGTAGTTTTTGACCTCATCTGGAACCTCCTATCTGAAAATTTGAAAATTCTTCAAAAATTCGTCCAAAATTTTGATGTCTCCAATCTGTTGTTTTGTACGTTTTTTCCACGTGTCTTGACATCCAATGTATCCCTGCAATGTTTGGTGAAGATCTGAGTATGTAGTTTTTGACCTTATCTGGAACCTCCCATCTGAAAATTTGAAAATTCCTAAAAAATCCGTCCAAAATCTTGATGACCCCAATCTCTTGTTTTGTACGTTTTTTCCACGTGTCTTGACATCCAATGTATCCCTGCAAAGTTTGGTGAAGATCTGAGTATGTAGTTTTTGACCTTATCTGGAACCTCCTATCTGAAAATTTGAAAATTCTTAAAAAATTCGTCCAAAATCTTGATGTCTCCGATCTCTTGTTTTGTACGTTTTTTCCACGTGTCTTGACATGCAAAGTATTCCTGCAAAGTTTGGTGAAGATCTGACTATGTAGTTTTTGACCTCATCTGGAACCTCCTATCTGAAAATTTGAAAATTCTTTAAAAATTCGTCCAAAATATTGATGTCTCCAATCTCTTGTTTTGTACGTTTTTTCCACGTGTCTTGACATCCAATGTATCCCTGCAATGTTTGGTGAAGATCTGAGTATGTAGTTTTTGACCTTATCTGGAACCTCCCATCTGAAAATTTGAAAATTCCTAAAAAATCCGTCCAAAATCTTGATGACCCCAATCTCTTGTTTTGTACGTTTTTTCCACGTGTCTTGACATCCAATGTATCCCTGCAAAGTTTGGTGAAGATCTGAGTATGTAGTTTTTGACCTTATCTGGAACCTCCTATCTGAAAATTTGAAAATTCTTAAAAAATTCGTCCAAAATCTTGATGTCTCCAATCTCTTGTTTTGTACGTTTTTTCCACGTGTCTTGATATCCAATGTATCCCTGCAAAGTTTGGTGAAGATCTGAGTATGTCGTTTTTGACCTTATCTGGAACATCCTTTCTGAAAATTTGAAAATTGTTAAAAAAATCGTCCAAAATCTTGATATCTCCTATCTCTTGTTTTGTACGTTTTTTCCACGTGTCTTGACATCCAATGTATCCCTGCAAAGTTTGGTGAAGATCTGAGTATGTAGTTTTTGACCTTATCTGGAACCTCCCATCTGAAAATTTGAAAATTCTTAAAAAATTCGACCAAAATCTTGATGTCTCCAATCTCTTGTTTTGTACGTTTTTTCCACGTGTCTTGACATGCAAAGTATTCCTGCAAAGTTTGGTGAAGATCTGAGTATGTAGTTTTTGACCTCATCTGGAACCTCCTATCTGAAAATTTGAAAATTCTTAAAAAATTCGTCCAAAATTTTGATGTCTCCAATCTCTTGTTTTGTACGTTTTTTCCACGTGTCTTGACATCCAATGTATCCCTGCAATATTTGGTGAAGATCTGAGTATGTAGTTTTTGACCTTATCTGGAACCTCCCATCTGAAAATTTGAAAATTCCTAAAAAATCCGTCCAAAATCTTGATGACCCCAATCTCTTGTTTTGTACGTTTTTTCCACGTGTCTTGACATCCAATGTATCCCTGCAAAGTTTGGTGAAGATCTGAGTATGTAGTTTTTGACCTTATCTGGAACCTCCTATCTGAAAATTTGAAAATTCTTAAAAAATTCGTCCAAAATCTTGATGTCTCCAATCTCTTGTTTTGTACGTTTTTTCCACGTGTCTTGATATCCAATGTATCCCTGCAAAGTTTGGTGAAGATCTGAGTATGTCGTTTTTGACCTTATCTGGAACATCCTTTCTGAAAATTTGAAAATTGTTAAAAAATTCGTCCAAAATCTTGATATCTCCTATCTCTTGTTTTGTACGTTTTTTCCACGTGTCTTGACATCCAATGTATCCCTGCAAAGTTTGGTGAAGATCTGAGTATGTAGTTTTTGACCTTATCTGGAACCTCCCATCTGAAAATTTGAAAATTCTTAAAAAATTCGACCAAAATCTTGATGTCTCCAATCTCTTGTTTTGTACGTTTTTTCCACGTGTCTTGACATGCAAAGTATTCCTGCAAAGTTTGGTGAAGATCTGAGTATGTAGTTTTTGACCTCATCTGGAACCTCCTATCTGAAAATTTGAAAATTCTTAAAAAATTCGTCCAAAATTTTGATGTCTCCAATCTCTTGTTTTGTACGTTTTTTCCACGTGTCTTGACATCCAATGTATCCCTGCAATATTTGGTGAAGATCTGAGTATGTAGTTTTTGACCTTATCTGGAACCTCCCATCTGAAAATTTGAAAATTCCTAAAAAATCCGTCCAAAATCTTGATGACCCCAATCTCTTGTTTTGTACGTTTTTTCCACGTGTCTTGACATCCAATGTATCCCTGCAAAGTTTGGTGAAGATCTGAGTATGTAGTTTTTGACCTTATCTGGAACCTCCTATCTGAAAATTTGAAAATTCTTAAAAAATTCGTCCAAAATCTTGATGTCTCCAATCTCTTGTTTTGTACGTTTTTTCCACGTGTCTTGATATCCAATGTATCCCTGCAAAGTTTGGTGAAGATCTGAGTATGTCGTTTTTGACCTTATCTGGAACATCCTTTCTGAAAATTTGAAAATTGTTAAAAAATTCGTCCAAAATCTTGATGTCTCCAATCTCTTTTTTGTACGTTTTTTCCACGTGTCTTGACATCCAATGTATCCCTGCAAAGTTTGGTGAAGATCTGAGTATGTAGTTTTTGACCTTATCTGGAACCTCCCATCTGAAAATTTGAAAATTCCTAAAAAATCCGTCCAAAATCTTGATGACCCCAATCTCTTGTTTTGTACGTTTTTTCCACGTGTCTTGACATCCAATGTATCCCTGCAAAGTTTGGTGAAGATCTGAGTATGTAGTTTTTGACCTTATCTGGAACCTCCTATCTGAAAATTTGAAAATTCTTAAAAAATTCGTCCAAAATCTTGATGTCTCCAATCTCTTGTTTTGTACGTTTTTTCCACGTGTCTTGATATCCAATGTATCCGTGCAAAGTTTGGTGAAGATCTGAGTATGTCGTTTTTGACCTTATCTGGAACATCCTTTCTGAAAATTTGAAAATTGTTAAAAAATTCGTCCAAAATCTTGATGTCTCCAATCTCTTTTTTGTACGTTTTTTCCACGTGTCTTGACATCCAATGTATCCCTGCAAAGTTTGGTGAAGATCTGAGTATGTAGTTTTTGACCTTATCTGGAACCTCCCATCTGAAAATTTGAAAATTCTTAAAAAATTCGACCAAAATCTTGATGTCTCCAATCTTTTGTTTTGTACGTTTTTTCCACGTGTCTTGACACATAATGTATCCATGCAAAGTTTGGTGAAGATCTGAGTATGTAGTTTTTGACCTTATATGGAACCTCCTATCTGAAAATTTGAAAATTCTTAAAAAATTCGTCCAAAATCTTGATGTCTCCAATCTCTTGTTTTGTACGTTTTTTCCACGTGTCTTGACATCCAATGTATCCCTGCAAAGTTTGGTGAAGATCTGAGTATGTAGTTTTTGACCTTATCTGGAACCTCCCATCTGAAAATTTGAAAATTCCTAAAAAATCCGTCCAAAATCTTGATGACCCCAATCTCTTGTTTTGTACGTTTTTTCCACGTGTCTTGACATCCAATGTATCCATGCAAAGTTTGGTGAAGATCTGAGTATGTCGTTTTTGACCTTATCTGGAACCTCCCATCTGAAAATTTGAAAATTCTTAAAAAATTCGTCGAAAATCTTGATGTCTCCAATCTCTTGTTTTGTACGTTTTTTCCACGTGTCTCGACCTCCAATGTATCCCTGCAAAGTTTGGTGAAGATCTGAGTATGTCGTTTTTGACCTTATCTGGAACATCCTTTCTGAAAATTTGAAAATTCTTAAAAAATTCGTCGAAAATCTTGATGTCTCCAATCTCTTGTTTTGTACGTTTTTTCCACGTGTCTTGACATCCAATGTATCCCTGCAAAGTTTGGTGAAGATCTGAGTATGTAGTTTTTGACTTATATGGAACCTCCTTTCTGAAAATTTGAAAATTCTCAAAAAATTCGTCCATAATCTTGATGTCTCCAATCTCTTGTTTTGTACGTTTTTTCCACGTGTCTTGACATCCAATGTATCCCTGCAAAGTTTGGTGAAGATCTGAGTATGTAGTTTTTGACCTTATATGGAACCTCCTATCTGAAAATTTGAAAATTCTTAAAAAATTCGTCCAAAATCTTGATGTCACCAATCCTATGTTTTGTATGTTTTTTCCACGTGTCTTGACATCCAATGTATCCATGCAAAGTTTGGTGAAGATCTGAGTATGTCGTTTTTGACCTTATCTGGAACCTCCCATCTGAAAATTTGAAAATTCTTAAAAAATTCGTCGAAAATCTTGATGTCTCCGATCTCTTGTTTTGTACGTTTTTTCCACGTGTCTTGACATGCAAAGTATTCCTGCAAAGTTTGGTGAAGATCTGAGTATGTAGTTTTTGACCTCATCTGGAACCTCCTATCTGAAAATTTGAAAATTCTTCAAAAATTCGTCCAAAATTTTGATGTCTCCAATCTGTTGTTTTGTACGTTTTTTCCACGTGTCTTGACATCCAATGTATCCCTGCAATGTTTGGTGAAGATCTGAGTATGTAGTTTTTGACCTTATCTGGAACCTCCCATCTGAAAATTTGAAAATTCCTAAAAAATCCGTCCAAAATCTTGATGACCCCAATCTCTTGTTTTGTACGTTTTTTCCACGTGTCTTGACATCCAATGTATCCCTGCAAAGTTTGGTGAAGATCTGAGTATGTAGTTTTTGACCTTATCTGGAACCTCCTATCTGAAAATTTGAAAATTCTTAAAAAATTCGTCCAAAATCTTGATGTCTCCGATCTCTTGTTTTGTACGTTTTTTCCACGTGTCTTGACATGCAAAGTATTCCTGCAAAGTTTGGTGAAGATCTGACTATGTAGTTTTTGACCTCATCTGGAACCTCCTATCTGAAAATTTGAAAATTCTTTAAAAATTCGTCCAAAATATTGATGTCTCCAATCTCTTGTTTTGTACGTTTTTTCCACGTGTCTTGACATCCAATGTATCCCTGCAATGTTTGGTGAAGATCTGAGTATGTAGTTTTTGACCTTATCTGGAACCTCCCATCTGAAAATTTGAAAATTCCTAAAAAATCCGTCCAAAATCTTGATGACCCCAATCTCTTGTTTTGTACGTTTTTTCCACGTGTCTTGACATCCAATGTATCCCTGCAAAGTTTGGTGAAGATCTGAGTATGTAGTTTTTGACCTTATCTGGAACCTCCTATCTGAAAATTTGAAAATTCTTAAAAAATTCGTCCAAAATCTTGATGTCTCCAATCTCTTGTTTTGTACGTTTTTTCCACGTGTCTTGATATCCAATGTATCCCTGCAAAGTTTGGTGAAGATCTGAGTATGTCGTTTTTGACCTTATCTGGAACATCCTTTCTGAAAATTTGAAAATTGTTAAAAAATTCGTCCAAAATCTTGATATCTCCTATCTCTTGTTTTGTACGTTTTTTCCACGTGTCTTGACATCCAATGTATCCCTGCAAAGTTTGGTGAAGATCTGAGTATGTAGTTTTTGACCTTATCTGGAACCTCCCATCTGAAAATTTGAAAATTCTTAAAAAATTCGACCAAAATCTTGATGTCTCCAATCTCTTGTTTTGTACGTTTTTTCCACGTGTCTTGACATGCAAAGTATTCCTGCAAAGTTTGGTGAAGATCTGAGTATGTAGTTTTTGACCTCATCTGGAACCTCCTATCTGAAAATTTGAAAATTCTTAAAAAATTCGTCCAAAATTTTGATGTCTCCAATCTCTTGTTTTGTACGTTTTTTCCACGTGTCTTGACATCCAATGTATCCCTGCAATATTTGGTGAAGATCTGAGTATGTAGTTTTTGACCTTATCTGGAACCTCCCATCTGAAAATTTGAAAATTCCTAAAAAATCCGTCCAAAATCTTGATGACCCCAATCTCTTGTTTTGTACGTTTTTTCCACGTGTCTTGACATCCAATGTATCCCTGCAAAGTTTGGTGAAGATCTGAGTATGTAGTTTTTGACCTTATCTGGAACCTCCTATCTGAAAATTTGAAAATTCTTAAAAAATTCGTCCAAAATCTTGATGTCTCCAATCTCTTGTTTTGTACGTTTTTTCCACGTGTCTTGATATCCAATGTATCCCTGCAAAGTTTGGTGAAGATCTGAGTATGTCGTTTTTGACCTTATCTGGAACATCCTTTCTGAAAATTTGAAAATTGTTAAAAAATTCGTCCAAAATCTTGATGTCTCCAATCTCTTTTTTGTACGTTTTTTCCACGTGTCTTGACATCCAATGTATCCCTGCAAAGTTTGGTGAAGATCTGAGTATGTAGTTTTTGACCTTATCTGGAACCTCCCATCTGAAAATTTGAAAATTCTTAAAAAATTCGACCAAAATCTTGATGTCTCCAATCTTTTGTTTTGTACGTTTTTTCCACGTGTCTTGACACATAATGTATCCATGCAAAGTTTGGTGAAGATCTGAGTATGTAGTTTTTGACCTTATATGGAACCTCCTATCTGAAAATTTGAAAATTCTTAAAAAATTCGTCCAAAATCTTGATGTCTCCAATCTCTTGTTTTGTACGTTTTTTCCACGTGTCTTGACATCCAATGTATCCCTGCAAAGTTTGGTGAAGATCTGAGTATGTAGTTTTTGACCTTATCTGGAACCTCCCATCTGAAAATTTGAAAATTCCTAAAAAATCCGTGCAAAATCTTGATGACCCCAATCTCTTGTTTTGTACGTTTTTTCCACGTGTCTTGACATCCAATGTATCCATGCAAAGTTTGGTGAAGATCTGAGTATGTCGTTTTTGACCTTATCTGGAACCTCCCATCTGAAAATTTGAAAATTCTTAAAAAATTCGTCGAAAATCTTGATGTCTCCAATCTCTTGTTTTGTACGTTTTTTCCACGTGTCTTGACATGCAAAGTATCCCTGCAACGTTTGGTGAAGATCTGAGTATGTAGTTTTTGACCTTATCTGGAACCTCCTATCTGAAAATTTGAAAATTCTTCAAAAATTCGTCGAAAATCTTGATGTCTCCAATCTCTTGTTTTGTACGTTTTTTCCACGTGTCTTGACATCCAATGTATCCCTGCAATGTTTGGTGGAGATCTGAGTATGTAGTTTTTGACCTTATCTGGGACCTCCTATCAGAAAATTTGAAAATTCTTCAAAAATTCGTCCAAAATCTTGATGTCTCCAATCTCTTGTTTTGTACGTTTTTTCCACGTGTCTCGACCTCCAATGTATCCCTGCAAAGTTTGGTGAAGATCTGAGTATGTCGTTTTTGACCTTATCTGGAACATCCTTTCTGAAAATTTGAAAATTCTTAAAAAATTCGTCGAAAATCTTGATGTCTCCAATCTCTTGTTTTGTACGTTTTTTCCACGTGTCTTGACATCCAATGTATCCCTGCAAAGTTTGGTGAAGATCTGAGTATGTAGTTTTTGACCTTATATGGAACCTCCTTTCTGAAAATTTGAAAATTCTCAAAAAATTCGTCCATAATCTTGATGTCTCCAATCTCTTGTTTTGTACGTTTTTTCCACGTGTCTTGACATCCAATGAATCCCTGCAAAGTTTGGTGAAGATCTGAGTATGTAGTTTTTGACCTTATATGGAACCTCCTATCTGAAAATTTGAAAATTCTTAAAAAATTCGTCCAAAATCTTGATGTCACCAATCCTATGCTTTGTATGTTTTTTCCACGTGTCTTGACATCCAATGTATCCATGCAAAGTTTGGTGAAGATCTGAGTATGTCGTTTTTGACCTTATCTGGAACCTCCCATCTGAAAATTTGAAAATTCTTAAAAAATTCGTCGAAAATCTTGATGTCTCCGATCTCTTGTTTTGTACGTTTTTTCCACGTGTCTTGACATGCAAAGTATTCCTGCAAAGTTTGGTGAAGATCTGAGTATGTAGTTTTTGACCTCATCTGGAACCTCCTATCTGAAAATTTGAAAATTCTTAAAAAATTCGTCCAAAATTTTGATGTCTCCAATCTCTTGTTTTGTACGTTTTTTCCACGTGTCTTGACATCCAATGTATCCCTGCAATGTTTGGTGAAGATCTGAGTATGTAGTTTTTGACCTTATCTGGAACCTCCCATCTGAAAATTTGAAAATTCCTAAAAAATCCGTCCAAAATCTTGATGACACCAATCTCTTGTTTTGTACGTTTTTTCCACGTGTCTTGACATCCAATGTATCTATGCAAAGTTTGGTGAAGATCTGAGTATGTAGTTTTTGAACTTATCTGGAACCTCCTATCTGAAAATTTGAAAATTCTTAAAAAATTCGTCCAAAATCTTGATGTCTCCAATCTCTTGTTTTGTACGTTTTTTCCACGTGTCTTGATATTCAATGTATCCCTGCAAAGTTTGGTGAAGATCTGAGTATGTCGTTTTTGACCTTATCTGGAACATCCTTTCTGAAAATTTGAAAATTGTTAAAAAATTCGTCCAAAATCTTGATGTCTCCAATCTCTTTTTTGTACGTTTTTTCCACGTGTCTTGACATCCAATGTATCCCTGCAAAGTTTGGTGAAGATCTGAGTATGTAGTTTTTGACCTTATCTGGAACCTCCCATCTGAAAATTTGAAAATTCTTAAAAAATTCGACCAAAATCTTGATGTCTCCAATCTTTTGTTTTGTACGTTTTTTCCACGTGTCTTGACACATAATGTATCCATGCAAAGTTTGGTGAAGATCTGAGTATGTAGTTTTTGACCTTATATGGAACCTCCTATCTGAAAATTTGAAAATTCTTAAAAAATTCGTCCAAAACCTTGATGTCTCCAATCTCTTGTTTTGTACGTTTTTTCCACGTGTCTTGACATCCAATGTATCCCTGCAAAGTTTGGTGAAGATCTGAGTATGTCGTTTTTGACCTTATCTGGAACCTCCCATCTGAAAATTTGAAAATTCCTAAAAAATCCGTGCAAAATCTTGATGACCCCAATCTCTTGTTTTGTACGTTTTTTCCACGTGTCTTGACATCCAATGTATTCCTGCAATGTTTGGTGAAGATCTGAGTATGTAGTTTTTGACCTTATAAGGAACCTCCTATCTGAAAATTTGAAAATTCTTAAAAAATTCGACCAAAATCTTGATGTTCCGAATCCTATGTTTTGTATGTTTTTTCCACGTGTCTTGACATCCAATGTATCCATGCAAAGTTTGGTGAAGATCTGAGTATGTAGTTTTTGACCTTATATTGAACCTCCCATCTGAAAATTTGAAAATTCTTAAAAAATTCGTCCAAAATCTTGATGACACCAATCTCTTGTTTTGTACGTTTTTTCCACGTGTCTTGACATCCAAAGTATCCCTGCAAAGTTTGGTGAAGATCTGAGTATGTAGTTTTTGACCTTATATGGAACCTCCTTTCTGAAAATTTGAGAATTCTTAAAAAATTCGTCCAAAATCTTGATGTCTCCAATCTCTTGTTTTGTACGTTTTTTCCACGTGTCTTGACATCCAATGTATCCATGCAAAGTTTGGTGAAGATCTGAGTATGTCGTTTTTGACCTTATCTGGAACCTCCCATCTGAAAATTTGAAAATTCTTAAAAAATTCGTCGAAAATCTTGATGTCTCCAATCTTTTGTTTTGTACGTTTTTTCCACGTGTCTTGACATGCAATGTATTCCTGCAATGTTTGGTGGAGATCTGAGTATGTAGTTTTAGACCTTATCTGGAACCTCCTATCTGAAAATTTGAAAATTCTTCAAAAATTCGTCCAAAATCTTGATGTCTCCAATCTCTTGTTTTGTACGTTTTTTCCACGTGTCTCGACCTCCAATGGATCCCTGCAAAGTTTGGTGAAGATCTGAGTATGTCGTTTTTGACCTTATCTGGAACATCCTTTCTGAAAATTTGAAAATTCTTAAAAAATTCGTCGAAAATCTTGATGTCTCCAATCTCTTGTTTTGTACGTTTTTTTCCACGTGTCTTGACATCCAATGTATCCCTGCAAAGTTTGGTGAAGATCTGAGTATGTAGTTTTTGACCTTATATGGAACCTCCTATCTGAAAATTTGAAAATTCTTAAAAAATTCGTCCAAAATCTTGATGTCTCCAATCTCTTGTTTTGTACGTTTTTTCCACGTGTCTCGACTTCCAATGGATCCCTGCAAAGTTTGGTGAAGATCTGAGTATGTCGTTTTTGACCTTATCTGGAACCTCCCATCTGAAAATTTGAAAATTCTTAAAAAATTCGTCCAAAATCTTGATGTCTCCAATCTCTTGTTTTGTACGTTTTTTCCACGTGTCTTGATATCCAATGTATCCCTGCAAAGTTTGGTGAAGATCTGAGTATGTTGTTTTTGACCTTATCTGGAACATCCTTTCTGAAAATTTGAAAATTCTTCAAAAATTCGTCGAAAATCTTGATGTCTCCAATCTCTTGTTTTGTACGTTTTTTCCACGTGTCTTGACATCCAATGTATTCCTGCAATGTTTGGTGGAGATCTGAGTATGTAGTTTTAGACCTTATCTGGAACCTCCTATCTGAAAATTTGAAAATTCTTCAAAAATTCGTCCAAAATCTTGATGTCTCCAATCTCTTGTTTTGTACGTTTTTTCCACGTGTCTCGACCTCCAATGGATCCCTGCAAAGTTTGGTGAAGATCTGAGTATGTCGTTTTTTACCTTATCTGGAACATCCTTTCTGAAAATTTGAAAATTCTTAAAAAATTCGTCGAAAATCTTGATGTCTCCAATCTCTTGTTTTGTACGTTTTTTCCACGTGTCTTGACATCCAATGTATCCCTGCAAAGTTTGGTGAAGATCTGAGTATGTAGTTTTTGACCTTATATGGAACCTCCTATCTGAAAATTTGAAAATTCTTCAAAAATTCGTCCAAAATCTTGATGTCTCCAATCTCTTGTTTTGTACGTTTTTTCCACGTGTCTCGACCTCCAATGGATCCCTGCAAAGTTTGGTGAAGATCTGAGTATGTCGTTTTTGACCTTATCTGGAACCTCCCATCTGAAAATTTGAAAATTCTTAAAAAATTCGTCGAAAATCTTGATGTCTCCGATCTCTTGTTTTGTACGTTTTTTCCACGTGTCTTGACATGCAAAGTATTCCTGCAAAGTTTGGTGAAGATCTGAGTATGTAGTTTTTGACCTCATCTGGAACCTCCTATCTGAAAATTTGAAAATTCTTAAAAAATTCGTCCAAAATCTTGATGTCTCCAATCTATTCTTTTGTACGTTTTTTCCACGTGTCTTGACATCCAATGTATCCCTGCAATGTTTGGTGAAGATCTGAGTATGTAGTTTTTGACCTTATCTGGAACCTCCCATCTGAAAATTTGAAAATTCCTAAAAAATCCGTCCAAATTCTTGATGACCCCAATCTCTTGTTTTGTACTTTTTTTCCACGTGTCTTGACATCCAATGTATCCCTGCAAAGTTTGGTGAAGATCTGAGTATGTAGTTTTTGATCTTATCTGGAACATCCTTTCTGAAAATTTGAAAATTGTTAAAAAATTCGTCCAAAATCTTGATGTCTCCTATCTCTTGTTTTATACGTTTTTTCCACGTGTCTTGACATCCAATGTATCCCTGCAAAGTTTGGTGAAGATCTGAGTATGTAGTTTTTGACCTTATCTGGAACCTCCCATCTGAAAATTTGAAAATTCTTAAAAAATTCGACCAATATCTTGATGTCTCCAATCTCTTGTTTTGTACGTTTTTTCCACGTGTCTTGACACATAATGTATCCATGCAAAGTTTGGTGAAGATCTGAGTATGTAGTTTTTGACCTTATATGGAACCTCCTATCTGAAAATTTAAAAATTCTTAAAAAATTCGTCCAAAATCTTGATGTCTCCAATCTCTTGTTTTGTACGTTTTTTCCACGTGTCTTGACATCCAATGTATCCCTGCAAAGTTTGGTGAAGATCTGAGTATGTAGTTTTTGACCTTATCTGGAACCTCCCATCTGAAAATTTGAAAATTCTTAAAAAATTCGACCAAAATCTTGATGTCTCCAATCTTTTGTTTTGTACGTTTTTTCCACGTGTCTTGACACATAATGTATCCATGCAAAGTTTGGTGAAGATCTGAGTATGTAGTTTTTGACCTTATATGGAACCTCCTATCTGAAAATTTGAAAATTCTTAAAAAATTCGTCCAAAATCTTGATGTCTCCAATCTCTTGTTTTGTACGTTTTTTCCACGTGTCTTGACATCCAATGTATCCCTGCAAAGTTTGGTGAAGATCTGAGTATGTAGTTTTTGACCTTATCTGGAACCTCCCATCTGAAAATTTGAAAATTCCTAAAAAATCCGTGCAAAATCTTGATGACCCCAATCTCTTGTTTTGTACGTTTTTTCCACGTGTCTTGACATCCAATGTATTCCTGCAATGTTTGGTGAAGATCTGAGTATGTAGTTTTTGACCTTATATGGAACCTCCTATCTGAAAATTTGAAAATTCTTAAAAAATTCGACCAAAATCTTGATGTTCCGAATCCTATGTTTTGTATGTTTTTTCCACGTGTCTTGACATCCAATGTATCCATGCAAAGTTTGGTGAAGATCTGAGTATGTAGTTTTTGACCTTATATTGAACCTCCCATCTGAAAATTTGAAAATTCTTAAAAAATTCGTCCAAAATCTTGATGACCCCAATCTCTTGTTTTGTACGTTTTTTCCACGTGTCTTGACATCCAAAGTAACCCTGCAAAGTTTGGTGAAGATCTGAGTATGTAGTTTTTGACCTTATATGGAACCTCCTTTCTGAAAATTTGAGAATTCTTAAAAAATTCGTCCAAAATCTTGATGTCTCCAATCTCTTGTTTTGTACGTTTTTTCCACGTGTCTTGACATCCAATGTATCCATGCAAAGTTTGGTGAAGATCTGAGTATGTCGTTTTTGACCTTATCTGGAACCTCCCATCTGAAAATTTGAAAATTCTTAAAAAATTCGTCGAAAATCTTGATGTCTCCAATCTTTTGTTTTGTACGTTTTTTCCACGTGTCTTGACATGCAAAGTATCCCTGCAACGTTTGGTGAAGATCTGAGTATGTAGTTTTTGACCTTATCTGGAACCTCCTATCTGAAAATTTGAAAATTCTTCAAAAATTCGTCGAAAATCTTGATGTCTCCAATCTCTTGTTTTGTACGTTTTTTCCACGTGTCTTGACATCCAATGTATTCCTGCAATGTTTGGTGGAGATCTGAGTATGTAGTTTTAGACCTTATCTGGAACCTCCTATCTGAAAATTTGAAAATTCTTCAAAAATTCGTCCAAAATCTTGATGTCTCCAATCTCTTGTTTTGTACGTTTTTTCCACGTGTCTCGACCTCCAATGGATCCCTGCAAAGTTTGGTGAAGATCTGAGTATGTCGTTTTTGACCTTATCTGGAACATCCTTTCTGAAAATTTGAAAATTCTTAAAAAATTCGTCGAAAATCTTGATGTCTCCAATCTCTTGTTTTGTACGTTTTTTCCACGTGTCTTGACATCCAATGTATCCCTGCAAAGTTTGGTGAAGATCTGAGTATGTAGTTTTTGACCTTATATGGAACCTCCTATCTGAAAATTTGAAAATTCTTAAAAAATTCGTCCAAAATCTTGATGTCTCCAATCTCTTGTTTTGTACGTTTTTTCCACGTGTCTCGACCTCCAATGGATCCCTGCAAAGTTTGGTGAAGATCTGAGTATGTCGTTTTTGACCTTATCTGGAACCTCCCATCTGAAAATTTGAAAATTCTTAAAAAATTCGTCGAAAATCTTGATGTCTCCGATCTCTTGTTTTGTACGTTTTTTCCACGTGTCTTGACATGCAAAGTATTCCTGCAAAGTTTGGTGAAGATCTGAGTATGTAGTTTTTGACCTCATCTGGAACCTCCTATCTGAAAATTTGAAAATTCTTAAAAAATTCGTCCAAAATCTTGATGTCTCCAATCTCTTGTTTTGTACGTTTTTTCCACGTGTCTTGACATCCAATGTATCCCTGCAATGTTTGGTGAAGATCTGAGTATGTAGTTTTTGACCTTATCTGGAACCTCCCATCTGAAAATTTGAAAATTCCTAAAAAATCCGTCCAAAATCTTGATGACCCCAAATCTCTTGTTTTGTACTTTTTTTCCACGTGTCTCGACCTAAAATGTATCCCTGCAAAGTTTGGTGAAGATCTGAGTATGTAGTTTTTGACCTTATATGGAACCTCCTATCTGAAAATTTGAAAATTCTTAAAAAATTCGTCCAAAATCTTGATGTCACCAATCCTATGTTTTGTATGTTTTTTCCACGTGTCTTGACATCCAATGTATCCATGCAAAGTTTGGTGAAGATCTGAGTATGTCGTTTTTTACCTTATCTGGAACCTCCCATCTGAAAATTTGAAAATTCTTAAAAAATTCGTCGAAAATCTTGATGTCTCCGATCTCTTGTTTTGTACGTTTTTTCCACGTGTCTTGACATGCAAAGTATTCCTGCAAAGTTTGGTGAAGATCTGACTATGTAGTTTTTGACCTCATCTGGAACCTCCTATCTGAAAATTTGAAAATTCTTAAAAAATTCGTCCAAAATTTTGATGTCTCCAATCTCTTGTTTTGTACGTTTTTTCCACGTTTCTTGACATCCAATGTATCCCTGCAAAGTTTGGTGAAGATCTGAGTATGTAGTTTTTGACCTTATCTGGAACCTCCTATCTGAAAATTTGAAAATTCTTAAAAAATTCGTCCAAAATCTTGATGTCTCCAATCTCTTGTTTTGTACGTTTTTTCCACGTGTCTTGATATCCAATGTATCCCTGCAAAGTTTGGTGAAGATCTGAGTATGTCGTTTTTGACCTTATCTGGAACATCCTTTCTGAAAATTTGAAAATTGTTAAAAAATTCGTCCAAAATCTTGATGTCTCCAATCTCTTTTTTGTACGTTTTTTCCACGTGTCTTGACATCCAATGTATCCCTGCAAAGTTTGGTGAAGATCTGAGTATGTAGTTTTTGACATTATCTGGAACCTCCCATCTGAAAATTTGAAAATTCTTAAAAAATTCGACCAAAATCTTGATGTCTCCAATCTTTTGTTTTGTACGTTTTTTCCACGTGTCTTGACACATAATTTATCCATGCAAAGTTTGGTGAAGATCTGAGTATGTAGTTTTTGACCTTATATGGAACCTCCTATCTGAAAATTTGAAAATTCTTAAAAAATTCGTCCAAAATCTTGATGTCTCCAATCTCTTGTTTTGTACGTTTTTTCCACGTGTCTTGACATCCAATGTATCCCTGCAAAGTTTGGTGAAGATCTGAGTATGTAGTTTTTGACCTTATCTGGAACCTCCCATCTGAAAATTTGAAAATTCCTAAAAAATCCGTGCAAAATCTTGATGACCCCAATCTCTTGTTTTGTACGTTTTTTCCACGTGTCTTGACATCCAATGTATCCATGCAAAGTTTGGTGAAGATCTGAGTATGTCGTTTTTGACCTTATCTGGAACCTCCCATCTGAAAATTTGAAAATTCTTAAAAAATTCGTCGAAAATCTTGATGTCTCCAATCTCTTGTTTTGTACGTTTTTTCCACGTGTCTTGACATCCAATGTATCCCTGCAAAGTTTGGTGAAGATCTGAGTATGTAGTTTTTGACCTTATATGGAACCTCCTATCTGAAAATTTGAAAATTCTTAAAAAATTCGTCCAAAATCTTGATGTCTCCAATCTCTTGTTTTGTACGTTTTTTCCACGTGTCTCGACCTCCAATGGATCCCTGCAAAGTTTGGTGAAGATCTGAGTATGTCGTTTTTGACCTTATCTGGAACCTCCCATCTGAAAATTTGAAAATTCTTAAAAAATTCGTCGAAAATCTTGATGTCTCCGATCTCTTGTTTTGTACGTTTTTTCCACGTGTCTTGACATGCAAAGTATTCCTGCAAAGTTTGGTGAAGATCTGAGTATGTAGTTTTTGACCTCATCTGGAACCTCCTATCTGAAAATTTGAAAATTCTTAAAAAATTCGTCCAAAATCTTGATGTCTCCAATCTCTTGTTTTGTACGTTTTTTCCACGTGTCTTGACATCCAATGTATCCCTGCAATGTTTGGTGAAGATCTGAGTATGTAGTTTTTGACCTTATCTGGAACCTCCCATCTGAAAATTTGAAAATTCCTAAAAAATCCGTCCAAAATCTTGATGACCCCAAATCTCTTGTTTTGTACTTTTTTTCCACGTGTCTCGACCTCCAATGTATCCCTGCAAAGTTTGGTGAAGATCTGAGTATGTAGTTTTTGACCTTATATGGAACCTCCTATCTGAAAATTTGAAAATTCTTAAAAAATTCGTCCAAAATCTTGATGTCACCAATCCTATGTTTTGTATGTTTTTTCCACGTGTCTTGACATCCAATGTATCCATGCAAAGTTTGGTGAAGATCTGAGTATGTCGTTTTTGACCTTATCTGGAACCTCCCATCTGAAAATTTGAAAATTCTTAAAAAATTCGTCGAAAATCTTGATGTCTCCGATCTCTTGTTTTGTACGTTTTTTCCACGTGTCTTGACATGCAAAGTATTCCTGCAAAGTTTGGTGAAGATCTGACTATGTAGTTTTTGACCTCATCTGGAACCTCCTATCTGAAAATTTGAAAATTCTTAAAAAATTCGTCCAAAATTTTGATGTCTCCAATCTCTTGTTTTGTACGTTTTTTCCACGTTTCTTGACATCCAATGTATCCCTGCAAAGTTTGGTGAAGATCTGAGTATGTAGTTTTTGACCTTATCTGGAACCTCCTATCTGAAAATTTGAAAATTCTTAAAAAATTCGTCCAAAATCTTGATGTCTCCAATCTCTTGTTTTGTACGTTTTTTCCACGTGTCTTGATATCCAATGTATCCCTGCAAAGTTTGGTGAAGATCTGAGTATGTCGTTTTTGACCTTATCTGGAACATCCTTTCTGAAAATTTGAAAATTGTTAAAAAATTCGTCCAAAATCTTGATGTCTCCAATCTCTTTTTTGTACGTTTTTTCCACGTGTCTTGACATCCAATGTATCCCTGCAAAGTTTGGTGAAGATCTGAGTATGTAGTTTTTGACATTATCTGGAACCTCCCATCTGAAAATTTGAAAATTCTTAAAAAATTCGACCAAAATCTTGATGTCTCCAATCTTTTGTTTTGTACGTTTTTTCCACGTGTCTTGACACATAATTTATCCATGCAAAGTTTGGTGAAGATCTGAGTATGTAGTTTTTGACCTTATATGGAACCTCTTATCTGAAAATTTGAAAATTCTTAAAAAATTAGTCCAAAATCTTGATGTCTCCAATCTCTTGTTTTGTACGTTTTTTCCACGTGTCTTGACATCCAATGTATCCCTGCAAAGTTTGGTGAAGATCTGAGTATGTAGTTTTTGACCTTATCTGGAACCTCCCATCTGAAAATTTGAAAATTCCTAAAAAATCCGTGCAAAATCTTGATGACCCCAATCTCTTGTTTTGTACGTTTTTTCCACGTGTCTTGACATCCAATGTATCCATGCAAAGTTTGGTGAAGATCTGAGTATGTCGTTTTTGACCTTATCTGGAACCTCCCATCTGAAAATTTGAAAATTCTTAAAAAATTCGTCGAAAATCTTGATGTCTCCAATCTCTTGTTTTGTACGTTTTTTCCACGTGTCTTGACATGCAAAGTATCCCTGCAACGTTTGGTGAAGATCTGAGTATGTAGTTTTTGACCTTATCTGGAACCTCCTATCTGAAAATTTGAAAATTCTTCAAAAATTCGTCGAAAATCTTGATGTCTCCAATCTCTTGTTTTGTACGTTTTTTCCACGTGTCTTGACATCCAATGTATCCCTGCAATGTTTGGTGGAGATCTGAGTATGTAGTTTTTGACCTTATCTGGGACCTCCTATCAGAAAATTTGAAAATTCTTCAAAAATTCGTCCAAAATCTTGATGTCTCCAATCTCTTGTTTTGTACGTTTTTTCCACGTGTCTCGACCTCCAATGTATCCCTGCAAAGTTTGGTGAAGATCTGAGTATGTCGTTTTTGACCTTATCTGGAACATCCTTTCTGAAAATTTGAAAATTCTTAAAAAAATTCGTCGAAAATCTTGATGTCTCCAATCTCTTGTTTTGTACGTTTTTTCCACGTGTCTTGACATCCAATGTATCCCTGCAAAGTTTGGTGAAGATCTGAGTATGTAGTTTTTGACCTTATATGGAACCTCCTTTCTGAAAATTTGAAAATTCTCAAAAAATTCGTCCATAATCTTGATGTCTCCAATCTCTTGTTTTGTACGTTTTTTCCACGTGTCTTGACATCCAATGTATCCCTGCAAAGTTTGGTGAAGATCTGAGTATGTAGTTTTTGACCTTATCTGGAACCTCCTATCTGAAAATTTGAAAATTCTTAAAAAATTCGTCCAAAATCTTGATGTCTCCAATCTCTTGTTTTGTACGTTTTTTCCACGTGTCTTGACATCCAATGTATCCCTGCAAAGTTTGGTGAAGATCTGAGTATGTAGTTTTTGACCTTATCTGGAACCTCCCATCTGAAAATTTGAAAATTCCTAAAAAATCCGTGCAAAATCTTGATGACCCCAATCTCTTGTTTTGTACGTTTTTTCCACGTGTCTTGACATCCAATGTATCCATGCAAAGTTTGGTGAAGATCTGAGTATGTCGTTTTTGACCTTATCTGGAACCTCCCATCTGAAAATTTGAAAATTCTTAAAAAATTCGTCGAAAATCTTGATGTCTCCAATCTCTTGTTTTGTACGTTTTTTCCACGTGTCTTGACATGCAAAGTATCCCTGCAACGTTTGGTGAAGATCTGAGTATGTAGTTTTTGACCTTATCTGGAACCTCCCATCTGAAAATTTGAAAATTCCTAAAAAATCCGTCCAAAATCTTGATGACCCCAATCTCTTGTTTTGTACGTTTTTTCCACGTGTCTTGACATCCAATGTATCCCTGCAAAGTTTGGTGAAGATCTGAGTATGTAGTTTTTGACCTTATCTGGAACCTCCTATCTGAAAATTTGAAAATTCTTAAAAAATTCGTCCAAAATCTTGATGTCTCCTATCTCTTGTTTTGTACGTTTTTTCCACGTGTCTTGACATCCAATGTATCCCTGCAAAGTTTGGTGAAGATCTGAGTATGTAGTTTTTGACCTTATCTGGAACCTCCCATCTGAAAATTTGAAAATTCTTAAAAAATTCGACCAATATCTTGATGTCTCCAATCTCTTGTTTTGTACGTTTTTTCCACGTGTCTTGACACATAATGTATCCATGCAAAGTTTGGTGAAGATCTGAGTATGTAGTTTTTGACCTTATATGGAACCTCCTATCTGAAAATTTAAAAATTCTTAAAAAATTCGTCCAAAATCTTGATGTCTCCAATCTCTTGTTTTGTACGTTTTTTCCACGTGTCTTGACATCCAATGTATCCCTGCAAAGTTTGGTGAAGATCTGAGTATGTAGTTTTTGACCTTATCTGGAACCTCCCATCTGAAAATTTGAAAATTCTTAAAAAATTCGACCAAAATCTTGATGTCTCCAATCTTTTGTTTTGTACGTTTTTTCCACGTGTCTTGACACATAATGTATCCATGCAAAGTTTGGTGAAGATCTGAGTATGTAGTTTTTGACCTTATATGGAACCTCCTATCTGAAAATTTGAAAATTCTTAAAAAATTCGTCCAAAATCTTGATGTCTCCAATCTCTTGTTTTGTACGTTTTTTCCACGTGTCTTGACATCCAATGTATCCCTGCAAAGTTTGGTGAAGATCTGAGTATGTAGTTTTTGACCTTATCTGGAACCTCCCATCTGAAAATTTGAAAATTCCTAAAAAATCCGTGCAAAATCTTGATGACCCCAATCTCTTGTTTTGTACGTTTTTTCCACGTGTCTTGACATCCAATGTATTCCTGCAATGTTTGGTGAAGATCTGAGTATGTAGTTTTTGACCTTATATGGAACCTCCTATCTGAAAATTTGAAAATTCTTAAAAAATTCGACCAAAATCTTGATGTTCCGAATCCTATGTTTTGTATGTTTTTTCCACGTGTCTTGACATCCAATGTATCCATGCAAAGTTTGGTGAAGATCTGAGTATGTAGTTTTTGACCTTATATTGAACCTCCCATCTGAAAATTTGAAAATTCTTAAAAAATTCGTCCAAAATCTTGATGACCCCAATCTCTTGTTTTGTACGTTTTTTCCACGTGTCTTGACATCCAAAGTAACCCTGCAAAGTTTGGTGAAGATCTGAGTATGTAGTTTTTGACCTTATATGGAACCTCCTTTCTGAAAATTTGAGAATTCTTAAAAAATTCGTCCAAAATCTTGATGTCTCCAATCTCTTGTTTTGTACGTTTTTTCCACGTGTCTTGACATCCAATGTATCCATGCAAAGTTTGGTGAAGATCTGAGTATGTCGTTTTTGACCTTATCTGGAACCTCCCATCTGAAAATTTGAAAATTCTTAAAAAATTCGTCGAAAATCTTGATGTCTCCAATCTTTTGTTTTGTACGTTTTTTCCACGTGTCTTGACATGCAAAGTATCCCTGCAACGTTTGGTGAAGATCTGAGTATGTAGTTTTTGACCTTATCTGGAACCTCCTATCTGAAAATTTGAAAATTCTTCAAAAATTCGTCGAAAATCTTGATGTCTCCAATCTCTTGTTTTGTACGTTTTTTCCACGTGTCTTGACATCCAATGTATTCCTGCAATGTTTGGTGGAGATCTGAGTATGTAGTTTTAGACCTTATCTGGAACCTCCTATCTGAAAATTTGAAAATTCTTCAAAAATTCGTCCAAAATCTTGATGTCTCCAATCTCTTGTTTTGTACGTTTTTTCCACGTGTCTCGACCTCCAATGGATCCCTGCAAAGTTTGGTGAAGATCTGAGTATGTCGTTTTTGACCTTATCTGGAACATCCTTTCTGAAAATTTGAAAATTCTTAAAAAATTCGTCGAAAATCTTGATGTCTCCAATCTCTTGTTTTGTACGTTTTTTCCACGTGTCTTGACATCCAATGTATCCCTGCAAAGTTTGGTGAAGATCTGAGTATGTAGTTTTTGACCTTATATGGAACCTCCTATCTGAAAATTTGAAAATTCTTAAAAAATTCGTCCAAAATCTTGATGTCTCCAATCTCTTGTTTTGTACGTTTTTTCCACGTGTCTCGACCTCCAATGGATCCCTGCAAAGTTTGGTGAAGATCTGAGTATGTCGTTTTTGACCTTATCTGGAACCTCCCATCTGAAAATTTGAAAATTCTTAAAAAATTCGTCGAAAATCTTGATGTCTCCGATCTCTTGTTTTGTACGTTTTTTCCACGTGTCTTGACATGCAAAGTATTCCTGCAAAGTTTGGTGAAGATCTGAGTATGTAGTTTTTGACCTCATCTGGAACCTCCTATCTGAAAATTTGAAAATTCTTAAAAAATTCGTCCAAAATCTTGATGTCTCCAATCTCTTGTTTTGTACGTTTTTTCCACGTGTCTTGACATCCAATGTATCCCTGCAATGTTTGGTGAAGATCTGAGTATGTAGTTTTTGACCTTATCTGGAACCTCCCATCTGAAAATTTGAAAATTCCTAAAAAATCCGTCCAAAATCTTGATGACCCCAAATCTCTTGTTTTGTACTTTTTTTCCACGTGTCTCGACCTAAAATGTATCCCTGCAAAGTTTGGTGAAGATCTGAGTATGTAGTTTTTGACCTTATATGGAACCTCCTATCTGAAAATTTGAAAATTCTTAAAAAATTCGTCCAAAATCTTGATGTCACCAATCCTATGTTTTGTATGTTTTTTCCACGTGTCTTGACATCCAATGTATCCATGCAAAGTTTGGTGAAGATCTGAGTATGTCGTTTTTTACCTTATCTGGAACCTCCCATCTGAAAATTTGAAAATTCTTAAAAAATTCGTCGAAAATCTTGATGTCTCCGATCTCTTGTTTTGTACGTTTTTTCCACGTGTCTTGACATGCAAAGTATTCCTGCAAAGTTTGGTGAAGATCTGACTATGTAGTTTTTGACCTCATCTGGAACCTCCTATCTGAAAATTTGAAAATTCTTAAAAAATTCGTCCAAAATTTTGATGTCTCCAATCTCTTGTTTTGTACGTTTTTTCCACGTTTCTTGACATCCAATGTATCCCTGCAAAGTTTGGTGAAGATCTGAGTATGTAGTTTTTGACCTTATCTGGAACCTCCTATCTGAAAATTTGAAAATTCTTAAAAAATTCGTCCAAAATCTTGATGTCTCCAATCTCTTGTTTTGTACGTTTTTTCCACGTGTCTTGATATCCAATGTATCCCTGCAAAGTTTGGTGAAGATCTGAGTATGTCGTTTTTGACCTTATCTGGAACATCCTTTCTGAAAATTTGAAAATTGTTAAAAAATTCGTCCAAAATCTTGATGTCTCCAATCTCTTTTTTGTACGTTTTTTCCACGTGTCTTGACATCCAATGTATCCCTGCAAAGTTTGGTGAAGATCTGAGTATGTAGTTTTTGACATTATCTGGAACCTCCCATCTGAAAATTTGAAAATTCTTAAAAAATTCGACCAAAATCTTGATGTCTCCAATCTTTTGTTTTGTACGTTTTTTCCACGTGTCTTGACACATAATTTATCCATGCAAAGTTTGGTGAAGATCTGAGTATGTAGTTTTTGACCTTATATGGAACCTCCTATCTGAAAATTTGAAAATTCTTAAAAAATTCGTCCAAAATCTTGATGTCTCCAATCTCTTGTTTTGTACGTTTTTTCCACGTGTCTTGACATCCAATGTATCCCTGCAAAGTTTGGTGAAGATCTGAGTATGTAGTTTTTGACCTTATCTGGAACCTCCCATCTGAAAATTTGAAAATTCCTAAAAAATCCGTGCAAAATCTTGATGACCCCAATCTCTTGTTTTGTACGTTTTTTCCACGTGTCTTGACATCCAATGTATCCATGCAAAGTTTGGTGAAGATCTGAGTATGTCGTTTTTGACCTTATCTGGAACCTCCCATCTGAAAATTTGAAAATTCTTAAAAAATTCGTCGAAAATCTTGATGTCTCCAATCTCTTGTTTTGTACGTTTTTTCCACGTGTCTTGACATCCAATGTATCCCTGCAAAGTTTGGTGAAGATCTGAGTATGTAGTTTTTGACCTTATATGGAACCTCCTATCTGAAAATTTGAAAATTCTTAAAAAATTCGTCCAAAATCTTGATGTCTCCAATCTCTTGTTTTGTACGTTTTTTCCACGTGTCTCGACCTCCAATGGATCCCTGCAAAGTTTGGTGAAGATCTGAGTATGTCGTTTTTGACCTTATCTGGAACCTCCCATCTGAAAATTTGAAAATTCTTAAAAAATTCGTCGAAAATCTTGATGTCTCCGATCTCTTGTTTTGTACGTTTTTTCCACGTGTCTTGACATGCAAAGTATTCCTGCAAAGTTTGGTGAAGATCTGAGTATGTAGTTTTTGACCTCATCTGGAACCTCCTATCTGAAAATTTGAAAATTCTTAAAAAATTCGTCCAAAATCTTGATGTCTCCAATCTCTTGTTTTGTACGTTTTTTCCACGTGTCTTGACATCCAATGTATCCCTGCAATGTTTGGTGAAGATCTGAGTATGTAGTTTTTGACCTTATCTGGAACCTCCCATCTGAAAATTTGAAAATTCCTAAAAAATCCGTCCAAAATCTTGATGACCCCAAATCTCTTGTTTTGTACTTTTTTTCCACGTGTCTCGACCTCCAATGTATCCCTGCAAAGTTTGGTGAAGATCTGAGTATGTAGTTTTTGACCTTATATGGAACCTCCTATCTGAAAATTTGAAAATTCTTAAAAAATTCGTCCAAAATCTTGATGTCACCAATCCTATGTTTTGTATGTTTTTTCCACGTGTCTTGACATCCAATGTATCCATGCAAAGTTTGGTGAAGATCTGAGTATGTCGTTTTTGACCTTATCTGGAACCTCCCATCTGAAAATTTGAAAATTCTTAAAAAATTCGTCGAAAATCTTGATGTCTCCGATCTCTTGTTTTGTACGTTTTTTCCACGTGTCTTGACATGCAAAGTATTCCTGCAAAGTTTGGTGAAGATCTGACTATGTAGTTTTTGACCTCATCTGGAACCTCCTATCTGAAAATTTGAAAATTCTTAAAAAATTCGTCCAAAATTTTGATGTCTCCAATCTCTTGTTTTGTACGTTTTTTCCACGTTTCTTGACATCCAATGTATCCCTGCAAAGTTTGGTGAAGATCTGAGTATGTAGTTTTTGACCTTATCTGGAACCTCCTATCTGAAAATTTGAAAATTCTTAAAAAATTCGTCCAAAATCTTGATGTCTCCAATCTCTTGTTTTGTACGTTTTTTCCACGTGTCTTGATATCCAATGTATCCCTGCAAAGTTTGGTGAAGATCTGAGTATGTCGTTTTTGACCTTATCTGGAACATCCTTTCTGAAAATTTGAAAATTGTTAAAAAATTCGTCCAAAATCTTGATGTCTCCAATCTCTTTTTTGTACGTTTTTTCCACGTGTCTTGACATCCAATGTATCCCTGCAAAGTTTGGTGAAGATCTGAGTATGTAGTTTTTGACATTATCTGGAACCTCCCATCTGAAAATTTGAAAATTCTTAAAAAATTCGACCAAAATCTTGATGTCTCCAATCTTTTGTTTTGTACGTTTTTTCCACGTGTCTTGACACATAATTTATCCATGCAAAGTTTGGTGAAGATCTGAGTATGTAGTTTTTGACCTTATATGGAACCTCCTATCTGAAAATTTGAAAATTCTTAAAAAATTCGTCCAAAATCTTGATGTCTCCAATCTCTTGTTTTGTACGTTTTTTCCACGTGTCTTGACATCCAATGTATCCCTGCAAAGTTTGGTGAAGATCTGAGTATGTAGTTTTTGACCTTATCTGGAACCTCCCATCTGAAAATTTGAAAATTCCTAAAAAATCCGTGCAAAATCTTGATGACCCCAATCTCTTGTTTTGTACGTTTTTTCCACGTGTCTTGACATCCAATGTATCCATGCAAAGTTTGGTGAAGATCTGAGTATGTCGTTTTTGACCTTATCTGGAACCTCCCATCTGAAAATTTGAAAATTCTTAAAAAATTCGTCGAAAATCTTGATGTCTCCAATCTCTTGTTTTGTACGTTTTTTCCACGTGTCTTGACATGCAAAGTATCCCTGCAACGTTTGGTGAAGATCTGAGTATGTAGTTTTTGACCTTATCTGGAACCTCCTATCTGAAAATTTGAAAATTCTTCAAAAATTCGTCGAAAATCTTGATGTCTCCAATCTCTTGTTTTGTACGTTTTTTCCACGTGTCTTGACATCCAATGTATCCCTGCAATGTTTGGTGGAGATCTGAGTATGTAGTTTTTGACCTTATCTGGGACCTCCTATCAGAAAATTTGAAAATTCTTCAAAAATTCGTCCAAAATCTTGATGTCTCCAATCTCTTGTTTTGTACGTTTTTTCCACGTGTCTCGACCTCCAATGTATCCCTGCAAAGTTTGGTGAAGATCTGAGTATGTCGTTTTTGACCTTATCTGGAACATCCTTTCTGAAAATTTGAAAATTCTTAAAAAAATTCGTCGAAAATCTTGATGTCTCCAATCTCTTGTTTTGTACGTTTTTTCCACGTGTCTTGACATCCAATGTATCCCTGCAAAGTTTGGTGAAGATCTGAGTATGTAGTTTTTGACCTTATATGGAACCTCCTTTCTGAAAATTTGAAAATTCTCAAAAAATTCGTCCATAATCTTGATGTCTCCAATCTCTTGTTTTGTACGTTTTTTCCACGTGTCTTGACATCCAATGTATCCCTGCAAAGTTTGGTGAAGATCTGAGTATGTAGTTTTTGACCTTATCTGGAACCTCCTATCTGAAAATTTGAAAATTCTTAAAAAATTCGTCCAAAATCTTGATGTCTCCAATCTCTTGTTTTGTACGTTTTTTCCACGTGTCTTGACATCCAATGTATCCCTGCAAAGTTTGGTGAAGATCTGAGTATGTAGTTTTTGACCTTATCTGGAACCTCCCATCTGAAAATTTGAAAATTCCTAAAAAATCCGTGCAAAATCTTGATGACCCCAATCTCTTGTTTTGTACGTTTTTTCCACGTGTCTTGACATCCAATGTATCCATGCAAAGTTTGGTGAAGATCTGAGTATGTCGTTTTTGACCTTATCTGGAACCTCCCATCTGAAAATTTGAAAATTCTTAAAAAATTCGTCGAAAATCTTGATGTCTCCAATCTCTTGTTTTGTACGTTTTTTCCACGTGTCTTGACATGCAAAGTATCCCTGCAACGTTTGGTGAAGATCTGAGTATGTAGTTTTTGACCTTATCTGGAACCTCCTATCTGAAAATTTGAAAATTCTTCAAAAATTCGTCGAAAATCTTGATGTCTCCAATCTCTTGTTTTGTACGTTTTTTCCACGTGTCTTGACATCCAATGTATCCCTGCAATGTTTGGTGGAGATCTGAGTATGTAGTTTTTGACCTTATCTGGGACCTCCTATCAGAAAATTTGAAAATTCTTCAAAAATTCGTCCAAAATCTTGATGTCTCCAATCTCTTGTTTTGTACGTTTTTTCCACGTGTCTCGACCTCCAATGTATCCCTGCAAAGTTTGGTGAAGATCTGAGTATGTCGTTTTTGACCTTATCTGGAACATCCTTTCTGAAAATTTGAAAATTCTTAAAAAATTCGTCGAAAATCTTGATGTCTCCAATCTCTTGTTTTGTACGTTTTTTCCACGTGTCTTGACATCCAATGTATCCCTGCAAAGTTTGGTGAAGATCTGAGTATGTAGTTTTTGACCTTATATGGAACCTCCTTTCTGAAAATTTGAAAATTCTCAAAAAATTCGTCCATAATCTTGATGTCTCCAATCTCTTGTTTTGTACGTTTTTTCCACGTGTCTTGACATCCAATGTATCCCTGCAAAGTTTGGTGAAGATCTGAGTATGTAGTTTTTGACCTTATCTGGAACCTCCTATCTGAAAATTTGAAAATTCTTAAAAAATTCGTCCAAAATCTTGATGTCTCCAATCTCTTGTTTTGTACGTTTTTTCCACGTGTCTTGATATCCAATGTATCCCTGCAAAGTTTGGTGAAGATCTGAGTATGTCGTTTTTGACCTTATCTGGAACATCCTTTCTGAAAATTTGAAAATTGTTAAAAAATTCGTCCAAAATCTTGATGTCTCCAATCTCTTTTTTGTACGTTTTTTCCACGTGTCTTGACATCCAATGTATCCCTGCAAAGTTTGGTGAAGATCTGAGTATGTAGTTTTTGACCTTATCTGGAACCTCCCATCTGAAAATTTGAAAATTCTTAAAAAATTCGACCAAAATCTTGATGTCTCCAATCTTTTGTTTTGTACGTTTTTTCCACGTGTCTTGACACATAATGTATCCATGCAAAGTTTGGTGAAGATCTGAGTATGTAGTTTTTGACCTTATATGGAACCTCCTATCTGAAAATTTGAAAATTCTTAAAAAATTCGTCCAAAATCTTGATGTCACCAATCCTATGTTTTGTATGTTTTTTCCACGTGTCTTGACATCCAATGTATCCATGCAAAGTTTGGTGAAGATCTGAGTATGTCGTTTTTGACCTTATCTGGAACCTCCCATCTGAAAATTTGAAAATTCTTAAAAAATTCGTCGAAAAACTTGATGTCTCCGATCTCTTGTTTTGTACGTTTTTTCCACGTGTCTTGACATGCAAAGTATTCCTGCAAAGTTTGGTGAAGATCTGAGTATGTAGTTTTTGACCTCATCTGGAACCTCCTATCTGAAAATTTGAAAATTCTTAAAAAATTCGTCCAAAATTTTGATGTCTCCAATCTCTTGTTTTGTACGTTTTTTCCACGTGTCTTGACATCCAAAGTATCCCTGCAATGTTTGGTGAAGATCTGAGTATGTAGTTTTTGACCTTATCTGGAACCTCCCATCTGAAAATTTGAAAATTCCTAAAAAATCCGTCCAAAATCTTGATGACCCCAATCTCTTGTTTTGTACGTTTTTTCCACGTGTCTTGATATCCAATGTATCCCTGCAAAGTTTGGTGAAGATCTGAGTATGTAGTTTTTGACCTTATCTGGAACATCCTTTCTGAAAATTTGAAAATTCTTAAAAAATTCGTCGAAAATCTTGATGTCTCCTATCTCTTGTTTCGTACGTTTTTTCCACGTGTCTTGACATCCAATGTATCCCTGCAAAGTTTGGTGAAGATCTGAGTATGTAGTTTTTGACCTTATATGGAACCTCCTTTCTGAAAATTTGAAAATTCTCAAAAAATTCGTCCATAATCTTGATGTCTCCAATCTCTTGTTTTGTACGTTTTTTCCACGTGTCTTCACATCCAATGTATCCCTGCAAAGTTTGGTGAAGATCTGAGCATGTAGTTTTTGACCTTATATGGAACCTCCTATCTGAAAATTTGAAAATTCTTAAAAAATTCGTCGAAAATCTTGATGTCACCAATCCTATGTTTTGTATGTTTTTTCCACGTGTCTTGACATCCAATGTATCCCTGCAATGTTTGGTTGAGATCTGAGTATGTAGTTTTTGACCTTATCTGGAACCTCCTATCTGATAATTTGAAAATTCTTCAAAAATTCGTCCAAAATCTTGATGTCTCCAATCTCTTGTTTTGTACGTTTTTTCCACGTGTCTCGACCTCCAATGTATCCCTGCAAAGTTTGGTGAAGATCTGAGTATGTCGTTTTTGACCTTATCTGGAACATCCTTTCTGAAAATTTGAAAATTGTTAAAAAATTCGTCCAAAATCTTGATGTCTCCAATCTCTTGTTTTGTACGTTTTTTCCACGTGTCTTGACATCCAATGTATCCCTGCAAAGTTTGGTGAAGATCTGAGTATGTAGTTTTTGACCTTATATGGAACCTCCTATCTGAAAATTTGAAAATTCTTAAAAAATTCGTCCAAAATCTTGATGTCACCAATCCTATGTTTTGTATGTTTTTTCCACGTGTCTTGACATCCAATGTATCCATGCAAAGTTTGGTGAAGATCTGAGTATGTCGTTTTTGACCTTATCTGGAACCTCCCATCTGAAAATTTGAAAATTCTTAAAAAATTCGTCGAAAATCTTGATGTCTCCGATCTCTTGTTTTGTACGTTTTTTCCACGTGTCTTGACATGCAAAGTATTCCTGCAAAGTTTGGTGAAGATCTGACTATGTAGTTTTTGACCTCATCTGGAACCTCCTATCTGAAAATTTGAAAATTCTTTAAAAATTCGTCCAAAATATTGATGTCTCCAATCTCTTGTTTTGTACGTTTTTTCCACGTGTCTTGACATCCAATGTATCCCTGCAATGTTTGGTGAAGATCTGAGTATGTAGTTTTTGACCTTATCTGGAACCTCCCATCTGAAAATTTGAAAATTCCTAAAAAATCCGTCCAAAATCTTGATGACCCCAATCTATTGTTTTGTACGTTTTTTCCACGTGTCTTGACATCCAATGTATCCCTGCAAAGTTTGGTGAAGATCTGAGTATGTAGTTTTTGACCTTATCTGGAACCTCCTATCTGAAAATTTGAAAATTCTTAAAAAATTCGTCCAAAATCTTGATGTCTCCAATCTCTTGTTTTGTACGTTTTTTCCACGTGTCTTGATATCCAATTTATCCCTGCAAAGTTTGGTGAAGATCTGAGTATGTCGTTTTTGACCTTATCTGGAACATCCTTTCTGAAAATTTGAAAATTGTTAAAAAATTCGTCCAAAATCTTGATGTCTCCAATCTCTTTTTTGTACGTTTTTTCCACGTGTCTTGACATCCAATGTATCCCTGCAAAGTTTGGTGAAGATCTGAGTATGTAGTTTTTGACCTTATCTGGAACCTCCCATCTGAAAATTTGAAAATTCTTAAAAAATTCGACCAAAATCTTGATGTCTCCAATCTTTTGTTTTGTACGTTTTTTCCACGTGTCTTGACACATAATGTATCCATGCAAAGTTTGGTGAAGATCTGAGTATGTAGTTTTTGACCTTATATGGAACCTCCTATCTGAAAATTTGAAAATTCTTAAAAAATTCGTCCAAAATCTTGATGTCTCCAATCTCTTGTTTTGTACGTTTTTTCCACGTGTCTTGACATCCAATGTATTCCTGCAATGTTTGGTGAAGATCTGAGTATGTAGTTTTTGACCTTATATGGAACCTCCTATCTGAAAATTTGAAAATTCTTAAAAAATTCGACCAAAATCTTGATGTTCCGAATCCTATGTTTTGTATGTTTTTTCCACGTGTCTTGACATCCAATGTATCCATGCAAAGTTTGGTGAAGATCTGAGTATGTAGTTTTTGACCTTATATTGAACCTCCCATCTGAAAATTTGAAAATTCTTAAAAAATTCGTCCAAAACCTTGATGACCCCAATCTCTTGTTTTGTACGTTTTTTCCACGTGTCTTGACATCCAAAGTATCCCTGCAAAGTTTGGTGAAGATCTGAGTATGTAGTTTTTGACCTTATATGGAACCTCCTTTCTGAAAATTTGAGAATTCTTAAAAAATTCGTCCAAAATCTTGATGTCTCCAATCTCTTGTTTTGTACGTTTTTTCCACGTGTCTTGACATCCAATGTATCCATGCAAAGTTTGGTGAAGATCTGAGTATGTCGTTTTTGACCTTATCTGGAACCTCCCATCTGAAAATTTGAAAATTCTTAAAAAATCCGTGCAAAATCTTGATGACCCCAATCTCTTGTTTTGTACGTTTTTTCCACGTGTCTTGACATCCAATGTATCCATGCAAAGTTTGGTGAAGATCTGAGTATGTCGTTTTTGACCTTATCTGGAACCTCCCATCTGAAAATTTGAAAATTCTTAAAAAATTCGTCGAAAATCTTGATGTCTCCAATCTCTTGTTTTGTACGTTTTTTCCACGTGTCTTGACATGCAAAGTATCCCTGCAACGTTTGGTGAAGATCTGAGTATGTAGTTTTTGACCTTATCTGGAACCTCCTATCTGAAAATTTGAAAATTCTTCAAAAATTCGTCGAAAATCTTGATGTCTCCAATCTCTTGTTTTGTACGTTTTTTCCACGTGTCTTGACATCCAATGTATCCCTGCAATGTTTGGTGGAGATCTGAGTATGTAGTTTTTGACCTTATCTGGGACCTCCTATCAGAAAATTTGAAAATTCTTCAAAAATTCGTCCAAAATCTTGATGTCTCCAATCTCTTGTTTTGTACGTTTTTTCCACGTGTCTCGACCTCAAATGTATCCCTGCATAGTTTGGTGAAGATCTGAGTATGTCGTTTTTGACCTTATCTGGAACATCCTTTCTGAAAATTTGAAAATTCTTAAAAAATTCGTCGAAAATCTTGATGTCTCCAATCTCTTGTTTTGTACGTTTTTTCCACGTGTCTTGACATCCAATGTATCCCTGCAAAGTTTGGTGAAGATCTGAGTATGTAGTTTTTGACCTTATATGGAACCTCCTATCTGAAAATTTGAAAATTCTTAAAAAATTCGACCAAAATCTTGATGTTCCGAATCCTATGTTTTGTATGTTTTTTCCACGTGTCTTGACATCCAATGTATCCATGCAAAGTTTGGTGAAGATCTGAGTATGTAGTTTTTGACCTTATATTGAACCTCCCATCTGAAAATTTGAAAATTCTTAAAAAATTCGTCCAAAATCTTGATGACCCCAATCTCTTGTTTTGTACGTTTTTTCCACGTGTCTTGACATCCAAAGTATCCCTGCAAAGTTTGGTGAAGATCTGAGTATGTAGTTTTTGACCTTATATGGAACCTCCTTTCTGAAAATTTGAGAATTCTTAAAAAATTCGTCCAAAATCTTGATGTCTCCAATCTCTTGTTTTGTACGTTTTTTCCACGTGTCTTGACATCCAATGTATCCATGCAAAGTTTGGTGAAGATCTGAGTATGTCGTTTTTGACCTTATCTGGAACCTCCCATCTGAAAATTTGAAAATTCTTAAAAAATCCGTGCAAAATCTTGATGACCCCAATCTCTTGTTTTGTACGTTTTTTCCACGTGTCTTGACATCCAATGTATCCATGCAAAGTTTGGTGAAGATCTGAGTATGTCGTTTTTGACCTTATCTGGAACCTCCCATCTGAAAATTTGAAAATTCTTAAAAAATTCGTCGAAAATCTTGATGTCTCCAATCTCTTGTTTTGTACGTTTTTTCCACGTGTCTTGACATGCAAAGTATCCCTGCAACGTTTGGTGAAGATCTGAGTATGTAGTTTTTGACCTTATCTGGAACCTCCTATCTGAAAATTTGAAAATTCTTAAAAAATTCGTCCAAAATCTTGATGTCTCCAATCTCTTGTTTTGTACGTTTTTTCCACGTGTCTTGACATCCAATGTATCCCTGCAATGTTTGGTGAAGATCTGAGTATGTAGTTTTTGACCTTATATGGAGCCTCCTATCTGAAAATTTGAAAATTCTTAAAAAATTCGTCCAAAATCTTGATGTCTCCAATCTCTTGTTTTGTACGTTCTTTCCACGTGTCTTGACATCCAATGTATCCCTGCAATGTTTGGTGAAGATCTGAGTATGTAGTTTTTGACCTTATATGGAACCTCCTATCTGAAAATTTGAAAATTCTTAAAATAATTTAACAAAATCTTGATGTCCCCAATCCTATGTTTTGTATGTTTTTTCCACGTGTCTTGACATACAATGTATCCCTGCAGAGTTTGGTGAAGATCTGAGTATGTAGTTTTTGACCTTATCTGGAACCTCCCATCTGAAAATTTGAAAATTCCTAAAAAATCCGTCCAAAATCTTGTTGACCCGAATCTCTTGTTTTGTACGTTTTTTCCACGTGTCTTGACATCCAATGTATCCCTGCAAAGTTTGGTGAAGATCTGAGTATGTAGTTTTTGACCTTATCTGGAACCGCATTTCTGAAAATTTGAAAATTTTTAAAAAAATCGTCCAAAATCTTGATGTCTCCAATCTCTTGTTTTGTACGTTTTTTCCACGTGTCTTGACATCCAATGTATCCCTGCAAAGTTTGGTGAAGATCTGAGTATGTAGTTTTTGACCTTATATGGAACCTCCTATCTGAAAATTTGAAAATTCTTAAAAAATTCGTCCAAAATCTTGATGTCTCCAATCTCTTGTTTTGTACGTTTTTTCCACGTGTCTCGACCTCCAATGGATCCCTGCAAAGTTTGGTGAAGATCTGAGTATGTCGTTTTTGACCTTATCTGGAACCTCCCATCTGAAAATTTGAAAATTCTTAAAAAAATCGTCGAAAATCTTGATGTCTCCGATCTCTTGTTTTGTACGTTTTTTCCACGTGTCTTGACATCCAATGTATCCCTGCAAAGTTTGGTGAAGATCTGAGTATGTAGTTTTGGACCTTATCTGGAACCTCCCATCTGAAAATTTGAAAATTCTTAAAAAATTCGACCAAAATCTTGTTGTCTCCAATCTTTTGTTTTGTACGTTTTTTCCACGTGTCTTGACACATAATGTATCCATGCAAAGTTTGGTGAAGATCTGAGTATGTAGTTTTTGACCTTATATGGAACCTCCTATCTGAAAATTTGAAAATTCTTAAAAAATTCGACCAAAATCTTGATGTTCCGAATCCTATGTTTTGTATGTTTTTTCCACGTGTCTTGACATCCAATGTATCCATGCAAAGTTTGGTGAAGATCTGAGTATGTAGTTTTTGACCTTATATTGAACCTCCCATCTGAAAATTTGAAAATTCTTAAAAAATTCGTCCAAAATCTTGATGACCCCAATCTATTGTTTTGTACGTTTTTTCCACGTGTCTTGACATCCAAAGTATCCCTGCAAAGTTTGGTGAAGATCTGAGTATGTAGTTTTTGACCTTATATGGAACCTCCTTTCTGAAAATTTGAGAATTCTTAAAAAATTCGTCCAAGATCTTGATGTCTCCAATCTCTTGTTTTGTACGTTTTTTCCACGTGTCTTGACATCCAATGTATCCATGCAAAGTTTGGTGAAGATCTGAGTATGTCGTTTTTGACCTTATCTGGAACCTCCCATCTGAAAATTTGAAAATTCTTAAAAAATCCGTGCAAAATCTTGATGACCCCAATCTCTTGTTTTGTACGTTTTTTCCACGTGTCTTGACATCCAATGTATCCATGCAAAGTTTGGTGAAGATCTGAGTATGTCGTTTTTGACCTTATCTGGAACCTCCCATCTGAAAATTTGAAAATTCTTAAAAAATTCGTCGAAAATCTTGATGTCTCCAATCTCTTGTTTTGTACGTTTTTTCCACGTGTCTTGACATGCAAAGTATCCCTGCAACGTTTGGTGAAGATCTGAGTATGTAGTTTTTGACCTTATCTGGAACCTCCTATCTGAAAATTTGAAAATTCTTAAAAAATTCGTCCAAAATCTTGATGTCTCCAATCTCTTGTTTTGTACGTTTTTTCCACGTGTCTTGACATCCAATGTATCCCTGCAATGTTTGGTGAAGATCTGAGTATGTAGTTTTTGACCTTATATGGAGCCTCCTATCTGAAAATTTGAAAATTCTTAAAAAATTCGTCCAAAATCTTGATGTCTCCAATCTCTTGTTTTGTACGTTCTTTCCACGTGTCTTGACATCCAATGTATCCCTGCAATGTTTGGTGAAGATCTGAGTATGTAGTTTTTGACCTTATATGGAACCTCCTATCTGAAAATTTGAAAATTCTTAAAATAATTTAACAAAATCTTGATGTCCCCAATCCTATGTTTTGTATGTTTTTTCCACGTGTCTTGACATACAATGTATCCCTGCAGAGTTTGGTGAAGATCTGAGTATGTAGTTTTTGACCTTATCTGGAACCTCCCATCTGAAAATTTGAAAATTCCTAAAAAATCCGTCCAAAATCTTGTTGACCCGAATCTCTTGTTTTGTACGTTTTTTCCACGTGTCTTGACATCCAATGTATCCCTGCAAAGTTTGGTGAAGATCTGAGTATGTAGTTTTTGACCTTATCTGGAACCGCATTTCTGAAAATTTGAAAATTTTTAAAAAAATCGTCCAAAATCTTGATGTCTCCAATCTCTTGTTTTGTACGTTTTTTCCACGTGTCTTGACATCCAATGTATCCCTGCAAAGTTTGGTGAAGATCTGAGTATGTAGTTTTTGACCTTATATGGAACCTCCTATCTGAAAATTTGAAAATTCTTAAAAAATTCGTCCAAAATCTTGATGTCTCCAATCTCTTGTTTTGTACGTTTTTTCCACGTGTCTCGACCTCCAATGGATCCCTGCAAAGTTTGGTGAAGATCTGAGTATGTCGTTTTTGACCTTATCTGGAACCTCCCATCTGAAAATTTGAAAATTCTTAAAAAAATCGTCGAAAATCTTGATGTCTCCGATCTCTTGTTTTGTACGTTTTTTCCACGTGTCTTGACATCCAATGTATCCCTGCAAAGTTTGGTGAAGATCTGAGTATGTAGTTTTGGACCTTATCTGGAACCTCCCATCTGAAAATTTGAAAATTCTTAAAAAATTCGACCAAAATCTTGTTGTCTCCAATCTTTTGTTTTGTACGTTTTTTCCACGTGTCTTGACACATAATGTATCCATGCAAAGTTTGGTGAAGATCTGAGTATGTAGTTTTTGACCTTATATGGAACCTCCTATCTGAAAATTTGAAAATTCTTAAAAAATTCGACCAAAATCTTGATGTTCCGAATCCTATGTTTTGTATGTTTTTTCCACGTGTCTTGACATCCAATGTATCCATGCAAAGTTTGGTGAAGATCTGAGTATGTAGTTTTTGACCTTATATTGAACCTCCCATCTGAAAATTTGAAAATTCTTAAAAAATTCGTCCAAAATCTTGATGACCCCAATCTATTGTTTTGTACGTTTTTTCCACGTGTCTTGACATCCAAAGTATCCCTGCAAAGTTTGGTGAAGATCTGAGTATGTAGTTTTTGACCTTATATGGAACCTCCTTTCTGAAAATTTGAGAATTCTTAAAAAATTCGTCCAAGATCTTGATGTCTCCAATCTCTTGTTTTGTACGTTTTTTCCACGTGTCTTGACATCCAATGTATCCATGCAAAGTTTGGTGAAGATCTGAGTATGTCGTTTTTGACCTTATCTGGAACCTCCCATCTGAAAATTTGAAAATTCTTAAAAAATTCGTCGAAAATCTTGATGTCTCCAATCTTTTGTTTTGTACGTTTTTTCCACGTGTCTTGACATGCAAAGTATCCCTGCAACGTTTGGTGAAGATCTGAGTATGTAGTTTTTGACCTTATCTGGAACCTCCTATCTGAAAATTTGAAAATTCTTCAAAAATTCGTCGAAAATCTTGATGTCTCCAATCTCTTGTTTTGTACGTTTTTTCCACGTGTCTTGACATCCAATGTATTCCTGCAATGTTTGGTGGAGATCTGAGTATGTAGTTTTAGACCTTATCTGGAACCTCCTATCTGAAAATTTGAAAATTCTTCAAAAATTCGTCCAAAATCTTGATGTCTCCAATCTCTTGTTTTGTACGTTTTTTCCACGTGTCTCGACCTCCAATGGATCCCTGCAAAGTTTGGTGAAGATCTGAGTATGTCGTTTTTGACCTTATCTGGAACATCCTTTCTGAAAATTTGAAAATTCTTAAAAAATTCGTCGAAAATCTTGATGTCTCCAATCTCTTGTTTTGTACGTTTTTTCCACGTGTCTTGACATCCAATGTATCCCTGCAAAGTTTGGTGAAGATCTGAGTATGTAGTTTTTGACCTTATATGGAACCTCCTATCTGAAAATTTGAAAATTCTTAAAAAATTCGTCCAAAATCTTGATGTCTCCAATCTCTTGTTTTGTACGTTTTTTCCACGTGTCTCGACCTCCAATGGATCCCTGCAAAGTTTGGTGAAGATCTGAGTATGTCGTTTTTGACCTTATCTGGAACCTCCCATCTGAAAATTTGAAAATTCTTAAAAAATTCGTCGAAAATCTTGATGTCTCCGATCTCTTGTTTTGTACGTTTTTTCCACGTGTCTTGACATGCAATGTATTCCTGCAAAGTTTGGTGAAGATCTGAGTATGTAGTTTTTGACCTCATCTGGAACCTCCTATCTGAAAATTTGAAAATTCTTAAAAAATTCGTCCAAAATCTTGATGTCTCCAATCTCTTGTATTGTACGTTTTTTCCACGTGTCTTGACATCCAATGTATCCCTGCAAAGTTTGGTGAAGATCTGAGTATGTAGTTTTTGACCTTATCTGGAACCTCCTATCTGAAAATATGAAAATTCTTAAAAAATCCGTCCAAAATGTTGATGTCTCCAATCTCTTGTTTTGTACGTTTTTTCCACGTGTCTTGATATCCAATGTATCCCTGCAAAGTTTGGTGAAGATCTGAGTATGTCGTTTTTGACCTTATCTGGAACATCCTTTCTGAAAATTTGAAAATTGTTAAAAAATTCGTCCAAAATCTTGATGTCTCCTATCTCTTGTTTTGTACGTTTTTTCCACGTGTCTTGACATCCAATGTATCCCTGCAAAGTTTGGTGAAGATCTGAGTATGTAGTTTTTGACCTTATCTGGAACCTCCCATCTGAAAATTTGAAAATTCTTAAAAAATTCGACCAAAATCTTGATGTCTCCAATCTCTTGTTTTGTACGTTTTTTCCACGTGTCTTGACACATAATGTATCCATGCAAAGTTTGGTGAAGATCTGAGTATGTAGTTTTTGACCTTATATGGAACCTCCTATCTGAAAATTTGAAAATTCTTAAAAAATTCGTCCAAAATCTTGATGTCTCCAATCTCTTGTTTTGTACGTTTTTTCCACGTGTCTTGACATCCAATGTATCCCTGCAAAGTTTGGTGAAGATCTGAGTATGTAGTTTTTGACCTTATCTGGAACCTCCCATCTGAAAATTTGAAAATTCCTAAAAAATCCGTCCAAAATCTTGATGACCCCAATCTCTTGTTTTGTACGTTTTTTCCACGTGTCTTGACATTCAATGTATCCCTGCAAAGTTTGGTGAAGATCTGAGTATGTAGTTTTTGACCTTATATGGAACCTCCTTTCTGAAAATTTGAAAATTCTTAAAAAATTCGTCCAAAATCTTGAAGACCCCAATCTCTTGTTTTGTACGTTTTTTCCACGTGTCTTGACATCCAATGTATCCCTGCAAAGTTTGGTGAAGATCTGAGTATGTAGTTTTTGACCTTATATGGAACCTCCTTTCTGAAAATTTGAGAATTCTTAAAAAATTCGTCCAAAATCTTGATGTCTCCAATCTCTTGTTTTGTACGTTTTTTCCACGTGTCTTGACATCCAATGTATCCATGCAAAGTTTGGTGAAGATCTGAGTATGTCGTTTTTGACCTTATCTGGAACCTCCCATCCGAAAATTTGAAAATTCTTAAAAAATTCGTCGAAAATCTTGATGTCTCCAATCTCTTGTTTTGTACGTTTTTTCCACGTATCTTGACATGCAAAGTATCCCTGCAACGTTTGGTGAAGATCTGAGTATGTAGTTTTTGACCTTATCTGGAACCTCCTATCTGAAAATTTGAAAATTCTTCAAAAATTCGTAGAAAATCTTGATGTCTCCAATCTCTTGCTTTGTACGTTTTTTCCACGTGTCTTGACATCCAATGTATCCCTGCAATGTTTGGTGGAGATCTGAGTATGTAGTTTTTGACCTTATCTGGAACCTCCTATCTGAAAATTTGAAAATTCTTCAAAAATTCGTCCAAAATCTTGATGTCTCCAATCTCTTGTTTTGTACGTTTTTTCCACGTGTCTCGACCTCCAATGTATCCCTGCAAAGTTAGTGAAGATCTGAGTATGTCGTTTTTGACCTTATCTGGAACATCCTTTCTGAAAATTTGAAAATTCTTAAAAAATTCGTCGAAAATCTTGATGTCTCCAATCTCTTGTTTTGTACGTTTTTTCCACGTTTCTTGACATCCAATGTATCCCTGCAAAGTTTGGTGAAGATCTGAGTATGTAGTTTTTGACCTTATATGGAACCTCCTTTCTGAAAATTTGAAAATTCTCAAAAAATTCGTCCATAATCTTGATGTCTCCAATCTCTTGTTTTGTACGTTTTTTCCACGTGTCTTGACATCCAATGTATCCCTGCAAAGTTTGGTGAAGATCTGAGCATGTAGTTTTTGACCTTATATGGAACCTCCTATCTGAAAATTTGAAAATTCTTAAAAAATTTGTCGAAAATCTTGATGTCACCAATCCTATGTTTTGTATGTTTTTTCCACGTGTCTTGACATCCAATGTATCCCTGCAATGTTTGGTTGAGATCTGAGTATGTAGTTTTTGACCTTATCTGGAACCTCCTATCTGAAAATTTGAAAATTCTTCAAAAATTCGTCCAAAATCTTGATGTCTCCAATCTCTTGTTTTGTACGTTTTTTCCACGTGTCTCGACCTCCAATGTATCCCTGCAAAGTTTGGTGAAGATCTGAGTATGTCGTTTTTGACCTTATTTGGAACATCCTTTCTGAAAATTTGAAAATTCTTAAAAAATTCGTCGAAAATCTTGATGTCTCCAATCTCTTGTTTTGTACGTTTTTTCCACGTGTCTTGACATCCAATGTATCCCTGCAAAGTTTGGTGAAGATCTGAGTATGTAGTTTTTGACCTTATATGGAACCTCCTATCTGAAAATTTGAAAATTCTTAAAAAATTCGTCCAAAATCTTGATGTCACCAATCCTATGTTTTGTATGTTTTTTCCACGTGTCTTGACATCCAATGTATCCATGCAAAAGTTTGGTGAAGATCTGAGTATGTCGTTTTTGACCTTATCTGGAACCTCCCATCTGAAAATTTGAAAATTCTTAAAAAATTCGTCGAAAATCTTGATGTCTCCAATCTCTTGTTTTGTACGTTTTTTCCACGTGTCTTGACATGCAAAGTATTCCTGCAAAGTTTGGTGAAGATCTGACTATGTAGTTTTTGACCTCATCTGGAACCTCCTATCTGAAAATTTGAAAATTCTTTAAAAATTCGTCCAAAATATTGATGTCTCCAATCTCTTGTTTTGTACGTTTTTTCCACGTGTCTTGACATCCAATGTATCCCTGCAATGTTTGGTGAAGATCTGAGTATGTAGTTTTTGACCTTATCTGGAACCTCCCATCTGAAAATTTGAAAATTCCTAAAAAATCCGTCCAAAATCTTGATGACCCCAATCTCTTGTTTTGTACGTTTTTTCCACGTGTCTTGACATCCAATGTATCCCTGCAAAGTTTGGTGAAGATCTGAGTATGTAGTTTTTGACCTTATCTGGAACCTCCTATCTGAAAATTTGAAAATTCTTAAAAAATTCGTCCAAAATCTTGATGTCTCCAATCTCTTGTTTTGTACGTTTTTTCCACGTGTCTTGATATCCAATGTATCCCTGCAAAGTTTGGTGAAGATCTGAGTATGTCGTTTTTGACCTTATCTGGAACATCCTTTCTGAAAATTTGAAAATTGTTAAAAAATTCGTCCAAAATCTTGATGTCTCCAATCTCTTTTTTGTACGTTTTTTCCACGTGTCTTGACATCCAATGTATCCCTGCAAAGTTTGGTGAAGATCTGAGTATGTAGTTTTTGACCTTATCTGGAACCTCCCATCTGAAAATTTGAAAATTCTTAAAAAATTCGACCAAAATCTTGATGTCTCCAATCTTTTGTTTTGTACGTTTTTTCCACGTGTCTTGACACATAATGTATCCATGCAAAGTTTGGTGAAGATCTGAGTATGTAGTTTTTGACCTTATATGGAACCTCCTATCTGAAAATTTGAAAATTCTTAAAAAATTCGTCCAAAATCTTGATGTCTCCAATCTCTTGTTTTGTACGTTTTTTCCACGTGTCTTGACATCCAATGTATCCCTGCAAAGTTTGGTGAAGATCTGAGTATGTAGTTTTTGACCTTATCTGGAACCTCCCATCTGAAAATTTGAAAATTCCTAAAAAATCCGTGCAAAATCTTGATGACCCCAATCTCTTGTTTTGTACGTTTTTTCCACGTGTCTTGACATCCAATGTATTCCTGCAATGTTTGGTGAAGATCTGAGTATGTAGTTTTTGACCTTATATGGAACCTCCTATCTGAAAATTTGAAAATTCTTAAAAAATTCGACCAAAATCTTGATGTTCCGAATCCTATGTTTTGTATGTTTTTTCCACGTGTCTTGACATCCAATGTATCCATGCAAAGTTTGGTGAAGATCTGAGTATGTAGTTTTTGACCTTATATTGAACCTCCCATCTGAAAATTTGAAAATTCTTAAAAAATTCGTCCAAAATCTTGATGACCCCAATCTCTTGTTTTGTACGTTTTTTCCACGTGTCTTGACATCCAAAGTATCCCTGCAAAGTTTGGTGAAGATCTGAGTATGTAGTTTTTGACCTTATATGGAACCTCCTTTCTGAAAATTTGAGAATTCTTAAAAAATTCGTCCAAAATCTTGATGTCTCCAATCTCTTGTTTTGTACGTTTTTTCCACGTGTCTTGACATCCAATGTATCCATGCAAAGTTTGGTGAAGATCTGAGTATGTCGTTTTTGACCTTATCTGGAACCTCCCATCTGAAAATTTGAAAATTCTTAAAAAATCCGTGCAAAATCTTGATGACCGCAATCTCTTGTTTTGGACGTTTTTTCCACGTGTCTTGACATCCAATGTATCCATGCAAAGTTTGGTGAAGATCTGAGTATGTCGTTTTTGACCTTATCTGGAACCTCCCATCTGAAAATTTGAAAATTCTTAAAAAATTCGTCGAAAATCTTGATGTCTCCAATCTCTTGTTTTGTACGTTTTTTCCACGTGTCTTGACATGCAAAGTATCCCTGCAACGTTTGGTGAAGATCTGAGTATGTAGTTTTTACCTTATCTGGAACCTCCTATCTGAAAATTTGAAAATTCTTCAAAAATTCGTCGAAAATCTTGATGTCTCCAATCTCTTGTTTTGTACGTTTTTTCCACGTGTCTTGACATCCAATGTATCCCTGCAATGTTTGGTGGAGATCTGAGTATGTAGTTTTTGACCTTATCTGGGACCTCCTATCAGAAAATTTGAAAATTCTTCAAAAATTCGTCCAAAATCTTGATGTCTCCAATCTCTTGTTTTGTACGTTTTTTCCACGTGTCTCGACCTCCAATGTATCCCTGCAAAGTTTGGTGAAGATCTGAGTATGTCGTTTTTGACCTTATCTGGAACATCCTTTCTGAAAATTTGAAAATTCTTAAAAAATTCGTCGAAAATCTTGATGTCTCCAATCTCTTGTTTTGTACGTTTTTTCCACGTGTCTTGACATCCAATGTATCCCTGCAAAGTTTGGTGAAGATCTGAGTATGTAGTTTTTGACCTTATATGGAACCTCCTTTCTGAAAATTTGAAAATTCTCAAAAAATTCGTCCATAATCTTGATGTCTCCAATCTCTTGTTTTGTACGTTTTTTCCACGTGTCTTGACATCCAATGTATCCCTGCAAAGTTTGGTGAAGATCTGAGTATGTAGTTTTTGACCTTATATGGAACCTCCTATCTGAAAATTTGAAAATTCTTAAAAAATTCGTCCAAAATCTTGATGTCACCAATCCTATGTTTTGTATGTTTTTTCCACGTGTCTTGACATCCAATGTATCCATGCAAAGTTTGGTGAAGATCTGAGTATGTCGTTTTTGACCTTATCTGGAACCTCCCATCTGAAAATTTGAAAATACTTAAAAAATTCGTCGAAAATCTTGATGTCTCCGATCTCTTGTTTTGTACGTTTTTTCCACGTGTCTTGACATGCAAAGTATTCCTGCAAAGTTTGGTGAAGATCTGAGTATGTAGTTTTTGACCTCATCTGGAACCTCCTATCTGAAAATTTGAAAATTCTTAAAAAATTCGTCCAAAATTTTGATGTCTCCAATCTCTTGTTTTGTACGTTTTTTCCACGTGTCTTGACATCCAATGTATCCCTGGAATGTTTGGTGAAGATCTGAGTATGTAGTTTTTGACCTTATCTGGAACCTCCCATCTGAAAATTTGAAAATTCCTAAAAAATCCGTCCAAAATCTTGATGACCCCAATCTCTTGTTTTGTACGTTTTTTCCACGTGTCTTGACATCCAATGTATCCCTGCAAAGTTTGGTGAAGATCTGAGTATGTAGTTTTTGACCTTATCTGGAACCTCCTATCTGAAAATTTGAAAATTCTTAAAAAATTCGTCCAAAATCTTGATGTCTCCAATCTCTTGTTTTGTACGTTTTTTCCACGTGTCTTGATATCCAATGTATCCCTGCAAAGTTTGGTGAAGATCTGAGTATGTCGTTTTTGACCTTATCTGGAACATCCTTTCTGAAAATTTGAAAATTGTTAAAAAATTCGTCCAAAATCTTGATGTCTCCAATCTCTTTTTTGTACGTTTTTTCCACGTGTCTTGACATCCAATGTATCCCTGCAAAGTTTGGTGAAGATCTGAGTATGTAGTTTTTGACCTTATCTGGAACCTCCCATCTGAAAATTTGAAAATTCTTAAAAAATTCGACCAAAATCTTGATGTCTCCAATCTTTTGTTTTGTACGTTTTTTCCACGTGTCTTGACACATAATGTATCCATGCAAAGTTTGGTGAAGATCTGAGTATGTAGTTTTTGACCTTATATGGAACCTCCTATCTGAAAATTTGAAAATTCTTAAAAAATTCGTCCAAAATCTTGATGTCTCCAATCTCTTGTTTTGTACGTTTTTTCCACGTGTCTTGACATCCAATGTATCCCTGCAAAGTTTGGTGAAGATCTGAGTATGTAGTTTTTGACCTTATCTGGAACCTCCCATCTGAAAATTTGAAAATTCCTAAAAAATCCGTGCAAAATCTTGATGACCCCAATCTCTTGTTTTGTACGTTTTTTCCACGTGTCTTGACATCCAATGTATTCCTGCAATGTTTGGTGAAGATCTGAGTATGTAGTTTTTGACCTTATATGGAACCTCCTATCTGAAAATTTGAAAATTCTTAAAAAATTCGACCAAAATCTTGATGTTCCGAATCCTATGTTTTGTATGTTTTTTCCACGTGTCTTGACATCCAATGTATCCATGCAAAGTTTGGTGAAGATCTGAGTATGTAGTTTTTGACCTTATATTGAACCTCCCATCTGAAAATTTGAAAATTCTTAAAAAATTCGTCCAAAATCTTGATGACCCCAATCTCTTGTTTTGTACGTTTTTTCCACGTGTCTTGACATCCAAAGTATCCCTGCAAAGTTTGGTGAAGATCTGAGTATGTAGTTTTTGACCTTATATGGAACCTCCTTTCTGAAAATTTGAGAATTCTTAAAAAATTCGTCCAAAATCTTGATGTCTCCAATCTCTTGTTTTGTACGTTTTTTCCACGTGTCTTGACATCCAATGTATCCATGCAAAGTTTGGTGAAGATCTGAGTATGTCGTTTTTGACCTTATCTGGAACCTCCCATCTGAAAATTTGAAAATTCTTAAAAAATTCGTCGAAAATCTTGATGTCTCCAATCTTTTGTTTTGTACGTTTTTTCCACGTGTCTTGACATGCAAAGTATCCCTGCAACGTTTGTTGAAGATCTGAGTATGTAGTTTTTGACCTTATCTGGAACCTCCTATCTGAAAATTTGAAAATTCTTCAAAAATTCGTCGAAAATCTTGATGTCTCCAATCTCTTGTTTTGTACGTTTTTTCCACGTGTCTTGACATCCAATGTATTCCTGCAATGTTTGGTGGAGATCTGAGTATGTAGTTTTAGACCTTATCTGGAACCTCCTATCTGAAAATTTGAAAATTCTTCAAAAATTCGTCCAAAATCTTGATGTCTCCAATCTCTTGTTTTGTACGTTTTTTCCACGTGTCTCGACCTCCAATGGATCCCTGCAAAGTTTGGTGAAGATCTGAGTATGTCGTTTTTGACCTTATCTGGAACATCCTTTCTGAAAATTTGAAAATTCTTAAAAAATTCGTCGAAAATCTTGATGTCTCCAATCTCTTGTTTTGTACGTTTTTTCCACGTGTCTTGACATCCAATGTATCCCTGCAAAGTTTGGTGAAGATCTGAGTATGTAGTTTTTGACCTTATATGGAACCTCCCATCTGAAAATTTGAAAATTCTTAAAAAATTCGTCCAAAATCTTGATGTCTCCAATCTCTTGTTTTGTACGTTTTTTCCACGTGTCTCGACCTCCAATGGATCCCTGCAAAGTTTGGTGAAGATCTGAGTATGTCGTTTTTGACCTTATCTGGAACCTCCCATCTGAAAATTTGAAAATTCTTAAAAAATTCGTCGAAAATCTTGATGTCTCCAATCTCTTGTTTTTTACGTTTTTTCCACGTGTCTTGACATGCAAAGTATCCCTGCAACGTTTGGTGAAGATCTGAGTATGTAGTTTTTGACCTTATCTGGAACCTCCTATCTGAAAATTTGAAAATTCTTCAAAAATTCGTCGAAAATCTTGATGTCTCCAATCTCTTGTTTTGTACGTTTTTCCACGTGTCTTGACATCCAATGTATCCCTGCAATGTTTGGTGAAGATCTGAGTATGTAGTTTTTGACCTTATCTGGAACCTCCCATCTGAAAATTTGAAAATTCCTAAAAAATCCGTCCAAAATCTTGATGACCCCAATCTCTTGTTTTGTACGTTTTTTCCACGTGTCTTGACATCCAATGTATCCCTGCAAAGTTTGGTGAAGATCTGAGTATGTAGTTTTTGACCTTATCTGGAACCTCCTATCTGAAAATTTGAAAATTCTTAAAAAATTCGTCCAAAATCTTGATGTCTCCAATCTCTTGTTTTGTACGTTTTTTCCACGTGTCTTGATATCCAATGTATCCCTGCAAAGTTTGGTGAAGATCTGAGTATGTCGTTTTTGACCTTATCTGGAACATCCTTTCTGAAAATTTGAAAATTGTTAAAAAATTCGTCCAAAATCTTGATGTCTCCAATCTCTTTTTTGTACGTTTTTTCCACGTGTCTTGACATCCAATGTATCCCTGCAAAGTTTGGTGAAGATCTGAGTATGTAGTTTTTGACCTTATCTGGAACCTCCCATCTGAAAATTTGAAAATTCTTAAAAAATTCGACCAAAATCTTGATGTCTCCAATCTTTTGTTTTGTACGTTTTTTCCACGTGTCTTGACACATAATGTATCCATGCAAAGTTTGGTGAAGATCTGAGTATGTAGTTTTTGACCTTATATGGAACCTCCTATCTGAAAATTTGAAAATTCTTAAAAAATTCGTCCAAAATCTTGATGTATCCAATCTCTTGTTTTGTACGTTTTTTCCACGTGTCTTGACATCCAATGTATCCCTGCAAAGTTTGGTGAAGATCTGAGTATGTAGTTTTTGACCTTATCTGGAACCTCCCATCTGAAAATTTGAAAATTCCTAAAAAATCCGTGCAAAATCTTGATGACCCCAATCTCTTGTTTTGTACGTTTTTTCCACGTGTCTTGACATCCAATGTATTCCTGCAATGTTTGGTGAAGATCTGAGTATGTAGTTTTTGACCTTATATGGAACCTCCTATCTGAAAATTTGAAAATTCTTAAAAAATTCGACCAAAATCTTGATGTTCCGAATCCTATGTTTTGTATGTTTTTTCCACGTGTCTTGACATCCAATGTATCCATGCAAAGTTTGGTGAAGATCTGAGTATGTAGTTTTTGACCTTATATTGAACCTCCCATCTGAAAATTTGAAAATTCTTAAAAAATTCGTCCAAAATCTTGATGACCCCAATCTCTTGTTTTGTACGTTTTTTCCACGTGTCTTGACATCCAAAGTATCCCTGCAAAGTTTGGTGAAGATCTGAGTATGTAGTTTTTGACCTTATATGGAACCTCCTTTCTGAAAATTTGAGAATTCTTAAAAAAATTCGTCCAAAATCTTGATGTCTCCAATCTCTTGTTTTGTACGTTTTTTCCACGTGTCTTGACATCCAATGTATCCATGCAAAGTTTGGTGAAGATCTGAGTATGTCGTTTTTGACCTTATCTGGAACCTCCCATCTGAAAATTTGAAAATTCTTAAAAAATTCGTCGAAAATCTTGATGTCTCCAATCTTTTGTTTTGTACGTTTTTTCCACGTGTCTTGACATTCAAAGTATCCCTGCAACGTTTGGTGAAGATCTGAGTATGTAGTTTTTGACCTTATCTGGAACCTCCTATCTGAAAATTTGAAAATTCTTCAAAAATTCGTCGAAAATCTTGATGTCTCCAATCTCTTGTTTTGTACGTTTTTTCCACGTGTCTTGACATCCAATGTATTCCTGCAATGTTTGGTGGAGATCTGAGTATGTAGTTTTAGACCTTATCTGGAACCTCCTATCTGAAAATTTGAAAATTCTTCAAAAATTCGTCCAAAATCTTGATGTCTCCAATCTCTTGTTTTGTACGTTTTTTCCACGTGTCTCGACCTCCAATGGATCCCTGCAAAGTTTGGTGAAGATCTGAGTATGTCGTTTTTGACCTTATCTGGAACATCCTTTCTGAAAATTTGAAAATTCTTAAAAAATTCGTCGAAAATCTTGATGTCTCCAATCTCTTGTTTTGTACGTTTTTTCCACGTGTCTTGACATCCAATGTATCCCTGCAAAGTTTGGTGAAGATCTGAGTATGTAGTTTTTGACCTTATATGGAACCTCCTATCTGAAAATTTGAAAATTCTTAAAAAATTCGTCGAAAATCTTGATGTCTCCAATCTCTTGTTTTGTACGTTTTTTCCACGTGTCTCGAACTCCAATGGATCCCTGCAAAGTTTGGTGAAGATCTGAGTATGTCGTTTTTGACCTTATCTGGAACCTCCCATCTGAAAATTTGAAAATTCTTAAAAAATTCGTCGAAAATCTTGATGTCTCCGATCTCTTGTTTTGTACGTTTTTTCCACGTGTCTTGACATGCAAAGTATACCTGCAAAGTTTGGTGAAGATCTGAGTATGTAGTTTTTGACCTCATCTGGAACCTCCTATCTGAAAATTTGAAAATTCTTAAAAAATTCGTCCAAAATCTTGATGTCTCCAATCTCTTGTTTTGTACGTTTTTTCCACGTGTCTTGACATCCAATGTATCCCTGCAATGTTTGGTGAAGATCTGAGTATGTAGTTTTTGACCTTATCTGGAACCTCCCATCTGAAAATTTGAAAATTCCTAAAAAATCCGTCCAAAATCTTGATGACCCCAATCTCTTGTTTTGTACGTTTTTTCCACGTGTCTTGACATCCAATGTATCCCTGCAAAGTTTGGTGAAGATCTGAGTATGTAGTTTTTGATCTTATCTGGAACCTCCTATCTGAAAATTTGAAAATTCTTAAAAAATTCGTCCAAAATCTTGATGTCTCCAATCTCTTGTTTTGTACGTTTTTTCCACGTGTCTTGATATCCAATGTATCCCTGCAAAGTATGGTGAAGATCTGAGTATGTCGTTTTTGACCTTATCTGGAACATCCTTTCTGAAAATTTGAAAATTGTTAAAAAATTCGTCCAAAATCTTGATGTCTCCTATCTCTTGTTTTGTACGTTTTTTCCACGTGTCTTGACATCCAATGTATCCCTGCAAAGTTTGGTGAAGATCTGAGTATGTAGTTTTTGACCTTATCTGGAACCTCCCGTCTGAAAATTTGAAAATTCTTAAAAAATTCGACCAATATCTTGATGTCTCCAATCTCTTGTTTTGTACGTTTTTTCCACGTGTCTTGACACATAATGTATCCATGCAAAGTTTGGTGAAGATCTGAGTATGTAGTTTTTGACCTTATATGGAACCTCCTATCTGAAAATTTAAAAATTCTTAAAAAATTCGTCCAAAATCTTGATGTCTCCAATCTCTTGTTTTGTACGTTTTTTCCACGTGTCTTGACATCCAATGTATCCCTGCAAAGTTTGGTGAAGATCTGAGTATGTAGTTTTTGACCTTATCTGGAACCTCCCATCTGAAAATTTGAAAATTCCTAAAAAATCCGTCCAAAATCTTGATGACCCCAATCTCTTGTTTTGTACGTTTTTTCCACGTGTCTTGACATTCAATGTATCCCTGCAAAGTTTGGTGAAGATCTGAGTATGTAGTTTTTGACCTTATATGGAACCTCCTTTCTGAAAATTTGAAAATTCTTAAAAAATTCGTCAAAAATCTTGATGACCCCAATCTCTTGTTTTGTACGTTTTTTCCACGTGTCTTGACATCCAATGTATCCCTGCAAAGTTTGGTGAAGATCTGAGTTTGTAGTTTTTGACCTTATATGGAACCTCCTTTCTGAAAATTTGAGAATTCTTAAAAAATTCGTCCAAAATCTTGATGTCTCCAATCTCTTGTTTTGTACGTTTTTTCCACGTGTCTTGACATCCAATGTATCCATGCAAAGTTTGGTGAAGATCTGAGTATGTCGTTTTTGACCTTATCTGGAACATCCTTTCTGAAAATTTGAAAATTCTTAAAAAATTCGTCGAAAATCTTGATGTCTCCAATCTCTTGTTTTGTACGTTTTTTCCACGTGTCTTGACATGCAAAGTATCCCTGCAACGTTTGGTTAAGATCTGAGTATGTAGTTTTTGACCTTATCTGGAACCTCCTATCTGAAAATTTGAAAATTCTTCAAAAATTCGTCGAAAATCTTGATGTCTCCAATCTCTTGTTTTGTACGTTTTTTCCACGTGTCTTGACCTCCAATGTATCCCTGCAAAGTTTGGTGAAGATCTGAGTATGTCGTTTTTGACCTTATCAGGAACATCCTTTCTGAAAATTTGAAAATTCTTAAAAAATTCGTCCAAAATTTGATGTCTCCAATCTCTTGTTTTGTACGTTTTTTCCACGTGTCTTGACATCCAATGTATCCCTGCAAAGTTTGGTGAAGATCTGAGTATGTCTTTTTTGACCTTATCTGGAACATCCTTTCTGAAAATTTGAAAATTCTTAAAAAATTCGTCCAAAATCTTGATGTCTCCAATCTCTTGTTTTGTACGTTTTTTCCACGTGTCTTGACATGCAAAGTATCCCTGCAACGTTTGGTGAAGATCTGAGTATGTAGTTTTTGACCTTATCTGGAACCTCCTATCTGAAAATTTGAAAATTCTTAAAAAATTCGTCGAAAATCTTCATGTCTCCAATCTCTTGTTTTGTACGTTTTTTCCACGTGTCTTGACATCCAATGTATCCCTGCAATGTTTGGTGGAGATCTGAGTATGTAGTTTTTGACCTTATCTGGGACCTCCTATCAGAAAATTTGAAAATTCTTCAAAAATTCGTCCAAAATCTTGATGTCTCCAATCTCTTGTTTTGTACGTTTTTTCCACGTGTCTCGACCTCCAATGTATCCCTGCAAAGTTTGGTGAAGATCTGAGTATGTCGTTTTTGACCTTATCTGGAACATCCTTTCTGAAAATTTGAAAATTCTTAAAAAATTCGTCGAAAATCTTGATGTCTCCAATCTCTTGTTTTGTACGTTTTTTCCACGTGTCTTGACATCCAATGTATCCCTGCAAAGTTTGGTGAAGATCTGAGTATGTAGTTTTTGACCTTATATGGAACCTCCCATCTGAAAATTTGAAAATTCCTAAAAAATCCGTCCAAAATCTTGATGACCCCAATCTCTTGTTTTGTACTTTTTTTCCACGTGTCTTGACATCCAATGTATCCCTGCAAAGTTTGGTGAAGATCTGAGTATGTAGTTTTTGATCTTATCTGGAACCTCCTATCTGAAAATTTGAAAATTCTTAAAAAATTCGTCCAAAATCTTGATGTCTCCAATCTCTTGTTTTGTACGTTTTTTCCACGTGTCTTGATATCCAATGTATCCCTGCAAAGTTTGGTGAAGATCTGAGTATGTTGTTTTTGACCTTATCTGGAACATCCTTTCTGAAAATTTGAAAATTGTTAAAAAATTCGTCCAAAATCTTGATGTCTCCTATCTCTTGTTTTGTACGTTTTTTCCACGTGTCTTGACCTCCAATGTATCCCTGCAAAGTTTGGTGAAGATCTGAGTATGTCGTTTTTGACCTTATCTGGAACATCCTTTCTGAAAATTTGAAAATTCTTAAAAAATTCGTCCAAAATTTGATGTCTCCAATCTCTTGTTTTGTACGTTTTTTCCACGTGTCTTGACATCCAATGTATCCCTGCAAAGTTTGGTGAAGATCTGAGTATGTCTTTTTTGACCTTATCTGGAACATCCTTTCTGAAAATTTGAAAATTCTTAAAAAATTCGTCCAAAATCTTGATGTCTCCAATCTCTTGTTTTGTACGTTTTTTCCACGTGTTTTGACATGCAAAGTATCCCTGCAACGTTTGGTGAAGATCTGAGTATGTAGTTTTTGACCTTATCTGGAACCTCCTATCTGAAAATTTGAAAATTCTTCAAAAATTCGTCGAAAATCTTGATGTCTCCAATCTCTTGTTTTGTACGTTTTTTCCACGTGTCTTGACATCCAATGTATCCCTGCAATGTTTGGTGGAGATCTGAGTATGTAGTTTTTGACCTTATCTGGGACCTCCTATCAGAAAATTTGAAAATTCTTCAAAAATTCGTCCAAAATCTTGATGTCTCCAATCTCTTGTTTTGTACGTTTTTTCCACGTGTCTCGACCTCCAATGTATCCCTGCAAAGTTTGGTGAAGATCTGAGTATGTCGTTTTTGACCTTATCTGGAACATCCTTTCTGAAAATTTGAAAATTCTTAAAAAATTCGTCGAAAATCTTGATGTCTCCAATCTCTTGTTTTGTACGTTTTTTCCACGTGTCTTGACATCCAATGTATCCCTGCAAAGTTTGGTGAAGATCTGAGTATGTAGTTTTTGACCTTATATGGAACCTCCCATCTGAAAATTTGAAAATTCCTAAAAAATCCGTCCAAAATCTTGATGACCCCAATCTCTTGTTTTGTACTTTTTTTCCACGTGTCTTGACATCCAATGTATCCCTGCAAAGTTTGGTGAAGATCTGAGTATGTAGTTTTTGATCTTATCTGGAACCTCCTATCTGAAAATTTGAAAATTCTTAAAAAATTCGTCCAAAATCTTGATGTCTCCAATCTCTTGTTTTGTACGTTTTTTCCACGTGTCTTGATATCCAATGTATCCCTGCAAAGTTTGGTGAAGATCTGAGTATGTTGTTTTTGACCTTATCTGGAACATCCTTTCTGAAAATTTGAAAATTGTTAAAAAATTCGTCCAAAATCTTGATGTCTCCTATCTCTTGTTTTGTACGTTTTTTCCACGTGTCTTGACCTCCAATGTATCCCTGCAAAGTTTGGTGAAGATCTGAGTATGTCGTTTTTGACCTTATCTGGAACATCCTTTCTGAAAATTTGAAAATTCTTAAAAAATTCGTCCAAAATTTGATGTCTCCAATCTCTTGTTTTGTACGTTTTTTCCACGTGTCTTGACATCCAATGTATCCCTGCAAAGTTTGGTGAAGATCTGAGTATGTCTTTTTTGACCTTATCTGGAACATCCTTTCTGAAAATTTGAAAATTCTTAAAAAATTCGTCCAAAATCTTGATGTCTCCAATCTCTTGTTTTGTACGTTTTTTCCACGTGTTTTGACATGCAAAGTATCCCTGCAACGTTTGGTGAAGATCTGAGTATGTAGTTTTTGACCTTATCTGGAACCTCCTATCTGAAAATTTGAAAATTCTTCAAAAATTCGTCGAAAATCTTGATGTCTCCAATCTCTTGTTTTGTACGTTTTTTCCACGTGTCTTGACATCCAATGTATCCCTGCAATGTTTGGTGGAGATCTGAGTATGTAGTTTTTGACCTTATCTGGGACCTCCTATCAGAAAATTTGAAAATTCTTCAAAAATTCGTCCAAAATCTTGATGTCTCCAATCTCTTGTTTTGTACGTTTTTTCCACGTGTCTCGACCTCCAATGTATCCCTGCAAAGTTTGGTGAAGATCTGAGTATGTCGTTTTTGACCTTATCTGGAACATCCTTTCTGAAAATTTGAAAATTCTTAAAAAATTCGTCGAAAATCTTGATGTCTCCAATCTCTTGTTTTGTACGTTTTTTCCACGTGTCTTGACATCCAATGTATCCCTGCAAAGTTTGGTGAAGATCTGAGTATGTAGTTTTTGACCTTATATGGAACCTCCCATCTGAAAATTTGAAAATTCCTAAAAAATCCGTCCAAAATCTTGATGACCCCAATCTCTTGTTTTGTACTTTTTTTCCACGTGTCTTGACATCCAATGTATCCCTGCAAAGTTTGGTGAAGATCTGAGTATGTAGTTTTTGATCTTATCTGGAACCTCCTATCTGAAAATTTGAAAATTCTTAAAAAATTCGTCCAAAATCTTGATGTCTCCAATCTCTTGTTTTGTACGTTTTTTCCACGTGTCTTGATATCCAATGTATCCCTGCAAAGTTTGGTGAAGATCTGAGTATGTTGTTTTTGACCTTATCTGGAACATCCTTTCTGAAAATTTGAAAATTGTTAAAAAATTCGTCCAAAATCTTGATGTCTCCTATCTCTTGTTTTGTACGTTTTTTCCACGTGTCTTGACATCCAATGTATCCCTGCAAAGTTTGGTGAAGATCTGAGTATGTAGTTTTTGACCTTATCTGGAACCTCCCATCTGAAAATTTGAAAATTCTTAAAAAATTCGACCAATATCTTGATGTCTCCAATCTCTTGTTTTGTACGTTTTTTCCACGTGTCTTGACACATAATGTATCCATGCAAAGTTTGGTGAAGATCTGAGTATGTAGTTTTTGACCTTATATGGAACCTCCTATCTGAAAATTTAAAAATTCTTAAAAAATTCGTCCAAAATCTTGATGTCTCCAATCTCTTGTTTTGTACGTTTTTTCCACGTGTCTTGATATCCAATGTATCCCTGCAAAGTATGGTGAAGATCTGAGTATGTCGTTTTTGACCTTATCTGGAACATCCTTTCTGAAAATTTGAAAATTGTTAAAAAATTCGTCCAAAATCTTGATGTCTCCTATCTCTTGTTTTGTACGTTTTTTCCACGTGTCTTGACATCCAATGTATCCCTGCAAAGTTTGGTGAAGATCTGAGTATGTAGTTTTTGACCTTATCTGGAACCTCCCATCTGAAAATTTGAAAATTCTTAAAAAATTCGACCAATATCTTGATGTCTCCAATCTCTTGTTTTGTACGTTTTTTCCACGTGTCTTGACACATAATGTATCCATGCAAAGTTTGGTGAAGATCTGAGTATGTAGTTTTTGACCTTATATGGAACCACCTATCTGAAAATTTAAAAATTCTTAAAAAATTCGTCCAAAATCTTGATGTCTCCAATCTCTTGTTTTGTACGTTTTTTCCACGTGTCTTGACATCCAATGTATCCCTGCAAAGTTTGGTGAAGATCTGAGTATGTAGTTTTTGACCTTATCTGGAACCTCCCATCTGAAAATTTGAAAATTCCTAAAAAATCCGTCCAAAATCTTGATGACCCCAATCTCTTGTTTTGTACGTTTTTTCCACGTGTCTTGACATTCAATGTATCCCTGCAAAGTTTGGTGAAGATCTGAGTATGTAGTTTTTGACCTTATATGGAACCTCCTTTCTGAAAATTTGAAAATTCTTAAAAAATTCGTCAAAAATCTTGATGACCCCAATCTCTTGTTTTGTACGTTTTTTCCACGTGTCTTGACATCCAATGTATCCCTGCAAAGTTTGGTGAAGATCTGAGTTTGTAGTTTTTGACCTTATATGGAACCTCCTTTCTGAAAATTTGAGAATTCTTAAAAAATTCGTCCAAAATCTTGATGTCTCCAATCTCTTGTTTTGTACGTTTTTTCCACGTGTCTTGACATCCAATGTATCCATGCAAAGTTTGGTGAAGATCTGAGTATGTCGTTTTTGACCTTATCTGGAACATCCTTTCTGAAAATTTGAAAATTCTTAAAAAATTCGTCGAAAATCTTGATGTCTCCAATCTCTTGTTTTGTACGTTTTTTCCACGTGTCTTGACATGCAAAGTATCCCTGCAACGTTTGGTGAAGATCTGAGTATGTAGTTTTTGACCTTATCTGGAACCTCCTATCTGAAAATTTGAAAATTCTTCAAAAATTCGTCGAAAATCTTGATGTCTCCAATCTCTTGTTTTGTACGTTTTTTCCACGTGTCTTGACCTCCAATGTATCCCTGCAAAGTTTGGTGAAGATCTGAGTATGTCGTTTTTGACCTTATCTGGAACATCCTTTCTGAAAATTTGAAAATTCTTAAAAAATTCGTCCAAAATTTGATGTCTCCAATCTCTTGTTTTGTACGTTTTTTCCACGTGTCTTGACATCCAATGTATCCCTGCAAAGTTTGGTGAAGATCTGAGTATGTCTTTTTTGACCTTATCTGGAACATCCTTTCTGAAAATTTGAAAATTCTTAAAAAATTCGTCCAAAATCTTGATGTCTCCAATCTCTTGTTTTGTACGTTTTTTCCACGTGTCTTGACATGCAAAGTATCCCTGCAACGTTTGGTGAAGATCTGAGTATGTAGTTTTTGACCTTATCTGGAACCTCCTATCTGAAAATTTGAAAATTCTTCAAAAATTCGTCGAAAATCTTGATGTCTCCAATCTCTTGTTTTGTACGTTTTTTCCACGTGTCTTGACATCCAATGTATCCCTGCAATGTTTGGTGGAGATCTGAGTATGTCGTTTTTGACCTTATCTGGAACATCCTTTCTGAAAATTTGAAAATTCTTAAAAAATTCGTCCAAAATTTGATGTCTCCAATCTCTTGTTTTGTACGTTTTTTCCACGTGTCTTGACATCCAATGTATCCCTGCAAAGTTTGGTGAAGATCTGAGTATGTCTTTTTTGACCTTATCTGGAACATCCTTTCTGAAAATTTGAAAATTCTTAAAAAATTCGTCCAAAATCTTGATGTCTCCAATCTCTTGTTTTGTACGTTTTTTCCACGTGTTTTGACATGCAAAGTATCCCTGCAACGTTTGGTGAAGATCTGAGTATGTAGTTTTTGACCTTATCTGGAACCTCCTATCTGAAAATTTGAAAATTCTTCAAAAATTCGTCGAAAATCTTGATGTCTCCAATCTCTTGTTTTGTACGTTTTTTCCACGTGTCTTGACATCCAATGTATCCCTGCAATGTTTGGTGGAGATCTGAGTATGTAGTTTTTGACCTTATCTGGGACCTCCTATCAGAAAATTTGAAAATTCTTCAAAAATTCGTCCAAAATCTTGATGTCTCCAATCTCTTGTTTTGTACGTTTTTTCCACGTGTCTCGACCTCCAATGTATCCCTGCAAAGTTTGGTGAAGATCTGAGTATGTCGTTTTTGACCTTATCTGGAACATCCTTTCTGAAAATTTGAAAATTCTTAAAAAATTCGTCGAAAATCTTGATGTCTCCAATCTCTTGTTTTGTACGTTTTTTCCACGTGTCTTGACATCCAATGTATCCCTGCAAAGTTTGGTGAAGATCTGAGTATGTAGTTTTTGACCTTATATGGAACCTCCCATCTGAAAATTTGAAAATTCCTAAAAAATCCGTCCAAAATCTTGATGACCCCAATCTCTTGTTTTGTACTTTTTTTCCACGTGTCTTGACATCCAATGTATCCCTGCAAAGTTTGGTGAAGATCTGAGTATGTAGTTTTTGATCTTATCTGGAACCTCCTATCTGAAAATTTGAAAATTCTTAAAAAATTCGTCCAAAATCTTGATGTCTCCAATCTCTTGTTTTGTACGTTTTTTCCACGTGTCTTGATATCCAATGTATCCCTGCAAAGTTTGGTGAAGATCTGAGTATGTTGTTTTTGACCTTATCTGGAACATCCTTTCTGAAAATTTGAAAATTGTTAAAAAATTCGTCCAAAATCTTGATGTCTCCTATCTCTTGTTTTGTACGTTTTTTCCACGTGTCTTGACATCCAATGTATCCCTGCAAAGTTTGGTGAAGATCTGAGTATGTAGTTTTTGACCTTATCTGGAACCTCCCATCTGAAAATTTGAAAATTCTTAAAAAATTCGACCAATATCTTGATGTCTCCAATCTCTTGTTTTGTACGTTTTTTCCACGTGTCTTGACACATAATGTATCCATGCAAAGTTTGGTGAAGATCTGAGTATGTAGTTTTTGACCTTATATGGAACCTCCTATCTGAAAATTTAAAAATTCTTAAAAAATTCGTCCAAAATCTTGATGTCTCCAATCTCTTGTTTTGTACGTTTTTTCCACGTGTCTTGATATCCAATGTATCCCTGCAAAGTATGGTGAAGATCTGAGTATGTCGTTTTTGACCTTATCTGGAACATCCTTTCTGAAAATTTGAAAATTGTTAAAAAATTCGTCCAAAATCTTGATGTCTCCTATCTCTTGTTTTGTACGTTTTTTCCACGTGTCTTGACATCCAATGTATCCCTGCAAAGTTTGGTGAAGATCTGAGTATGTAGTTTTTGACCTTATCTGGAACCTCCCATCTGAAAATTTGAAAATTCTTAAAAAATTCGACCAATATCTTGATGTCTCCAATCTCTTGTTTTGTACGTTTTTTCCACGTGTCTTGACACATAATGTATCCATGCAAAGTTTGGTGAAGATCTGAGTATGTAGTTTTTGACCTTATATGGAACCACCTATCTGAAAATTTAAAAATTCTTAAAAAATTCGTCCAAAATCTTGATGTCTCCAATCTCTTGTTTTGTACGTTTTTTCCACGTGTCTTGACATCCAATGTATCCCTGCAAAGTTTGGTGAAGATCTGAGTATGTAGTTTTTGACCTTATCTGGAACCTCCCATCTGAAAATTTGAAAATTCCTAAAAAATCCGTCCAAAATCTTGATGACCCCAATCTCTTGTTTTGTACGTTTTTTCCACGTGTCTTGACATTCAATGTATCCCTGCAAAGTTTGGTGAAGATCTGAGTATGTAGTTTTTGACCTTATATGGAACCTCCTTTCTGAAAATTTGAAAATTCTTAAAAAATTCGTCAAAAATCTTGATGACCCCAATCTCTTGTTTTGTACGTTTTTTCCACGTGTCTTGACATCCAATGTATCCCTGCAAAGTTTGGTGAAGATCTGAGTTTGTAGTTTTTGACCTTATATGGAACCTCCTTTCTGAAAATTTGAGAATTCTTAAAAAATTCGTCCAAAATCTTGATGTCTCCAATCTCTTGTTTTGTACGTTTTTTCCACGTGTCTTGACATCCAATGTATCCATGCAAAGTTTGGTGAAGATCTGAGTATGTCGTTTTTGACCTTATCTGGAACATCCTTTCTGAAAATTTGAAAATTCTTAAAAAATTCGTCGAAAATCTTGATGTCTCCAATCTCTTGTTTTGTACGTTTTTTCCACGTGTCTTGACATGCAAAGTATCCCTGCAACGTTTGGTGAAGATCTGAGTATGTAGTTTTTGACCTTATCTGGAACCTCCTATCTGAAAATTTGAAAATTCTTCAAAAATTCGTCGAAAATCTTGATGTCTCCAATCTCTTGTTTTGTACGTTTTTTCCACGTGTCTTGACCTCCAATGTATCCCTGCAAAGTTTGGTGAAGATCTGAGTATGTCGTTTTTGACCTTATCTGGAACATCCTTTCTGAAAATTTGAAAATTCTTAAAAAATTCGTCCAAAATTTGATGTCTCCAATCTCTTGTTTTGTACGTTTTTTCCACGTGTCTTGACATCCAATGTATCCCTGCAAAGTTTGGTGAAGATCTGAGTATGTCTTTTTTGACCTTATCTGGAACATCCTTTCTGAAAATTTGAAAATTCTTAAAAAATTCGTCCAAAATCTTGATGTCTCCAATCTCTTGTTTTGTACGTTTTTTCCACGTGTCTTGACATGCAAAGTATCCCTGCAACGTTTGGTGAAGATCTGAGTATGTAGTTTTTGACCTTATCTGGAACCTCCTATCTGAAAATTTGAAAATTCTTCAAAAATTCGTCGAAAATCTTGATGTCTCCAATCTCTTGTTTTGTACGTTTTTTCCACGTGTCTTGACATCCAATGTATCCCTGCAATGTTTGGTGGAGATCTGAGTATGTAGTTTTTGACCTTATCTGGGACCTCCTATCAGAAAATTTGAAAATTCTTCAAAAATTCGTCCAAAATCTTGATGTCTCCAATCTCTTGTTTTGTACGTTTTTTCCACGTGTCTCGACCTCCAATGTATCCCTGCAAAGTTTGGTGAAGATCTGAGTATGTCGTTTTTGACCTTATCTGGAACATCCTTTCTGAAAATTTGAAAATTCTTAAAAAATTCGTCGAAAATCTTGATGTCTCCAATCTCTTGTTTTGTACGTTTTTTCCACGTGTCTTGACATCCAATGTATCCCTGCAAAGTTTGGTGAAGATCTGAGTATGTAGTTTTTGACCTTATATGGAACCTCCCATCTGAAAATTTGAAAATTCCTAAAAAATCCGTCCAAAATCTTGATGACCCCAATCTCTTGTTTTGTACTTTTTTTCCACGTGTCTTGACATCCAATGTATCCCTGCAAAGTTTGGTGAAGATCTGAGTATGTAGTTTTTGATCTTATCTGGAACCTCCTATCTGAAAATTTGAAAATTCTTAAAAAATTCGTCCAAAATCTTGATGTCTCCAATCTCTTGTTTTGTACGTTTTTTCCACGTGTCTTGATATCCAATGTATCCCTGCAAAGTTTGGTGAAGATCTGAGTATGTTGTTTTTGACCTTATCTGGAACATCCTTTCTGAAAATTTGAAAATTGTTAAAAAATTCGTCCAAAATCTTGATGTCTCCTATCTCTTGTTTTGTACGTTTTTTCCACGTGTCTTGACATCCAATGTATCCCTGCAAAGTTTGGTGAAGATCTGAGTATGTAGTTTTTGACCTTATCTGGAACCTCCCATCTGAAAATTTGAAAATTCTTAAAAAATTCGACCAATATCTTGATGTCTCCAATCTCTTGTTTTGTACGTTTTTTCCACGTGTCTTGACACATAATGTATCCATGCAAAGTTTGGTGAAGATCTGAGTATGTAGTTTTTGACCTTATATGGAACCTCCTATCTGAAAATTTAAAAATTCTTAAAAAATTCGTCCAAAATCTTGATGTCTCCAATCTCTTGTTTTGTACGTTTTTTCCACGTGTCTTGACATCCAATGTATCCCTGCAAAGTTTGGTGAAGATCTGAGTATGTAGTTTTTGACCTTATCTGGAACCTCCTATCTGAAAATTTGAAAATTCTTCAAAAATTCGTCGAAAATCTTGATGTCTCCAATCTCTTGTTTTGTACGTTTTTTCCACGTGTCTTGACCTCCAATGTATCCCTGCAAAGTTTGGTGAAGATCTGAGTATGTCGTTTTTGACCTTATCTGGAACATCCTTTCTGAAAATTTGAAAATTCTTAAAAAATTCGTCCAAAATTTGATGTCTCCAATCTCTTGTTTTGTACGTTTTTTCCACGTGTCTTGACATCCAATGTATCCCTGCAAAGTTTGGTGAAGATCTGAGTATGTCTTTTTTGACCTTATCTGGAACATCCTTTCTGAAAATTTGAAAATTCTTCAAAAATTCGTCCAAAATCTTGATGTCTCCAATCTCTTGTTTTGTACGTTTTTTCCACGTGTCTCGACCTCCAATGTATCCCTGCAAAGTTTGGTGAAGATCTGAGTATGTCGTTTTTGACCTTATCTGGAACATCCTTTCTGAAAATTTGAAAATTCTTAAAAAATTCGTCGAAAATCTTGATGTCTCCAATCTCTTGTTTTGTACGTTTTTTCCACGTGTCTTGACATCCAATGTATCCCTGCAAAGTTTGGTGAAGATCTGAGTATGTAGTTTTTGACCTTATATGGAACCTCCCATCTGAAAATTTGAAAATTCCTAAAAAATCCGTCCAAAATCTTGATGACCCCAATCTCTTGTTTTGTACTTTTTTTCCACGTGTCTTGACATCCAATGTATCCCTGCAAAGTTTGGTGAAGATCTGAGTATGTAGTTTTTGATCTTATCTGGAACCTCCTATCTGAAAATTTGAAAATTCTTAAAAAATTCGTCCAAAATCTTGATGTCTCCAATCTCTTGTTTTGTACGTTTTTTCCACGTGTCTTGATATCCAATGTATCCCTGCAAAGTTTGGTGAAGATCTGAGTATGTTGTTTTTGACCTTATCTGGAACATCCTTTCTGAAAATTTGAAAATTGTTAAAAAATTCGTCCAAAATCTTGATGTCTCCTATCTCTTGTTTTGTACGTTTTTTCCACGTGTCTTGACATCCAATGTATCCCTGCAAAGTTTGGTGAAGATCTGAGTATGTAGTTTTTGACCTTATCTGGAACCTCCCATCTGAAAATTTGAAAATTCTTAAAAAATTCGACCAATATCTTGATGTCTCCAATCTCTTGTTTTGTACGTTTTTTCCACGTGTCTTGACACATAATGTATCCATGCAAAGTTTGGTGAAGATCTGAGTATGTAGTTTTTGACCTTATATGGAACCTCCTATCTGAAAATTTAAAAATTCTTAAAAAATTCGTCCAAAATCTTGATGTCTCCAATCTCTTGTTTTGTACGTTTTTTCCACGTGTCTTGACATCCAATGTATCCCTGCAAAGTTTGGTGAAGATCTGAGTATGTAGTTTTTGACCTTATCTGGAACCTCCCATCTGAAAATTTGAAAATTCTTAAAAAATTCGACCAAAATCTTGATGTCTCCAATCTTTTGTTTTGTACGTTTTTTCCACGTGTCTTGACACATAATGTATCCATGCAAAGTTTGGTGAAGATCTGAGTATGTAGTTTTTGAACTTATATGGAACCTCCCATCTGAAAATTTGAAAATTCCTAAAAAATCCGTCCAAAATCTTGATGACCCCAATCTCTTGTTTTGTACTTTTTTTCCACGTGTCTTGACATCCAATGTATCCCTGCAAAGTTTGGTGAAGATCTGAGTATGTAGTTTTTGACCTTATCTGGAACCTCCCATCTGAAAATTTGAAAATTCTTAAAAAATTCGACCAAAATCTTGATGTCTCCAATCTTTTGTTTTGTACGTTTTTTCCACGTGTCTTGACACATAATGTATCCATGCAAAGTTTGGTGAAGATCTGAGTATGTAGTTTTTGACCTTATATGGAACCTCCCATCTGAAAATTTGAAAATTCCTAAAAAATCCGTCCAAAATCTTGATGACCCCAATCTCTTGTTTTGTACGTTTTTTCCACGTGTCTTGACATCCAATGTATTCCTGCAATGTTTGGTGAAGATCTGAGTATGTAGTTTTTGACCTTATATGGAACCTCCTATCTGAAAATTTGAAAATTCTTAAAAAATTCGACCAAAATCTTGATGTTCCGAATCCTATGTTTTGTATGTTTTTTCCACGTGTCTTGACATCCAATGTATCCATGCAAAGTTTGGTGAAGATCTGAGTATGTAGTTTTTGACCTTATATTGAACCTCCCATCTGAAAATTTGAAAATTCTTAAAAAATTCGTCCAAAATCTTGATGACCCCAATCTCTTGTTTTGTACGTTTTTTCCACGTGTCTTGACATCCAAAGTATCCCTGCAAAGTTTGGTGAAGATCTGAGTATGTAGTTTTTGACCTTATATGGAACCTCCTTTCTGAAAATTTGAGAATTCTTAAAAAATTCGTCCAAAATCTTGATGTCTCCAATCTCTTGTTTTGTACGTTTTTTCCACGTGTCTTGACATCCAATGTATCCATGCAAAGTTTGGTGAAGATCTGAGTATGTCGTTTTTGACCTTATCTGGAACCTCCCATCTGAAAATTTGAAAATTCTTAAAAAATTCGTCGAAAATCTTGATGTCTCCAATCTTTTGTTTTGTACGTTTTTTTCCACGTGTCTTGACATTCAAAGTATCCCTGCAACGTTTGGTGAAGATCTGAGTATGTAGTTTTTGACCTTATCTGGAACCTCCTATCTGAAAATTTGAAAATTCTTCAAAAATTCGTCGAAAAACTTGATGTCTCCAATCTCTTGTTTTGTACGTTTTTTCCACGTGTCTTGACATCCAATGTATTCCTGCAATGTTTGGTGGAGATCTGAGTATGTAGTTTTAGACCTTATCTGGAACCTCCTATCTGAAAATTTGAAAATTCTTCAAAAATTCGTCCAAAATCTTGATGTCTCCAATCTCTTGTTTTGTACGTTTTTTCCACGTGTCTCGACCTCCAATGGATCCCTGCAAAGTTTGGTGAAGATCTGAGTATGTCGTTTTTGACCTTATCTGGAACATCCTTTCTGAAAATTTGAAAATTCTTAAAAAATTCGTCGAAAATCTTGATGTCTCCAATCTCTTGTTTTGTACGTTTTTTCCACGTGTCTTGACATCCAATGTATCCCTGCAAAGTTTGGTGAAGATCTGAGTATGTAGTTTTTGACCTTATATGGAACCTCCTATCTGAAAATTTGAAAATTCTTAAAAAATTCGTCGAAAATCTTGATGTCTCCAATCTCTTGTTTTGTACGTTTTTTCCACGTGTCTCGACCTCCAATGGATCCCTGCAAAGTTTGGTGAAGATCTGAGTATGTCGTTTTTGACCTTATCTGGAACCTCCCATCTGAAAATTTGAAAATTCTTAAAAAATTCGTCGAAAATCTTGATGTCTCCGATCTCTTGTTTTGTACGTTTTTTCCACGTGTCTTGACATGCAAAGTATACCTGCAAAGTTTGGTGAAGATCTGAGTATGTAGTTTTTGACCTCATCTGGAACCTCCTATCTGAAAATTTGAAAATTCTTAAAAAATTCGTCCAAAATCTTGATGTCTCCAATCTCTTGTTTTGTACGTTTTTTCCACGTGTCTTGACATCCAATGTATCCCTGCAATGTTTGGTGAAGATCTGAGTATGTAGTTTTTGACCTTATCTGGAACCTCCCATCTGAAAATTTGAAAATTCCTAAAAAATCCGTCCAAAATCTTGATGACCCCAATCTCTTGTTTTGTACGTTTTTTACACGTGTCTTGACATCCAATGTATCCCTGCAAAGTTTGGTGAAGATCTGAGTATGTAGTTTTTGATCTTATCTGGAACCTCCTATCTGAAAATTTGAAAATTCTTAAAAAATTCGTCCAAAATCTTGATGTCTCCAATCTCTTGTTTTGTACGTTTTTTCCACGTGTCTTGATATCCAATGTATCCCTGCAAAGTATGGTGAAGATCTGAGTATGTCGTTTTTGACCTTATCTGGAACATCCTTTCTGAAAATTTGAAAATTGTTAAAAAATTCGTCCAAAATCTTGATGTCTCCTATCTCTTGTTTTGTACGTTTTTTCCACGTGTCTTGACATCCAATGTATCCCTGCAAAGTTTGGTGAAGATCTGAGTATGTAGTTTTTGACCTTATCTGGAACCTCCCATCTGAAAATTTGAAAATTCTTAAAAAATTCGACCAATATCTTGATGTCTCCAATCTCTTGTTTTGTACGTTTTTTCCACGTGTCTTGACACATAATGTATCCATGCAAAGTTTGGTGAAGATCTGAGTATGTAGTTTTTGACCTTATGTGGAACCTCCTATCTGAAAATTTAAAAATTCTTAAAAAATTCGTCCAAAATCTTGATGTCTCCAATCTCTTGTTTTGTACGTTTTTTCCACGTGTCTTGACATCCAATGTATCCCTGCAAAGTTTGGTGAAGATCTGAGTATGTAGTTTTTGACCTTATCTGGAACCTCCCATCTGAAAATTTGAAAATTCCTAAAAAATCCGTCCAAAATCTTGATGACCCCAATCTCTTGTTTTGTACGTTTTTTCCACGTGTCTTGACATTCAATGTATCCCTGCAAAGTTTGGTGAAGATCTGAGTATGTAGTTTTTGACCTTATATGGAACCTCCTTTCTGAAAATTTGAAAATACTTAAAAAATTCGTCAAAAATCTTGATGACCCCAATCTCTTGTTTTGTACGTTTTTTCCACGTGTCTTGACATCCAATGTATCCCTGCAAAGTTTGGTGAAGATCTGAGTTTGTAGTTTTTGACCTTATATGGAACCTCCTTTCTGAAAATTTGAGAATTCTTAAAAAATTCGTCCAAAATCTTGATGTCTCCAATCTCTTGTTTTGTACGTTTTTTCCACGTGTCTTGACATCCAATGTATCCATGCAAAGTTTGGTGAAGATCTGAGTATGTCGTTTTTGACCTTATCTGGAACCTCCCATCTGAAAATTTGAAAATTCTTAAAAAATTCGTCGAAAATCTTGATGTCTCCAATCTCTTGTTTTGTACGTTTTTTCCACGTGTCTTGACATGCAAAGTATCCCTGCAACGTTTGGTGAAGATCTGAGTATGTAGTTTTTGACCTTATCTGGAACCTCCTATCTGAAAATTTGAAAATTCTTCAAAAATTCGTCGAAAATCTTGATGTCTCCAATCTCTTGTTTTGTACGTTTTTTCCACGTGTCTTGACCTCCAATGTATCCCTGCAAAGTTTGGTGAAGATCTGAGTATGTCGTTTTTGACCTTATCTGGAACATCCTTTATGAAAATTTGAAAATTCTTAAAAAATTCGTCCAAAATTTGATGTCTCCAATCTCTTGTTTTGTACGTTTTTTCCACGTGTCTTGACATCCAATGTATCCCTGCAAAGTTTGGTGAAGATCTGAGTATGTCGTTTTTGACCTTATCTGGAACATCCTTTCTGAAAATTTGAAAATTCTTAAAAAATTCGTCCAAAATCTTGATGTCTCCAATCTCTTGTTTTGTACGTTTTTTCCACGTGTCTTGACATGCAAAGTATCCCTGCAACGTTTGGTGAAGATCTGAGTATGTAGTTTTTGACCTTATCTGGAACCTCCTATCTGAAAATTTGAAAATTCTTCAAAAATTCGTCGAAAATCTTGATGTCTCCAATCTCTTGTTTTGTACGTTTTTTCCACGTGTCTTGACATCCAATGTATCCATGCAATGTTTGGTGGAGATCTGAGTATGTAGTTTTTGACCTTATCTGGGACCTCCTATCAGAAAATTTGAAAATTCTTCAAAAATTCGTCCAAAATCTTGATGTCTCCAATCTCTTGTTTTGTACGTTTTTTCCACGTGTCTCGACCTCCAATGTATCCATGCAAAGTTTGGTGAAGATCTGAGTATGTCGTTTTTGACCTTATCTGGAACCTCCCATCTGAAAATTTGAAAATTCTTAAAAAATTCGTCCAAAATCTTGATGACCCCAATCTCTTGTTTTGTACGTTTTTTCCACGTGTCTTGACATCCAAAGTATCCCTGCAAAGTTTGGTGAAGATCTGAGTATGTAGTTTTTGACCTTATATGGAACCTCCTTTCTGAAAATTTGAGAATTCTTAAAAAATTCGTCCAAAATCTTGATGTCTCCAATCTCTTGTTTTGTACGTTTTTTCCACGTGTCTTGACATCCAATGTATCCATGCAAAGTTTGGTGAAGATCTGAGTATGTCGTTTTTGACCTTATCTGGAACCTCCCATCTGAAAATTTGAAAATTCTTAAAAAATTCGTCGAAAATCTTGATGTCTCCAATCTTTTGTTTTGTACGTTTTTTCCACGTGTCTTGACATTCAAAGTATCCCTGCAACGTTTGGTGAAGATCTGAGTATGTAGTTTTTGACCTTATCTGGAACCTCCTATCTGAAAATTTGAAAATTCTTCAAAAATTCGTCGAAAATCTTGATGTCTCCAATCTCTTGTTTTGTACGTTTTTTCCACGTGTCTTGACATCCAATGTATTCCTGCAATGTTTGGTGGAGATCTGAGTATGTAGTTTTAGACCTTATCTGGAACCTCCTATCTGAAAATTTGAAAATTCTTCAAAAATTCGTCCAAAATCATGATGTCTCCAATCTCTTGTTTTGTACGTTTTTTCCACGTGTCTCGACCTCCAATGGATCCCTGCAAAGTTTGGTGAAGATCTGAGTATGTCGTTTTTGACCTTATCTGGAACATCCTTTCTGAAAATTTGAAAATTCTTAAAAAATTCGTCGAAAATCTTGATGTCTCCAATCTCTTGTTTTGTACGTTTTTTCCACGTGTCTTGACATCCAATGTATCCCTGCAAAGTTTGGTGAAGATCTGAGTATGTAGTTTTTGACCTTATATGGAACCTCCTATCTGAAAATTTGAAAATTCTTAAAAAATTCGTCGAAAATCTTGATGTCTCCAATCTCTTGTTTTGTACGTTTTTTCCACGTGTCTCGACCTCCAATGGATCCCTGCAAAGTTTGGTGAAGATCTGAGTATGTCGTTTTTGACCTTATCTGGAACCTCCCATCTGAAAATTTGAAAATTCTTAAAAAATTCGTCGAAAATCTTGATGTCTCCGATCTCTTGTTTTGTACGTTTTTTCCACGTGTCTTGACATGCAAAGTATACCTGCAAAGTTTGGTGAAGATCTGAGTATGTAGTTTTTGACCTCATCTGGAACCTCCTATCTGAAAATTTGAAAATTCTTAAAAAATTCGTCCAAAATCTTGATGTCTCCAATCTCTTGTTTTGTACGTTTTTTCCACGTGTCTTGACATCCAATGTATCCCTGCAATGTTTGGTGAAGATCTGAGTATGTAGTTTTTGACCTTATCTGGAACCTCCCATCTGAAAATTTGAAAATTCCTAAAAAATCCGTCCAAAATCTTGATGACCCCAATCTCTTGTTTTGTACGTTTTTTACACGTGTCTTGACATCCAATGTATCCCTGCAAAGTTTGGTGAAGATCTGAGTATGTAGTTTTTGATCTTATCTGGAACCTCCTATCTGAAAATTTGAAAATTCTTAAAAAATTCGTCCAAAATCTTGATGTCTCCAATCTCTTGTTTTGTACGTTTTTTCCACGTGTCTTGATATCCAATGTATCCCTGCAAAGTATGGTGAAGATCTGAGTATGTCGTTTTTGACCTTATCTGGAACATCCTTTCTGAAAATTTGAAAATTGTTAAAAAATTCGTCCAAAATCTTGATGTCTCCTATCTCTTGTTTTGTACGTTTTTTCCACGTGTCTTGACATCCAATGTATCCCTGCAAAGTTTGGTGAAGATCTGAGTATGTAGTTTTTGACCTTATCTGGAACCTCCCATCTGAAAATTTGAAAATTCTTAAAAAATTCGACCAATATCTTGATGTCTCCAATCTCTTGTTTTGTACGTTTTTTCCACGTGTCTTGACACATAATGTATCCATGCAAAGTTTGGTGAAGATCTGAGTATGTAGTTTTTGACCTTAAGTGGAACCTCCTATCTGAAAATTTAAAAATTCTTAAAAAATTCGTCCAAAATCTTGATGTCTCCAATCTCTTGTTTTGTACGTTTTTTCCACGTGTCTTGACATCCAATGTATCCCTGCAAAGTTTGGTGAAGATCTGAGTATGTAGTTTTTGACCTTATCTGGAACCTCCCATCTGAAAATTTGAAAATTCCTAAAAAATCCGTCCAAAATCTTGATGACCCCAATCTCTTGTTTTGTACGTTTTTTCCACGTGTCTTGACATTCAATGTATCCCTGCAAAGTTTGGTGAAGATCTGAGTATGTAGTTTTTGACCTTATATGGAACCTCCTTTCTGAAAATTTGAAAATACTTAAAAAATTCGTCAAAAATCTTGATGACCCCAATCTCTTGTTTTGTACGTTTTTTCCACGTGTCTTGACATCCAATGTATCCCTGCAAAGTTTGGTGAAGATCTGAGTTTGTAGTTTTTGACCTTATATGGAACCTCCTTTCTGAAAATTTGAGAATTCTTAAAAAATTCGTCCAAAATCTTGATGTCTCCAATCTCTTGTTTTGTACGTTTTTTCCACGTGTCTTGACATCCAATGTATCCATGCAAAGTTTGGTGAAGATCTGAGTATGTCGTTTTTGACCTTATCTGGAACCTCCCATCTGAAAATTTGAAAATTCTTAAAAAATTCGTCGAAAATCTTGATGTCTCCAATCTCTTGTTTTGTACGTTTTTTCCACGTGTCTTGACATGCAAAGTATCCCTGCAACGTTTGGTGAAGATCTGAGTATGTAGTTTTTGACCTTATCTGGAACCTCCTATCTGAAAATTTGAAAATTCTTCAAAAATTCGTCGAAAATCTTGATGTCTCCAATCTCTTGTTTTGTACGTTTTTTCCACGTGTCTTGACCTCCAATGTATCCCTGCAAAGTTTGGTGAAGATCTGAGTATGTCGTTTTTGACCTTATCTGGAACATCCTTTCTGAAAATTTGAAAATTCTTAAAAAATTCGTCCAAAATTTGATGTCTCCAATCTCTTGTTTTGTACGTTTTTTCCACGTGTCTTGACATCCAATGTATCCCTGCAAAGTTTGGTGAAGATCTGAGTATGTCGTTTTTGACCTTATCTGGAACATCCTTTCTGAAAATTTGAAAATTCTTAAAAAATTCGTCCAAAATCTTGATGTCTCCAATCTCTTGTTTTGTACGTTTTTTCCACGTGTCTTGACATGCAAAGTATCCCTGCAACGTTTGGTGAAGATCTGAGTATGTAGTTTTTGACCTTATCTGGAACCTCCTATCTGAAAATTTGAAAATTCTTCAAAAATTCGTCGAAAATCTTGATGTCTCCAATCTCTTGTTTTGTACGTTTTTTCCACGTGTCTTGACATCCAATGTATCCCTGCAATGTTTGGTGGAGATCTGAGTATGTAGTTTTTGACCTTATCTGGGACCTCCTATCAGAAAATTTGAAAATTCTTCAAAAATTCGTCCAAAATCTTGATGTCTCCAATCTCTTGTTTTGTACGTTTTTTCCACGTGTCTCGACCTCCAATGTATCCCTGCAAAGTTTGGTGAAGATCTGAGTATGTCGTTTTTGACCTTATCTGGAACATCCTTTCTGAAAATTTGAAAATTCTTAAAAAATTCGTCGAAAATCTTGATGTCTCCAATCTCTTGTTTTGTACGTTTTTTCCACGTGTCTTGACATCCAATGTATCCCTGCAAAGTTTGGTGAAGATCTGAGTATGTAGTTTTTGACCTTATATGGAACCTCCCATCTGAAAATTTGAAAATTCCTAAAAAATCCGTCCAAAATCTTGATGACCCCAATCTCTTGTTTTGTACTTTTTTTCCACGTGTCTTGACATCCAATGTATCCCTGCAAAGTTTGGTGAAGATCTGAGTATGTAGTTTTTGATCTTATCTGGAACCTCCTATCTGAAAATTTGAAAATTCTTAAAAAATTCGTCCAAAATCTTGATGTCTCCAATCTCTTGTTTTGTACGTTTTTTCCACGTGTCTTGATATCCAATGTATCCCTGCAAAGTTTGGTGAAGATCTGAGTATGTTGTTTTTGACCTTATCTGGAACATCCTTTCTGAAAATTTGAAAATTGTTAAAAAATTCGTCCAAAATCTTGATGTCTCCTATCTCTTGTTTTGTACGTTTTTTCCACGTGTCTTGACATCCAATGTATCCCTGCAAAGTTTGGTGAAGATCTGAGTATGTAGTTTTTGACCTTATCTGGAACCTCCCATCTGAAAATTTGAAAATTCTTAAAAAATTCGACCAATATCTTGATGTCTCCAATCTCTTGTTTTGTACGTTTTTTCCACGTGTCTTGACACATAATGTATCCATGCAAAGTTTGGTGAAGATCTGAGTATGTAGTTTTTGACCTTATATGGAACCTCCTATCTGAAAATTTGAAAATTCTTAAAAAATTCGTCCAAAATCTTGATGTCTCCAATCTCTTGTTTTGTACGTTTTTTCCACGTGTCTTGACATCCAGTGTATCCCTGCAAAGTTTGGTGAAGATCTGAGTATGTAGTTTTTGACCTTATCTGGAACCTCCCATCTGAAAATTTGAAAATTCCTAAAAAATCCGTGCAAAATCTTGATGACCCCAATCTCTTGTTTTGTACGTTTTTTCCACGTGTCTTGACATCCAATGTATTCCTGCAATGTTTGGTGAAGATCTGAGTATGTAGTTTTTGACCTTATATGGAACCTCCTATCTGAAAATTTGAAAATTCTTAAAAAATTCGACCAAAATCTTGATGTTCCGAATCCTATGTTTTGTATGTTTTTTCCACGTGTCTTGACATCCAATGTATCCATGCAAAGTTTGGTGAAGATCTGAGTATGTAGTTTTTGACCTTATATTGAACCTCCCATCTGAAAATTTGAAAATTCTTAAAAAATTCGTCCAAAATCTTGATGACCCCAATCTCTTGTTTTGTACGTTTTTTCCACGTGTCTTGACATCCAAAGTATCCCTGCAAAGTTTGGTGAAGATCTGAGTATGTAGTTTTTGACCTTATATGGAACCTCCTTTCTGAAAATTTGAGAATTCTTAAAAAATTCGTCCAAAATCTTGATGTCTCCAATCTCTTGTTTTGTACGTTTTTTCCACGTGTCTTGACATCCAATGTATCCATGCAAAGTTTGGTGAAGATCTGAGTATGTCGTTTTTGACCTTATCTGGAACCTCCCATCTGAAAATTTGAAAATTCTTAAAAAATTCGTCGAAAATCTTGATGTCTCCAATCTTTTGTTTTGTACGTTTTTTCCACGTGTCTTGACATGCAAAGTATCCCTGCAACGTTTGGTGAAGGTCTGAGTATGTAGTTTTTGACCTTATCTGGAACCTCCTATCTGAAAATTTGAAAATTCTTCAAAAATTCGTCCAAAATCTTGATGTCTCCAATCTCTTGTTTTGTACGTTTTTTCCACGTGTCTCGACCTCCAATGTATCCCTGCAAAGTTTGGTGAAGATCTGAGTATGTCGTTTTTGACCTTATCTGGAACATCCTTTCTGAAAATTTGAAAATTCTTAAAAAATTCGTCGAAAATCTTGATGTCTCCAATCTCTTGTTTTGTACGTTTTTTCCACGTGTCTTGACATCCAATGTATCCCTGCAAAGTTTGGTGAAGATCTGAGTATGTAGTTTTTGACCTTATATGGAACCTCCCATCTGAAAATTTGAAAATTCCTAAAAAATCCGTCCAAAATCTTGATGACCCCAATCTCTTGTTTTGTACTTTTTTTCCACGTGTCTTGACATCCAATGTATCCCTGCAAAGTTTGGTGAAGATCTGAGTATGTAGTTTTTGATCTTATCTGGAACCTCCTATCTGAAAATTTGAAAATTCTTAAAAAATTCGTCCAAAATCTTGATGTCTCCAATCTCTTGTTTTGTACGTTTTTTCCACGTGTCTTGATATCCAATGTATCCCTGCAAAGTTTGGTGAAGATCTGAGTATGTTGTTTTTGACCTTATCTGGAACATCCTTTCTGAAAATTTGAAAATTGTTAAAAAATTCGTCCAAAATCTTGATGTCTCCTATCTCTTGTTTTGTACGTTTTTTCCACGTGTCTTGACATCCAATGTATCCCTGCAAAGTTTGGTGAAGATCTGAGTATGTAGTTTTTGACCTTATCTGGAACCTCCCATCTGAAAATTTGAAAATTCTTAAAAAATTCGACCAATATCTTGATGTCTCCAATCTCTTGTTTTGTACGTTTTTTCCACGTGTCTTGACACATAATGTATCCATGCAAAGTTTGGTGAAGATCTGAGTATGTAGTTTTTGACCTTATATGGAACCTCCTATCTGAAAATTTGAAAATTCTTAAAAAATTCGTCCAAAATCTTGATGTCTCCAATCTCTTGTTTTGTACGTTTTTTCCACGTGTCTTGACATCCAGTGTATCCCTGCAAAGTTTGGTGAAGATCTGAGTATGTAGTTTTTGACCTTATCTGGAACCTCCCATCTGAAAATTTGAAAATTCCTAAAAAATCCGTGCAAAATCTTGATGACCCCAATCTCTTGTTTTGTACGTTTTTTCCACGTGTCTTGACATCCAATGTATTCCTGCAATGTTTGGTGAAGATCTGAGTATGTAGTTTTTGACCTTATATGGAACCTCCTATCTGAAAATTTGAAAATTCTTAAAAAATTCGACCAAAATCTTGATGTTCCGAATCCTATGTTTTGTATGTTTTTTCCACGTGTCTTGACATCCAATGTATCCATGCAAAGTTTGGTGAAGATCTGAGTATGTAGTTTTTGACCTTATATTGAACCTCCCATCTGAAAATTTGAAAATTCTTAAAAAATTCGTCCAAAATCTTGATGACCCCAATCTCTTGTTTTGTACGTTTTTTCCACGTGTCTTGACATCCAAAGTATCCCTGCAAAGTTTGGTGAAGATCTGAGTATGTAGTTTTTGACCTTATATGGAACCTCCTTTCTGAAAATTTGAGAATTCTTAAAAAATTCGTCCAAAATCTTGATGTCTCCAATCTCTTGTTTTGTACGTTTTTTCCACGTGTCTTGACATCCAATGTATCCATGCAAAGTTTGGTGAAGATCTGAGTATGTCGTTTTTGACCTTATCTGGAACCTCCCATCTGAAAATTTGAAAATTCTTAAAAAATTCGTCGAAAATCTTGATGTCTCCAATCTTTTGTTTTGTACGTTTTTTCCACGTGTCTTGACATGCAAAGTATCCCTGCAACGTTTGGTGAAGGTCTGAGTATGTAGTTTTTGACCTTATCTGGAACCTCCTATCTGAAAATTTGAAAATTCTTCAAAAATTCGTCGAAAATCTTGATGTCTCCAATCTCTTGTTTTGTACGTTTTTTCCACGTGTCTTGACATCCAATGTATTCCTGCAATGTTTGGTGGAGATCTGAGTATGTAGTTTTAGACCTTATCTGGAACCTCCTATCTGAAAATTTGAAAATTCTTCAAAAATTCGTCCAAAATCTTGATGTCTCCAATCTCTTGTTTTGTACGTTTTTTCCACGTGTCTCGACCTCCAATGGATCCCTGCAAAGTTTGGTGAAGATCTGAGTATGTCGTTTTTGACCTTATCTGGAACATCCTTTCTGAAAATTTGAAAATTCTTAAAAAATTCGTCGAAAATCTTGATGTCTCCAATCTCTTGTTTTGTACGTTTTTTCCACGTGTCTTGACATCCAATGTATCCCTGCAAAGTTTGGTGAAGATCTGAGTATGTAGTTTTTGACCTTATATGGAACCTCCTATCTGAAAATTTGAAAATTCTTAAAAAATTCGTCCAAAATCTTGATGTCTCCAATCTCTTGTTTTGTACGTTTTTTCCACGTGTCTCGACCTCCAATGGATCCCTGCAAAGTTTGGTGAAGATCTGAGTATGTCGTTTTTGACCTTATCTGGAACCTCCCATCTGAAAATTTGAAAATTCTTAAAAAATTCGTCGAAAATCTTGATGTCTCCGATCTCTTGTTTTGTACGTTTTTTCCACGTGTCTTGACATGCAAAGTATTCCTGCAAAGTTTGGTGAAGATCTGAGTATGTAGTTTTTGACCTCATCTGGAACCTCCTATCTGAAAATTTGAAAATTCTTAAAAAATTCGTCCAAAATCTTGATGTCTCCAATCTCTTGTTTTGTACGTTTTTTCCACGTGTCTTGACATCCAATGTATCCCTGCAATGTTTGGTGAAGATCTGAGTATGTAGTTTTTGACCTTATCTGGAACCTCCCATCTGAAAATTTGAAAATTCCTAAAAAATCCGTCCAAAATCTTGATGACCCCAATCTCTTGTTTTGTACTTTTTTTCCACGTGTCTCGACCTCCAATGTATCCCTGCAAAGTTTGGTGAAGATCTGAGTATGTAGTTTTTGACCTTATATGGAACCTCCTATCTGAAAATTTGAAAATTCTTAAAAAATTCGTCCAAAATCTTGATGTCACCAATCCTATGTTTTGTATGTTTTTTCCACGTGTCTTGACATCCAATGTATCCATGCAAAGTTTGGTGAAGATCTGAGTATGTCGTTTTTGACCTTATCTGGAACCTCCCATCTGAAAATTTGAAAATTCTTAAAAAATTCGTCGAAAATCTTGATGTCTCCGATCTCTTGTTTTGTACGTTTTTTCCACGTGTCTTGACATGCAAAGTATTCCTGCAAAGTTTGGTGAAGATCTGAGTATGTAGTATTTGACCTCATCTGGAACCTCCTATCTGAAAATTTGAAAATTCTTAAAAAATTCGTCCAAAATTTTGATGTCTCCAATCTCTTGTTTTGTACGTTTTTTCCACGTGTCTTGACATCCAATGTATCCCTGCAATGTTTGGTGAAGATCTGAGTATGTAGTTTTTGACCTTATCTGGAACCTCCCATCTGAAAATTTGAAAATTCCTAAAAAATCCGTCCAAAATCTTGATGACCCCAATCTCTTGTTTTGTACGTTTTTTCCACGTGTCTTGACATCCAATGTATCCCTGCAAAGTTTGGTGAAGATCTGAGTATGTAGTTTTTGACCTTATCTGGAACCTCCTATCTGAAAATTTGAAAATTCTTAAAAAATTCGTCCAAAATCTTGATGTCTCCAATCTCTTGTTTTGTACGTTTTTTCCACGTGTCTTGATATCCAATGTATCCCTGCAAAGTTTGGTGAAGATATGAGTATGTCGTTTTTGACCTTATCTGGAACATCCTTTCTGAAAATTTGAAAATTGTTAAAAAATTCGTCCAAAATCTTTATGTCTCCAATCTCTTTTTTGTACGTTTTTTCCACGTGTCTTGACATCCAATGTATCCCTGCAAAGTTTGGTGAAGATCTGAGTATGTAGTTTTTGACCTTATCTGGAACCTCCCATCTGAAAATTTGAAAATTCTTAAAAAATTCGACCAAAATCTTGATGTCTCCAATCTTTTGTTTTGTACGTTTTTTCCACGTGTCTTGACACATAATGTATCCATGCAAAGTTTGGTGAAGATCTGAGTATGTAGTTTTTGATCTTATATGGAACCTCCTATCTGAAAATTTGAAAATTCTTAAAAAATTCGTCCAAAATCTTGATGTCTCCAATCTCTTGTTTTGTACGTTTTTTCCACGTGTCTTGACATCCAATGTATCCCTGCAAAGTTTGGTGAAGATCTGAGTATGTAGTTTTTGACCTTATCTGGAACCTCCCATCTGAAAATTTGAAAATTCCTAAAAAATCCGTGCAAAATCTTGATGACCCCAATCTCTTTTTTTGTACGTTTTTTCCACGTGTCTTGACATCCAATGTATCCATGCAAAGTTTGGTGAAGATCTGAGTATGTCGTTTTTGACCTTATCTGGAACCTCCCATCTGAAAATTTGAAAATTCTTAAAAAATTCGTCGAAAATCTTGATGTCTCCAATCTCTTGTTTTGTACGTTTTTTCCACGTGTCTTGACATGCAAAGTATCCCTGCAACGTTTGGTGAAGATCTGAGTATGTAGTTTTTGACCTTATCTGGAACCTCCTATCTGAAAATTTGAAAATTCTTAAAAAATTCGTCCAAAATCTTGATGTCTCCAATCTCTTGTTTTGTACGTTTTTTCCACGTGTCTTGACATCCAGTGTATCCCTGCAAAGTTTGGTGAAGATCTGAGTATGTAGTTTTTGACCTTATCTGGAACCTCCCATCTGAAAATTTGAAAATTCCTAAAAAATCCGTGCAAAATCTTGATGACCCCAATCTCTTGTTTTGTACGTTTTTTCCACGTGTCTTGACATCCAATGTATTCCTGCAATGTTTGGTGAAGATCTGAGTATGTAGTTTTTGACCTTATATGGAACCTCCTATCTGAAAATTTGAAAATTCTTAAAAAATTCGACCAAAATCTTGATGTTCCGAATCCTATGTTTTGTATGTTTTTTCCACGTGTCTTGACATCCAATGTATCCATGCAAAGTTTGGTGAAGATCTGAGTATGTAGTTTTTGACCTTATATTGAACCTCCCATCTGAAAATTTGAAAATTCTTAAAAAATTCGTCCAAAATCTTGATGACCCCAATCTCTTGTTTTGTACGTTTTTTCCACGTGTCTTGACATCCAAAGTATCCCTGCAAAGTTTGGTGAAGATCTGAGTATGTAGTTTTTGACCTTATATGGAACCTCCTTTCTGAAAATTTGAGAATTCTTAAAAAATTCGTCCAAAATCTTGATGTCTCCAATCTCTTGTTTTGTACGTTTTTTCCACGTGTCTTGACATCCAATGTATCCATGCAAAGTTTGGTGAAGATCTGAGTATGTCGTTTTTGACCTTATCTGGAACCTCCCATCTGAAAATTTGAAAATTCTTAAAAAATTCGTCGAAAATCTTGATGTCTCCAATCTTTTGTTTTGTACGTTTTTTCCACGTGTCTTGACATGCAAAGTATCCCTGCAACGTTTGGTGAAGGTCTGAGTATGTAGTTTTTGACCTTATCTGGAACCTCCTATCTGAAAATTTGAAAATTCTTCAAAAATTCGTCGAAAATCTTGATGTCTCCAATCTCTTGTTTTGTACGTTTTTTCCACGTGTCTTGACATCCAATGTATTCCTGCAATGTTTGGTGGAGATCTGAGTATGTAGTTTTAGACCTTATCTGGAACCTCCTATCTGAAAATTTGAAAATTCTTCAAAAATTCGTCCAAAATCTTGATGTCTCCAATCTCTTGTTTTGTACGTTTTTTCCACGTGTCTCGACCTCCAATGGATCCCTGCAAAGTTTGGTGAAGATCTGAGTATGTCGTTTTTGACCTTATCTGGAACATCCTTTCTGAAAATTTGAAAATTCTTAAAAAATTCGTCGAAAATCTTGATGTCTCCAATCTCTTGTTTTGTACGTTTTTTCCACGTGTCTTGACATCCAATGTATCCCTGCAAAGTTTGGTGAAGATCTGAGTATGTAGTTTTTGACCTTATATGGAACCTCCTATCTGAAAATTTGAAAATTCTTAAAAAATTCGTCCAAAATCTTGATGTCTCCAATCTCTTGTTTTGTACGTTTTTTCCACGTGTCTCGACCTCCAATGGATCCCTGCAAAGTTTGGTGAAGATCTGAGTATGTCGTTTTTGACCTTATCTGGAACCTCCCATCTGAAAATTTGAAAATTCTTAAAAAATTCGTCGAAAATCTTGATGTCTCCGATCTCTTGTTTTGTACGTTTTTTCCACGTGTCTTGACATGCAAAGTATTCCTGCAAAGTTTGGTGAAGATCTGAGTATGTAGTTTTTGACCTCATCTGGAACCTCCTATCTGAAAATTTGAAAATTCTTAAAAAATTCGTCCAAAATCTTGATGTCTCCAATCTCTTGTTTTGTACGTTTTTTCCACGTGTCTTGACATCCAATGTATCCCTGCAATGTTTGGTGAAGATCTGAGTATGTAGTTTTTGACCTTATCTGGAACCTCCCATCTGAAAATTTGAAAATTCCTAAAAAATCCGTCCAAAATCTTGATGACCCCAATCTCTTGTTTTGTACTTTTTTTCCACGTGTCTCGACCTCCAATGTATCCCTGCAAAGTTTGGTGAAGATCTGAGTATGTAGTTTTTGACCTTATATGGAACCTCCTATCTGAAAATTTGAAAATTCTTAAAAAATTCGTCCAAAATCTTGATGTCACCAATCCTATGTTTTGTATGTTTTTTCCACGTGTCTTGACATCCAATGTATCCATGCAAAGTTTGGTGAAGATCTGAGTATGTCGTTTTTGACCTTATCTGGAACCTCCCATCTGAAAATTTGAAAATTCTTAAAAAATTCGTCGAAAATCTTGATGTCTCCGATCTCTTGTTTTGTACGTTTTTTCCACGTGTCTTGACATGCAAAGTATTCCTGCAAAGTTTGGTGAAGATCTGAGTATGTAGTATTTGACCTCATCTGGAACCTCCTATCTGAAAATTTGAAAATTCTTAAAAAATTCGTCCAAAATTTTGATGTCTCCAATCTCTTGTTTTGTACGTTTTTTCCACGTGTCTTGACATCCAATGTATCCCTGCAATGTTTGGTGAAGATCTGAGTATGTAGTTTTTGACCTTATCTGGAACCTCCCATCTGAAAATTTGAAAATTCCTAAAAAATCCGTCCAAAATCTTGATGACCCCAATCTCTTGTTTTGTACGTTTTTTCCACGTGTCTTGACATCCAATGTATCCCTGCAAAGTTTGGTGAAGATATGAGTATGTCGTTTTTGACCTTATCTGGAACCTCCTATCTGAAAATTTGAAAATTCTTAAAAAATTCGTCCAAAATCTTGATGTCTCCAATCTCTTTTTTGTACGTTTTTTCCACGTGTCTTGACATCCAATGTATCCCTGCAAAGTTTGGTGAAGATCTGAGTATGTAGTTTTTGACCTTATCTGGAACCTCCCATCTGAAAATTTGAAAATTCTTAAAAAATTCGACCAAAATCTTGATGTCTCCAATCTTTTGTTTTGTACGTTTTTTCCACGTGTCTTGACACATAATGTATCCATGCAAAGTTTGGTGAAGATCTGAGTATGTAGTTTTTGATCTTATATGGAACCTCCTATCTGAAAATTTGAAAATTCTTAAAAAATTCGTCCAAAATCTTGATGTCTCCAATCTCTTGTTTTGTACGTTTTTTCCACGTGTCTTGACATCCAATGTATCCCTGCAATGTTTGGTGAAGATCTGAGTATGTAGTTTTTGACCTTATCTGGAACCTCCCATCTGAAAATTTGAAAATTCCTAAAAAATCCGTCCAAAATCTTGATGACCCCAATCTCTTGTTTTGTACGTTTTTTCCACGTGTCTTGACATCCAATGTATCCCTGCAAAGTTTGGTGAAGATATGAGTATGTCGTTTTTGACCTTATCTGGAACCTCCTATCTGAAAATTTGAAAATTCTTAAAAAATTCGTCCAAAATCTTGATGTCTCCAATCTCTTTTTTGTACGTTTTTTCCACGTGTCTTGACATCCAATGTATCCCTGCAAAGTTTGGTGAAGATCTGAGTATGTAGTTTTTGACCTTATCTGGAACCTCCCATCTGAAAATTTGAAAATTCTTAAAAAATTCGACCAAAATCTTGATGTCTCCAATCTTTTGTTTTGTACGTTTTTTCCACGTGTCTTGACACATAATGTATCCATGCAAAGTTTGGTGAAGATCTGAGTATGTAGTTTTTGATCTTATATGGAACCTCCTATCTGAAAATTTGAAAATTCTTAAAAAATTCGTCCAAAATCTTGATGTCTCCAATCTCTTGTTTTGTACGTTTTTTCCACGTGTCTTGACATCCAATGTATCCCTGCAAAGTTTGGTGAAGATCTGAGTATGTAGTTTTTGACCTTATCTGGAACCTCCCATCTGAAAATTTGAAAATTCCTAAAAAATCCGTGCAAAATCTTGATGACCCCAATCTCTTTTTTTGTACGTTTTTTCCACGTGTCTTGACATCCAATGTATCCATGCAAAGTTTGGTGAAGATCTGAGTATGTCGTTTTTGACCTTATCTGGAACCTCCCATCTGAAAATTTGAAAATTCTTAAAAAATTCGTCGAAAATCTTGATGTCTCCAATCTCTTGTTTTGTACGTTTTTTCCACGTGTCTTGACATGCAAAGTATCCCTGCAACGTTTGGTGAAGATCTGAGTATGTAGTTTTTGACCTTATCTGGAACCTCCTATCTGAAAATTTGAAAATTCTTCAAAAATTCGTCGAAAATCTTGATGTCTCCAATCTCTTGTTTTGTACGTTTTTTCCACGTGTCTTGACATCCAATGTATCCCTGCAAAGTTTGGTGAAGATCTGAGTATGTAGTTTTTGACCCTATCTGGAACCTCCCATCTGAAAATTTGAAAATTCCTAAAAAATCCGTGCAAAATCTTGATGACCCCAATCTCTTGTTTTGTACGTTTTTTCCACGTGTCTTGACATCCAATGTATTCCTGCAATGTTTGGTGAAGATCTGAGTATGTAGTTTTTGACCTTATATGGAACCTCCTATCTGAAAATTTGAAAATTCTTAAAAAATTCGACCAAAATCTTGATGTTCCGAATCCTATGTTTTGTATGTTTTTTCCACGTGTCTTGACATCCAATGTATCCATGCAAAGTTTGGTGAAGATCTGAGTATGTAGTTTTTGACCTTATATTGAACCTCCCATCTGAAAATTTGAAAATTCTTAAAAAATTCGTCCAAAATCTTGATGACCCCAATCTCTTGTTTTGTACGTTTTTTCCACGTGTCTTGACATCCAAAGTATCCCTGCAAAGTTTGGTGAAGATCTGAGTATGTAGTTTTTGACCTTATATGGAACCTCCTTTCTGAAAATTTGAGAATTCTTAAAAAATTCGTCCAAAATCTTGATGTCTCCAATCTCTTGTTTTGTACGTTTTTCCACGTGTCTTGACATCCAATGTATCCATGCAAAGTTTGGTGAAGATCTGAGTATGTCGTTTTTGACCTTATCTGGAACCTCCCATCTGAAAATTTGAAAATTCTTAAAAAATTCGTCGAAAATCTTGATGTCTCCAATCTTTTGTTTTGTACGTTTTTTCCACGTGTCTTGACATGCAAAGTATCCCTGCAACGTTTGGTGAAGATCTGAGTATGTAGTTTTTGACCTTATCTGGAACCTCCTATCTGAAAATTTGAAAATTCTTCAAAAATTCGTCGAAAATCTTGATGTCTCCAATCTCTTGTTTTGTACGTTTTTTCCACGTGTCTTGACATCCAATGTATTCCTGCAATGTTTGGTGGAGATCTGAGTATGTAGTTTTAGACCTTATCTGGAACCTCCTATCTGAAAATTTGAAAATTCTTCAAAAATTCGTCCAAAATCTTGATGTCTCCAATCTCTTGTTTTGTACGTTTTTTCCACGTGTCTCGACCTCCAATGGATCCCTGCAAAGTTTGGTGAAGATCTGAGTATGTCGTTTTTGACCTTATCTGGAACATCCTTTCTGAAAATTTGAAAATTCTTAAAAAATTCGTCGAAAATCTTGATGTCTCCAATCTCTTGTTTTGTACGTTTTTTCCACGTGTCTTGACATCCAATGTATCCCTGCAAAGTTTGGTGAAGATCTGAGTATGTAGTTTTTGACCTTATATGGAACCTCCTATCTGAAAATTTGAAAATTCTTAAAAAATTCGTCCAAAATCTTGATGTCTCCAATCTCTTGTTTTGTACGTTTTTTCCACGTGTCTCGACCTCCAATGGATCCCTGCAAAGTTTGGTGAAGATCTGAGTATGTCGTTTTTGACCTTATCTGGAACCTCCCATCTGAAAATTTGAAAATTCTTAAAAAATTCGTCGAAAATCTTGATGTCTCCGATCTCTTGTTTTGTACGTTTTTTCCACGTGTCTTGACATGCAAAGTATTCCTGCAAAGTTTGGTGAAGATCTGAGTATGTAGTTTTTGACCTCATCTGGAACCTCCTATCTGAAAATTTGAAAATTCTTAAAAAATTCGTCCAAAATCTTGATGTCTCCAATCTCTTGTTTTGTACGTTTTTTCCACGTGTCTTGACATCCAATGTATCCCTGCAATGTTTGGTGAAGATCTGAGTATGTAGTTTTTGACCTTATCTGGAACCTCCCATCTGAAAATTTGAAAATTCCTAAAAAATCCGTCCAAAATCTTGATGACCCCAATCTCTTGTTTTGTACTTTTTTTCCACGTGTCTCGACCTCCAATGTATCCCTGCAAAGTTTGGTGAAGATCTGAGTATGTAGTTTTTGACCTTATATGGAACCTCCTATCTGAAAATTTGAAAATTCTTAAAAATTTCGTCCAAAATCTTGATGTCACCAATCCTATGTTTTGTATGTTTTTTCCACGTGTCTTGACATCCAATGTATCCATGCAAAGTTTGGTGAAGATCTGAGTATGTCGTTTTTGACCTTATCTGGAACCTCCCATCTGAAAATTTGAAAATTCTTAAAAAATTCGTCGAAAATCTTGATGTCTCCGATCTCTTGTTTTGTACGTTTTTTCCACGTGTCTTGACATGCAAAGTATTCCTGCAAAGTTTGGTGAAGATCTGAGTATGTAGTTTTTGACCTCATCTGGAACCTCCTATCTGAAAATTTGAAAATTCTTAAAAAATTCGTCCAAAATTTTGATGTCTCCAATCTCTTGTTTTGTACGTTTTTTCCACGTGTCTTGACATCCAATGTATCACTGCAATGTTTTCTGAAGATCTGAGTATGTAGTTTTTGACCTTATCTGGAACCTCCCATCTGAAAATTTGAAAATTCCTAAAAAATCCGTCCAAAATCTTGATGACCCCAATCTCTTGTTTTGTACGTTTTTTCCACGTGTCTTGACATCCAATGTATCCCTGCAAAGTTTGGTGAAGATCTGAGTATGTAGTTTTTGACCTTATCTGGAACCTCCTATCTGAAAATTTGAAAATTCTTAAAAAATTCGTCCAAAATCTTGATGTCTCCAATCTCTTGTTTTGTACGTTTTTTCCACGTGTCTTGATATCCAATGTATCCCTGCAAAGTTTGGTGAAGATCTGAGTATGTCGTTTTTGACCTTATCTGGAACATCCTTTCTGAAAATTTGAAAATTGTTAAAAAATTCGTCCAAAATCTTGATGTCTCCAATCTCTTTTTTGTACGTTTTTTCCACGTGTCTTGACACATAATGTATCCATGCAAAGTTTGGTGAAGATCTGAGTATGTAGTTTTTGACCTTATATGGAACCTCCTATCTGAAAATTTGAAAATTCTTAAAAAATTCGTCCAAAATCTTGATGTCTCCAATCTCTTGTTTTGTACGTTTTTTCCACGTGTCTTGACATCCAGTGTATCCCTGCAAAGTTTGGTGAAGATCTGAGTATGTAGTTTTTGACCTTATCTGGAACCTCCCATCTGAAAATTTGAAAATTCCTAAAAAATCCGTGCAAAATCTTGATGACCCCAATCTCTTGTTTTGTACGTTTTTTCCACGTGTCTTGACATCCAATGTATTCCTGCAATGTTTGGTGAAGATCTGAGTATGTAGTTTTTGACCTTATATGGAACCTCCTATCTGAAAATTTGAAAATTCTTAAAAAATTCGACCAAAATCTTGATGTTCCGAATCCTATGTTTTGTATGTTTTTTCCACGTGTCTTGACATCCAATGTATCCATGCAAAGTTTGGTGAAGATCTGAGTATGTAGTTTTTGACCTTATATTGAACCTCCCATCTGAAAATTTGAAAATTCTTAAAAAATTCGTCCAAAATCTTGATGACCCCAATCTCTTGTTTTGTACGTTTTTTCCACGTGTCTTGACATCCAAAGTATCCCTGCAAAGTTTGGTGAAGATCTGAGTATGTAGTTTTTGACCTTATATGGAACCTCCTTTCTGAAAATTTGAGAATTCTTAAAAAATTCGTCCAAAATCTTGATGTCTCCAATCTCTTGTTTTGTACGTTTTTTCCACGTGTCTTGACATCCAATGTATCCATGCAAAGTTTGGTGAAGATCTGAGTATGTCGTTTTTGACCTTATCTGGAACCTCCCATCTGAAAATTTGAAAATTCTTAAAAAATTCGTCGAAAATCTTGATGTCTCCAATCTTTTGTTTTGTACGTTTTTTCCACGTGTCTTGACATGCAAAGTATCCCTGCAACGTTTGGTGAAGATCTGAGTATGTAGTTTTTGACCTTATCTGGAACCTCCTATCTGAAAATTTGAAAATTCTTCAAAAATTCGTCGAAAATCTTGATGTCTCCAATCTCTTGTTTTGTACGTTTTTTCCACGTGTCTTGACATCCAATGTATTCCTGCAATGTTTGGTGGAGATCTGAGTATGTAGTTTTAAACCTTATCTGGAACCTCCTATCTGAAAATTTGAAAATTCTTCAAAAATTCGTCCAAAATCTTGATGTCTCCAATCTCTTGTTTTGTACGTTTTTTCCACGTGTCTCGACCTCCAATGGATCCCTGCAAAGTTTGGTGAAGATCTGAGTATGTCGTTTTTGACCTTATCTGGAACATCCTTTCTGAAAATTTGAAAATTCTTAAAAAATTCGTCGAAAATCTTGATGTCTCCAATCTCTTGTTTTGTACGTTTTTTCCACGTGTCTTGACATCCAATGTATCCCTGCAAAGTTTGGTGAAGATCTGAGTATGTAGTTTTTGACCTTATATGGAACCTCCTATCTGAAAATTTGAAAATTCTTAAAAAATTCGTCCAAAATCTTGATGTCTCCAATCTCTTGTTTTGTACGTTTTTTCCACGTGTCTCGACCTCCAATGGATCCCTGCAAAGTTTGGTGAAGATCTGAGTATGTCGTTTTTGACCTTATCTGGAACCTCCCATCTGAAAATTTGAAAATTCTTAAAAAATTCGTCGAAAATCTTGATGTCTCCGATCTCTTGTTTTGTACGTTTTTTCCACGTGTCTTGACATGCAAAGTATTCCTGCAAAGTTTGGTGAAGATCTGAGTATGTAGTTTTTGACCTCATCTGGAACCTCCTATCTGAAAATTTGAAAATTCTTAAAAAATTCGTCCAAAATCTTGATGTCTCCAATCTCTTGTTTTGTACGTTTTTTCCACGTGTCTTGACATCCAATGTATCCCTGCAATGTTTGGTGAAGATCTGAGTATGTAGTTTTTGACCTTATCTGGAACCTCCCATCTGAAAATTTGAAAATTCCTAAAAAATCCGTCCAAAATCTTGATGACCCCAATCTCTTGTTTTGTACTTTTTTTCCACGTGTCTCGACCTCCAATGTATCCCTGCAAAGTTTGGTGAAGATCTGAGTATGTAGTTTTTGACCTTATATGGAACCTCCTATCTGAAAATTTGAAAATTCTTAAAAAATTCGTCCAAAATCTTGATGTCACCAATCCTATGTTTTGTATGTTTTTTCCACGTGTCTTGACATCCAATGTATCCATGCAAAGTTTGGTGAAGATCTGAGTATGTCGTTTTTGACCTTATCTGGAACCTCCCCTCTGAAAATTTGAAAATTCTTAAAAAATTCGTCGAAAATCTTGATGTCTCCGATCTCTTGTTTTGTACGTTTTTTCCACGTGTCTTGACATGCAAAGTATTCCTGCAAAGTTTGGTGAAGATCTGAGTATGTAGTATTTGACCTCATCTGGAACCTCCTATCTGAAAATTTGAAAATTCTTAAAAAATTCGTCCAAAATTTTGATGTCTCCAATCTCTTGTTTTGTACGTTTTTTCCACGTGTCTTGACATCCAATGTATCCCTGCAATGTTTGGTGAAGATCTGAGTATGTAGTTTTTGACCTTATCTGGAACCTCCCATCTGAAAATTTGAAAATTCCTAAAAAATCCGTCCAAAATCTTGATGACCCCAATCTCTTGTTTTGTACGTTTTTTCCACGTGTCTTGACATCCAATGTATCCCTGCAAAGTTTGGTGAAGATCTGAGTATGTAGTTTTTGAACTTATCTGGAACCTCCTATCTGAAAATTTGAAAATTCTTAAAAAATTCGTCCAAAATCTTGATGTCTCCAATCTCTTGTTTTGTACGTTTTTTCCACGTGTCTTGATATCCAATGTATCCCTGCAAAGTTTGGTGAAGATCTGAGTATGTCGTTTTTGACCTTATCTGGAACATCCTTTCTGAAAATTTGAAAATTGTTAAAAAATTCGTCCAAAATCTTGATGTCTCCAATCTCTTTTTTGTACGTTTTTTCCACGTGTCTTGACACATAATGTATCCATGCAAAGTTTGGTGAAGATCTGAGTATGTAGTTTTTGACCTTATATGGAACCTCCTATCTGAAAATTTGAAAATTCTTAAAAAATTCGTCCAAAATCTTGATGTCTCCAATCTCTTGTTTTGTACGTTTTTTCCACGTGTCTTGACATCCAGTGTATCCCTGCAAAGTTTGGTGAAGATCTGAGTATGTAGTTTTTGACCTTATCTGGAACCTCCCATCTGAAAATTTGAAAATTCCTAAAAAATCCGTCCAAAATCTTGATGACCCCAATCTCTTGTTTTGTACGTTTTTTCCACGTGTCTTGACATCCAATGTATCCCTGCAAAGTTTGGTGAAGATCTGAGTATGTAGTTTTTGACCTTATCTGGAACCTCCTATCTGAAAATTTGAAAATTCTTAAAAAATTCGTCCAAAATCTTGATGTCTCCAATCTCTTGTTTTGTACGTTTTTTCCACGTGTCTTGATATCCAATGTATCCCTGCAAAGTTTGGTGAAGATCTGAGTATGTCGTTTTTGACCTTATCTGGAACATCCTTTCTGAAAATTTGAAAATTGTTAAAAAATTCGTCCAAAATCTTGATGTCTCCAATCTCTTTTTTGTACGTTTTTTCCACGTGTCTTGACACATAATGTATCCATGCAAAGTTTGGTGAAGATCTGAGTATGTAGTTTTTGACCTTATATGGAACCTCCTATCTGAAAATTTGAAAATTCTTAAAAAATTCGTCCAAAATCTTGATGTCTCCAATCTCTTGTTTTGTACGTTTTTTCCACGTGTCTTGACATCCAGTGTATCCCTGCAAAGTTTGGTGAAGATCTGAGTATGTAGTTTTTGACCTTATCTGGAACCTCCCATCTGAAAATTTGAAAATTCCTAAAAAATCCGTGCAAAATCTTGATGACCCCAATCTCTTGTTTTGTACGTTTTTTCCACGTGTCTTGACATCCAATGTATTCCTGCAATGTTTGGTGAAGATCTGAGTATGTAGTTTTTGACCTTATATGGAACCTCCTATCTGAAAATTTGAAAATTCTTAAAAAATTCGACCAAAATCTTGATGTTCCGAATCCTATGTTTTGTATGTTTTTTCCACGTGTCTTGACATCCAATGTATCCATGCAAAGTTTGGTGAAGATCTGAGTATGTAGTTTTTGACCTTATATTGAACCTCCCATCTGAAAATTTGAAAATTCTTAAAAAATTCGTCCAAAATCTTGATGACCCCAATCTCTTGTTTTGTACGTTTTTTCCACGTGTCTTGACATCCAAAGTATCCCTGCAAAGTTTGGTGAAGATCTGAGTATGTAGTTTTTGACCTTATATGGAACCTCCTTTCTGAAAATTTGAGAATTCTTAAAAAATTCGTCCAAAATCTTGATGTCTCCAATCTCTTGTTTTGTACGTTTTTTCCACGTGTCTTGACATCCAATGTATCCATGCAAAGTTTGGTGAAGATCTGAGTATGTCGTTTTTGACCTTATCTGGAACCTCCCATCTGAAAATTTGAAAATTCTTAAAAAATTCGTCGAAAATCTTGATGTCTCCAATCTTTTGTTTTGTACGTTTTTTCCACGTGTCTTGACATGCAAAGTATCCCTGCAACGTTTGGTGAAGATCTGAGTATGTAGTTTTTGACCTTATCTGGAACCTCCTATCTGAAAATTTGAAAATTCTTCAAAAATTCGTCGAAAATCTTGATGTCTCCAATCTCTTGTTTTGTACGTTTTTTCCACGTGTCTTGACATCCAATGTATTCCTGCAATGTTTGGTGGAGATCTGAGTATGTAGTTTTAGACCTTATCTGGAACCTCCTATCTGAAAATTTGAAAATTCTTCAAAAATTCGTCCAAAATCTTGATGTCTCCAATCTCTTGTTTTGTACGTTTTTTCCACGTGTCTCGACCTCCAATGGATCCCTGCAAAGTTTGGTGAAGATCTGAGTATGTCGTTTTTGACCTTATCTGGAACATCCTTTCTGAAAATTTGAAAATTCTTAAAAAATTCGTCGAAAATCTTGATGTCTCCAATCTCTTGTTTTGTACGTTTTTTCCACGTGTCTTGACATCCAATGTATCCCTGCAAAGTTTGGTGAAGATCTGAGTATGTAGTTTTTGACCTTATATGGAACCTCCTATCTGAAAATTTGAAAATTCTTAAAAAATTCGTCCAAAATCTTGATGTCTCCAATCTCTTGTTTTGTACGTTTTTTCCACGTGTCTCGACCTCCAATGGATCCCTGCAAAGTTTGGTGAAGATCTGAGTATGTCGTTTTTGACCTTATCTGGAACCTCCCATCTGAAAATTTGAAAATTCTTAAAAAATTCGTCGAAAATCTTGATGTCTCCGATCTCTTGTTTTGTACGTTTTTTCCACGTGTCTTGACATGCAAAGTATTCCTGCAAAGTTTGGTGAAGATCTGAGTATGTAGTTTTTGACCTCATCTGGAACCTCCTATCTGAAAATTTGAAAATTCTTAAAAAATTCGTCCAAAATCTTGATGTCTCCAATCTCTTGTTTTGTACGTTTTTTCCACGTGTCTTGACATCCAATGTATCCCTGCAATGTTTGGTGAAGATCTGAGTATGTAGTTTTTGACCTTATCTGGAACCTCCCATCTGAAAATTTGAAAATTCCTAAAAAATCCGTCCAAAATCTTGATGACCCCAATCTCTTGTTTTGTACTTTTTTTCCACGTGTCTCGACCTCCAATGTATCCCTGCAAAGTTTGGTGAAGATCTGAGTATGTAGTTTTTGACCTTATATGGAACCTCCTATCTGAAAATTTGAAAATTCTTAAAAAATTCGTCCAAAATCTTGATGTCACCAATCCTATGTTTTGTATGTTTTTTCCACGTGTCTTGACATCCAATGTATCCATGCAAAGTTTGGTGAAGATCTGAGTATGTCGTTTTTGACCTTATCTGGAACCTCCCATCTGAAAATTTGAAAATTCTTAAAAAATTCGTCGAAAATCTTGATGTCTCCGATCTCTTGTTTTGTACGTTTTTTCCACGTGTCTTGACATGCAAAGTATTCCTGCAAAGTTTGGTGAAGATCTGAGTATGTAGTATTTGACCTCATCTGGAACCTCCTATCTGAAAATTTGAAAATTCTTAAAAAATTCGTCCAAAATTTTGATGTCTCCAATCTCTTGTTTTGTACGTTTTTTCCACGTGTCTTGACATCCAATGTATCCCTGCAATGTTTGGTGAAGATCTGAGTATGTAGTTTTTGACCTTATCTGGAACCTCCCATCTGAAAATTTGAAAATTCCTAAAAAATCCGTCCAAAATCTTGATGACCCCAATCTCTTGTTTTGTACGTTTTTTCCACGTGTCTTGACATCCAATGTATCCCTGCAAAGTTTGGTGAAGATCTGAGTATGTAGTTTTTGACCTTATCTGGAACCTCCTATCTGAAAATTTGAAAATTCTTAAAAAATTCGTCCAAAATCTTGATGTCTCCAATCTCTTGTTTTGTACGTTTTTTCCACGTGTCTTGATATCCAATGTATCCCTGCAAAGTTTGGTGAAGATCTGAGTATGTCGTTTTTGACCTTATCTGGAACATCCTTTCTGAAAATTTGAAAATTGTTAAAAAATTCGTCCAAAATCTTGATGTCTCCAATCTCTTTTTTGTACGTTTTTTCCACGTGTCTTGACACATAATGTATCCATGCAAAGTTTGGTGAAGATCTGAGTATGTAGTTTTTGACCTTATATGGAACCTCCTATCTGAAAATTTGAAAATTCTTAAAAAATTCGTCCAAAATCTTGATGTCTCCAATCTCTTGTTTTGTACGTTTTTTCCACGTGTCTTGACATCCAGTGTATCCCTGCAAAGTTTGGTGAAGATCTGAGTATGTAGTTTTTGACCTTATCTGGAACCTCCCATCTGAAAATTTGAAAATTCCTAAAAAATCCGTGCAAAATCTTGATGACCCCAATCTCTTGTTTTGTACGTTTTTTCCACGTGTCTTGACATCCAATGTATTCCTGCAATGTTTGGTGAAGATCTGAGTATGTAGTTTTTGACCTTATATGGAACCTCCTATCTGAAAATTTGAAAATTCTTAAAAAATTCGACCAAAATCTTGATGTTCCGAATCCTATGTTTTGTATGTTTTTTCCACGTGTCTTGACATCCAATGTATCCATGCAAAGTTTGGTGAAGATCTGAGTATGTAGTTTTTGACCTTATATTGAACCTCCCATCTGAAAATTTGAAAATTCTTAAAAAATTCGTCCAAAATCTTGATGACCCCAATCTCTTGTTTTGTACGTTTTTTCCACGTGTCTTGACATCCAAAGTATCCCTGCAAAGTTTGGTGAAGATCTGAGTATGTAGTTTTTGACCTTATATGGAACCTCCTTTCTGAAAATTTGAGAATTCTTAAAAAATTCGTCCAAAATCTTGATGTCTCCAATCTCTTGTTTTGTACGTTTTTTCCACGTGTCTTGACATCCAATGTATCCATGCAAAGTTTGGTGAAGATCTGAGTATGTCGTTTTTGACCTTATCTGGAACCTCCCATCTGAAAATTTGAAAATTCTTAAAAAATTCGTCGAAAATCTTGATGTCTCCAATCTTTTGTTTTGTACGTTTTTTCCACGTGTCTTGACATGCAAAGTATCCCTGCAACGTTTGGTGAAGATCTGAGTATGTAGTTTTTGACCTTATCTGGAACCTCCTATCTGAAAATTTGAAAATTCTTCAAAAATTCGTCGAAAATCTTGATGTCTCCAATCTCTTGTTTTGTACGTTTTTTCCACGTGTCTTGACATCCAATGTATTCCTGCAATGTTTGGTGGAGATCTGAGTATGTAGTTTTAGACCTTATCTGGAACCTCCTATCTGAAAATTTGAAAATTCTTCAAAAATTCGTCCAAAATCTTGATGTCTCCAATCTCTTGTTTTGTACGTTTTTTCCACGTGTCTCGACCTCCAATGGATCCCTGCAAAGTTTGGTGAAGATCTGAGTATGTCGTTTTTGACCTTATCTGGAACATCCTTTCTGAAAATTTGAAAATTCTTAAAAAATTCGTCGAAAATCTTGATGTCTCCAATCTCTTGTTTTGTACGTTTTTTCCACGTGTCTTGACATCCAATGTATCCCTGCAAAGTTTGGTGAAGATCTGAGTATGTAGTTTTTGACCTTATATGGAACCTCCTATCTGAAAATTTGAAAATTCTTAAAAAATTCGTCCAAAATCTTGATGTCTCCAATCTCTTGTTTTGTACGTTTTTTCCACGTGTCTCGACCTCCAATGGATCCCTGCAAAGTTTGGTGAAGATCTGAGTATGTCGTTTTTGACCTTATCTGGAACCTCCCATCTGAAAATTTGAAAATTCTTAAAAAATTCGTCGAAAATCTTGATGTCTCCGATCTCTTGTTTTGTACGTTTTTTCCACGTGTCTTGACATGCAAAGTATTCCTGCAAAGTTTGGTGAAGATCTGAGTATGTAGTTTTTGACCTCATCTGGAACCTCCTATCTGAAAATTTGAAAATTCTTAAAAAATTCGTCCAAAATCTTGATGTCTCCAATCTCTTGTTTTGTACGTTTTTTCCACGTGTCTTGACATCCAATGTATCCCTGCAATGTTTGGTGAAGATCTGAGTATGTAGTTTTTGACCTTATCTGGAACCTCCCATCTGAAAATTTGAAAATTCCTAAAAAATCCGTCCAAAATCTTGATGACCCCAATCTCTTGTTTTGTACTTTTTTTCCACGTGTCTCGACCTCCAATGTATCCCTGCAAAGTTTGGTGAAGATCTGAGTATGTAGTTTTTGACCTTATATGGAACCTCCTATCTGAAAATTTGAAAATTCTTAAAAAATTCGTCCAAAATCTTGATGTCACCAATCCTATGTTTTGTATGTTTTTTCCACGTGTCTTGACATCCAATGTATCCATGCAAAGTTTGGTGAAGATCTGAGTATGTCGTTTTTGACCTTATCTGGAACCTCCCATCTGAAAATTTGAAAATTCTTAAAAAATTCGTCGAAAATCTTGATGTCTCCGATCTCTTGTTTTGTACGTTTTTTCCACGTGTCTTGACATGCAAAGTATTCCTGCAAAGTTTGGTGAAGATCTGAGTATGTAGTATTTGACCTCATCTGGAACCTCCTATCTGAAAATTTGAAAATTCTTAAAAAATTCGTCCAAAATTTTGATGTCTCCAATCTTTTGTTTTGTACGTTTTTTCCACGTGTCTTGACATCCAATGTATCCCTGCAATGTTTGGTGAAGATCTGAGTATGTAGTTTTTGACCTTATCTGGAACCTCCCATCTGAAAATTTGAAAATTCCTAAAAAATCCGTCCAAAATCTTGATGACCCCAATCTCTTGTTTTGTACGTTTTTTCCACGTGTCTTGACATCCAATGTATCCCTGCAAAGTTTGGTGAAGATCTGAGTATGTAGTTTTTGACCTTATCTGGAACCTCCTATCTGAAAATTTGAAAATTCTTAAAAAATTCGTCCAAAATCTTGATGTCTCCAATCTCTTGTTTTGTACGTTTTTTCCACGTGTCTTGATATCCAATGTATCCCTGCAAAGTTTGGTGAAGATCTGAGTATGTCGTTTTTGACCTTATCTGGAACATCCTTTCTGAAAATTTGAAAATTGTTAAAAAATTCGTCCAAAATCTTGATGTCTCCAATCTCTTTTTTGTACGTTTTTTCCACGTGTCTTGACATCCAATGTATCCCTGCAAAGTTTGGTGAAGATCTGAGTATGTAGTTTTTGACCTTATCTGGAACCTCCCATCTGAAAATTTGAAAATTCTTAAAAAATTCGACCAAAATCTTGATGTCTCCAATCTTTTGTTTTGTACGTTTTTTCCACGTGTCTTGACACATAATGTATCCATGCAAAGTTTGGTGAAGATCTGAGTATGTAGTTTTTGATCTTATATGGAACCTCCTATCTGAAAATTTGAAAATTCTTAAAAAATTCGTCCAAAATCTTGATGTCTCCAATCTCTTGTTTTGTACGTTTTTTCCACGTGTCTTGACATCCAATGTATCCCTGCAAAGTTTGGTGAAGATCTGAGTATGTAGTTTTTGACCTTATCTGGAACCTCCCATCTGAAAATTTGAAAATTCCTAAAAAATCCGTGCAAAATCTTGATGACCCCAATCTCTTGTTTTGTACGTTTTTTCCACGTGTCTTGACATCCAATGTATCCATGCAAAGTTTGGTGAAGATCTGAGTATGTCGTTTTTGACCTTATCTGGAACCTCCCATCTGAAAATTTGAAAATTCTTAAAAAATTCGTCGAAAATCTTGATGTCTCCAATCTCTTGTTTTGTACGTTTTTTCCACGTGTCTTGACATGCAAAGTATCCCTGCAACGTTTGGTGAAGATCTGAGTATGTAGTTTTTGACCTTATCTGGAACCTCCTATCTGAAAATTTGAAAATTCTTCAAAAATTCGTCGAAAATCTTGATGTCTCCAATCTCTTGTTTTGTACGTTTTTTCCACGTGTCTTGACATCCAATGTATCCCTGCAAAGTTTGGTGAAGATCTGAGTATGTAGTTTTTGACCTTATCTGGAACCTCCCATCTGAAAATTTGAAAATTCCTAAAAAATCCGTGCAAAATCTTGATGACCCCAATCTCTTGTTTTGTACGTTTTTTCCACGTGTCTTGACATCCAATGTATTCCTGCAATGTTTGGTGAAGATCTGAGTATGTAGTTTTTGACCTTATATGGAACCTCCTATCTGAAAATTTGAAAATTCTTAAAAAATTCGACCAAAATCTTGATGTTCCGAATCCTATGTTTTGTATGTTTTTTCCACGTGTCTTGACATCCAATGTATCCATGCAAAGTTTGGTGAAGATCTGAGTATGTAGTTTTTGACCTTATATTGAACCTCCCATCTGAAAATTTGAAAATTCTTAAAAAATTCGTCCAAAATCTTGATGACCCCAATCTCTTGTTTTGTACGTTTTTTCCACGTGTCTTGACATCCAAAGTATCCCTGCAAAGTTTGGTGAAGATCTGAGTATGTAGTTTTTGACCTTATATGGAACCTCCTTTCTGAAAATTTGAGAATTCTTAAAAAATTCGTCCAAAATCTTGATGTCTCCAATCTCTTGTTTTGTACGTTTTTCCACGTGTCTTGACATCCAATGTATCCATGCAAAGTTTGGTGAAGATCTGAGTATGTCGTTTTTGACCTTATCTGGAACCTCCCATCTGAAAATTTGAAAATTCTTAAAAAATTCGTCGAAAATCTTGATGTCTCCAATCTTTTGTTTTGTACGTTTTTTCCACGTGTCTTGACATGCAAAGTATCCCTGCAACGTTTGGTGAAGATCTGAGTATGTAGTTTTTGACCTTATCTGGAACCTCCTATCTGAAAATTTGAAAATTCTTCAAAAATTCGTCGAAAATCTTGATGTCTCCAATCTCTTGTTTTGTACGTTTTTTCCACGTGTCTTGACATCCAATGTATTCCTGCAATGTTTGGTGGAGATCTGAGTATGTAGTTTTAGACCTTATCTGGAACCTCCTATCTGAAAATTTGAAAATTCTTCAAAAATTCGTCCAAAATCTTGATGTCTCCAATCTCTTGTTTTGTACGTTTTTTCCACGTGTCTCGACCTCCAATGGATCCCTGCAAAGTTTGGTGAAGATCTGAGTATGTAGTTTTTGACCTTATCTGGAACATCCTTTCTGAAAATTTGAAAATTCTTAAAAAATTCGTCGAAAATCTTGATGTCTCCAATCTCTTGTTTTGTACGTTTTTTCCACGTGTCTTGACATCCAATGTATCCCTGCAAAGTTTGGTGAAGATCTGAGTATGTAGTTTTTGACCTTATATGGAACCTCCTATCTGAAAATTTGAAAATTCTTAAAAAATTCGTCCAAAATCTTGATGTCTCCAATCTCTTGTTTTGTACGTTTTTTCCACGTGTCTCGACCTCCAATGGATCCCTGCAAAGTTTGGTGAAGATCTGAGTATGTCGTTTTTGACCTTATCTGGAACCTCCCATCTGAAAATTTGAAAATTCTTAAAAAATTCGTCGAAAATCTTGATGTCTCCGATCTCTTGTTTTGTACGTTTTTTCCACGTGTCTTGACATGCAAAGTATTCCTGCAAAGTTTGGTGAAGATCTGAGTATGTAGTTTTTGACCTCATCTGGAACCTCCTATCTGAAAATTTGAAAATTCTTAAAAAATTCGTCCAAAATCTTGATGTCTCCAATCTCTTGTTTTGTACGTTTTTTCCACGTGTCTTGACATCCAATGTATCCCTGCAATGTTTGGTGAAGATCTGAGTATGTAGTTTTTGACCTTATCTGGAACCTCCCATCTGAAAATTTGAAAATTCCTAAAAAATCCGTCCAAAATCTTGATGACCCCAATCTCTTGTTTTGTACTTTTTTTCCACGTGTCTCGACCTCCAATGTATCCCTGCAAAGTTTGGTGAAGATCTGAGTATGTAGTTTTTGACCTTATATGGAACCTCCTATCTGAAAATTTGAAAATTCTTAAAAAATTCGTCCAAAATCTTGATGTCACCAATCCTATGTTTTGTATGTTTTTTCCACGTGTCTTGACATCCAATGTATCCATGCAAAGTTTGGTGAAGATCTGAGTATGTCGTTTTTGACCTTATCTGGAACCTCCCATCTGAAAATTTGAAAATTCTTAAAAAATTCGTCGAAAATCTTGATGTCTCCGATCTCTTGTTTTGTACGTTTTTTCCACGTGTCTTGACATGCAAAGTATTCCTGCAAAGTTTGGTGAAGATCTGAGTATGTAGTTTTTGACCTCATCTGGAACCTCCTATCTGAAAATTTGAAAATTCTTAAAAAATTCGTCCAAAATTTTGATGTCTCCAATCTCTTGTTTTGTACGTTTTTTCCACGTGTCTTGACATCCAATGTATCCCTGCAATGTTTGGTGAAGATCTGAGTATGTAGTTTTTGACCTTATCTGGAACCTCCCATCTGAAAATTTGAAAATTCCTAAAAAATCCGTCCAAAATCTTGATGACCCCAATCTCTTGTTTTGTACGTTTTTTCCACGTGTCTTGACATCCAATGTATCCCTGCAAAGTTTGGTGAAGATCTGAGTATGTAGTTTTTGACCTTATCTGGAACCTCCTATCTGAAAATTTGAAAATTCTTAAAAAATTCGTCCAAAATCTTGATGTCTCCAATCTCTTGTTTTGTACGTTTTTTCCACGTGTCTTGACATCCAATGTATCCCTGCAAAGTTTGGTGAAGATCTGAGTATGTAGTTTTTGACCTTATCTGGAACCTCCCATCTGAAAATTTGAAAATTCCTAAAAAATCCGTGCAAAATCTTGATGACCCCAATCTCTTGTTTTGTACGTTTTTTCCACGTGTCTTGACATCCAATGTATTCCTGCAATGTTTGGTGAAGATCTGAGTATGTAGTTTTTGACCTTATATGGAACCTCCTTTCTGAAAATTTGAGAATTCTTAAAAAATTCGTCCAAAATCTTGATGTCTCCAATCTCTTGTTTTGTACGTTTTTCCACGTGTCTTGACATCCAATGTATCCATGCAAAGTTTGGTGAAGATCTGAGTATGTCGTTTTTGACCTTATCTGGAACCTCCCATCTGAAAATTTGAAAATTCTTAAAAAATTCGTCGAAAATCTTGATGTCTCCAATCTTTTGTTTTGTACGTTTTTTCCACGTGTCTTGACATGCAAAGTATCCCTGCAACGTTTGGTGAAGATCTGAGTATGTAGTTTTTGACCTTATCTGGAACCTCCTATCTGAAAATTTGAAAATTCTTCAAAAATTCGTCGAAAATCTTGATGTCTCCAATCTCTTGTTTTGTACGTTTTTTCCACGTGTCTTGACATCCAATGTATTCCTGCAATGTTTGGTGGAGATCTGAGTATGTAGTTTTAGACCTTATCTGGAACCTCCTATCTGAAAATTTGAAAATTCTTCAAAAATTCGTCCAAAATCTTGATGTCTCCAATCTCTTGTTTTGTACGTTTTTTCCACGTGTCTCGACCTCCAATGGATCCCTGCAAAGTTTGGTGAAGATCTGAGTATGTAGTTTTTGACCTTATCTGGAACATCCTTTCTGAAAATTTGAAAATTCTTAAAAAATTCGTCGAAAATCTTGATGTCTCCAATCTCTTGTTTTGTACGTTTTTTCCACGTGTCTTGACATCCAATGTATCCCTGCAAAGTTTGGTGAAGATCTGAGTATGTAGTTTTTGACCTTATATGGAACCTCCTATCTGAAAATTTGAAAATTCTTAAAAAATTCGTCCAAAATCTTGATGTCTCCAATCTCTTGTTTTGTACGTTTTTTCCACGTGTCTCGACCTCCAATGGATCCCTGCAAAGTTTGGTGAAGATCTGAGTATGTCGTTTTTGACCTTATCTGGAACCTCCCATCTGAAAATTTGAAAATTCTTAAAAAATTCGTCGAAAATCTTGATGTCTCCGATCTCTTGTTTTGTACGTTTTTTCCACGTGTCTTGACATGCAAAGTATTCCTGCAAAGTTTGGTGAAGATCTGAGTATGTAGTTTTTGACCTCATCTGGAACCTCCTATCTGAAAATTTGAAAATTCTTAAAAAATTCGTCCAAAATCTTGATGTCTCCAATCTCTTGTTTTGTACGTTTTTTCCACGTGTCTTGACATCCAATGTATCCCTGCAATGTTTGGTGAAGATCTGAGTATGTAGTTTTTGACCTTATCTGGAACCTCCCATCTGAAAATTTGAAAATTCCTAAAAAATCCGTCCAAAATCTTGATGACCCCAATCTCTTGTTTTGTACTTTTTTTCCACGTGTCTCGACCTCCAATGTATCCCTGCAAAGTTTGGTGAAGATCTGAGTATGTAGTTTTTGACCTTATATGGAACCTCCTATCTGAAAATTTGAAAATTCTTAAAAAATTCGTCCAAAATCTTGATGTCACCAATCCTATGTTTTGTATGTTTTTTCCACGTGTCTTGACATCCAATGTATCCATGCAAAGTTTGGTGAAGATCTGAGTATGTCGTTTTTGACCTTATCTGGAACCTCCCATCTGAAAATTTGAAAATTCTTAAAAAATTCGTCGAAAATCTTGATGTCTCCGATCTCTTGTTTTGTACGTTTTTTCCACGTGTCTTGACATGCAAAGTATTCCTGCAAAGTTTGGTGAAGATCTGAGTATGTAGTTTTTGACCTCATCTGGAACCTCCTATCTGAAAATTTGAAAATTCTTAAAAAATTCGTCCAAAATTTTGATGTCTCCAATCTCTTGTTTTGTACGTTTTTTCCACGTGTCTTGACATCCAATGTATCCCTGCAATGTTTGGTGAAGATCTGAGTATGTAGTTTTTGACCTTATCTGGAACCTCCCATCTGAAAATTTGAAAATTCCTAAAAAATCCGTCCAAAATCTTGATGACCCCAATCTCTTGTTTTGTACGTTTTTTCCACGTGTCTTGACATCCAATGTATCCCTGCAAAGTTTGGTGAAGATCTGAGTATGTAGTTTTTGACCTTATCTGGAACCTCCTATCTGAAAATTTGAAAATTCTTAAAAAATTCGTCCAAAATCTTGATGTCTCCAATCTCTTGTTTTGTACGTTTTTTCCACGTGTCTTGATATCCAATGTATCCCTGCAAAGTTTGGTGAAGATCTGAGTATGTCGTTTTTGACCTTATCTGGAACATCCTTTCTGAAAATTTGAAAATTGTTAAAAAATTCGTCCAAAATCTTGATGTCTCCAATCTCTTTTTTGTACGTTTTTTCCACGTGTCTTGACATCCAATGTATCCCTGCAAAGTTTGGTGAAGATCTGAGTATGTAGTTTTTGACCTTATCTGGAACCTCCCATCTGAAAATTTGAAAATTCTTAAAAAATTCGACCAAAATCTTGATGTCTCCAATCTTTTGTTTTGTACGTTTTTTCCACGTGTCTTGACACATAAT